>NC_067398.1:193806386-194130553 GCF_016432865.1 Antechinus flavipes
TTTTACTCAGTGCTCATGGTTACAATTTCAATAAAAGCCATTGTTTGAGAAAGTAGTAAAATTATCTGGGATAAGACCTGGTAAAATATATCTCTCATATCAATGCACAAATTGATGTGTGTTGTGAAACCATCCCAGAATGTAAAAATGCATTGGCTACAGCTCCAAGCCTTGCACGTGGGTATGTAAAAATAATTTTTGATTTGGCTTATTCAGTAGATGTAGTACAAAGAATCGCCACAGCTTAAATAAAATTTGTAGTGTTTAATATATATTATCAGCTCTTTAAAGAACTCCAAAAGCAAATGAGAGAGCACTCATTTTATTATTATACCCTACATGTCCATTTTCAGAGTGGACTTTCAAATCATATCTTTTATAATCAGGCTGCTAGAGCCTTATATCTGCAATTTGTGACAGCTAAAAAGGAAGCTAGGAGCATAGCAAAAGACTGTACAGCTTGTCTTTCTTTTCACTCTCCTATGCTCCCTATAGGACAAAACTCTTATGGTTTGAAATTTAATGTTTTAAGACCAATGGACATCATTCTCTTTAAGAGGCAGAGCATCCATGTAATTATGGATATACATTCTCAATTCTTTATGGCTTCGTTCCAATCTGGAGAAGCAGTTAGGCATGTGATCAACCATCTTTCCATTGTAGAAATCTCACATGCATTTAAGACAGGTTATGGATTGGCTTATAAATCTTCTGCCTGTAAGTCTTTTTGCATTGAATTTGACTTTGCCCATTCCATTGACATTCCTTATAATTCTACTAGCCAAGTTATTACTGGACAGACTATTTATATGCCCAAGATGTTCCCTTTTTAAAAAGAGAAGGGAATTTTGGGATATGCACAAGATGTGGCAATACATACATGTTATTCCTTGCAATTTTAAAATTATTTTGATTTTAAATTCTTTTGGTTTTACATTGCTAAATTATTTTGATTTTACATTTTTAAGTTCTTTTGATTTCACATTTTTAAATTATTTTGATTTTACATTCCTGTTGTTTTTTTATTTTTTTTAAAATAATTATAACTTTTTATTGACAGAACCCATGCCAGGGTAATTTTTTACATTATCCCTTGTAGTCACTTCTGTTCTGATTTTTCCCCTCCCTCTCTCCCCCCTCCCCCAGATGGCAAGCAGTCCTTTACATGTTAAATATGTCACAGTATATCCTAGATACAATATATGTGTGCAGAACCGAACAGTTCTCTTGTTGCACAGAAGAGTTGGATTCAGAAAGTGAAAATAACCCGGGAAGAAAAAACAGACATGCAAACAGTTTACATTCATTTCCCAGTGTTCTTTCTTTGGGTGTAGCTGTTTCTGTCCATTATTGATCAATTGGAATCTGAGTTAGATCTTCTCTTTATCAAAGAGATCCACTTCCATCAGAATACATCCTCATATAGTATCGTTGTTGAAGTATATAATGATCTCCTGGTTCTGCTCATTTCACTTAGCATCAGTTCATGTAAGTCTCGCCAGTCCTCTCTGTATTCATCCCGCTGGTCATTCCTTACAGAACAATAATATTCCATGACATTCATATACCACAATTTACCCAGCCATTCTCCAATTGATGGGCATCCATTCATTTTCCAGTTTCTAGCCACTACAAACAGGGCTACCACAAACATTTTGGCACATACAGGTCCCTTTCCCTTTTTTAGTATCTCTTTGGGATATAAGCCCAATAGAAACACTGCTGGATCAAAGGGTATGCACAGTTTGATAACTTTTTGGGCATAATTCCAGATCGCTCTCCAGAATGGTTGGATTCGTTCACAACTCCACCAACAATGCATTAGTGTCCCAGTTTTCCCGCATCCCCTCCAACATTCATCATTATTTTTTCCTGTCATCTTAGCCAATCTGACAGGTGTGTAGTGGCATCTCAGAGTTGTCTTAATTTGCATTTCTCTGATCAATAGTGATTTGGAACACTCTTTCATATGAGTGGTAATAGTTTCAATTTCATCATCTGAAAATTGTCTGTTCATATCCTTTGATCATTTATCAATTGGAGAATGGCTTAATTTCTTATAAATTAAAGTCAATTCTCTATATATTTTGGAAATGAGGCCTTTATCAGAACCTTTAACTGTAAAAATGTTTTCCCAGTTTGTAGCTTCCCTTCTAATCTTGTTTGCATTAGTTTTGTTTGTACAAAGACTTTTTAATTTGATGTAATCAAAATTTTCTACTTTGTGATCAATATACATTCTTAAGTTATTTTGATTTTACATTTTTAAAATTATTTTGGTTTTACGTTCTTAAATTATTTTGATTTTACGTTATTTTGATGCTACATTTGAAAATTATTTCGGTTTTACATTTTTAAATTCTTTGGATTTTACCTTAGCAATGCACTTCTGGTATACACAGAAAATGCAGCTAAGGGTTTGGGGGCCCCGGGTACATTCTTTTTATTCTAGATGCAGATCCAACAGCAGAGGAGTGGATCCCCATTAGAGACATTCATGACTTGAGGATCCAAGGGAAGGACCAGACAACAGCCCAGAGGGACCAGCTAGATATCAGCAATGTCCCTCCTAACCGAGATACCAGACAGCAGATGCATCTCCAGTGTAACAGCTGAAATGGACTGTTTTGGATGGATATATATATATATATATATATATATAGAGAGAGAGAGAGAGAGAGAGAGAGAGAGAGAGAGAGAGAGAGAGAGAGAGAGAGAGAGAGAGACTCTAGAGAGAGAGAGAGAGAGAGAGACTGTAAATGGACAATGGGCTTGTGTGCTTCTCTCATGGCTATTCACCATATAGTGGCCTGGGGAGAGGCTTTACTCTGTATTTTCTATTTAAGGACTATTGGGTAAAAAACCAACACACCCACCTGCCAATGTTACTGAGGCAATGTTACAGGACATGACTTTGCTTGTATGCACCTTTCTCTGTGTTTGCACTTCTTTTAAAAGATGTTTACAAATGCAATAGAATTGGGACAAACTGGAATTGTGACAAACTAGAATTGTGACAAGTACAATAGAATTGTGACAAACTAGAATTGTGACAAATGTACTAGAATTATGACACCCTACCTTATTGATATTTAATTGTGAACTAGAATTGTGACAAGTACAATAGAATTGTGACAAACTAGAATTGTGACAAATGTACTAGAATTGTGACAGCCTACCTTATTGATATTTAATTGTGAACTAGAATTGTGACAAGTACAATAGAATTGTGACAAACATACTAGAATTGTGACACCCTACCTTATTGATATTTAATTGTGAACTAGAATTGTGACAAATATACTAGAATTGTGACACCCTACCTTATTGATATTTAATTGTGAACTAGAATTGTGATATTTTATCTTGTTGATATCCCACCTCTGTGTTGACATCCCACCTCATGGGCATCCAACCTCTTTGGCACATTATCCCCTTGAGTATGACTTTAATGAATGGATTGAACACTTGGCCACTGTTGAGCCTAGTTCTCATTGTCATACTTCTGTTTATTGATCTGCCGCTTCGTACCTCCTTGGACATAACACTCTGCCATCTCATGGATCAAATGAACTATAGCTGATGCTAAAAGTTTAGTTGGTGAGATGAGCGGTTCCCGCAAAACAAGAGAAGGGAATTGTAAGGGTCCTTTAAATGGGTGCCCACAGTGCAACAGGAGGTTTGAGTGGCCCAGAAGTGATCTCTGTGGGTATAGATCTGCCCCTTGGGTGGAATCTTGTCCATATTGAGATAGCTTCTTAACCAGAGAAAACACTCTCTTTCTGATTGGCTGTGTGTGACCTCACAGACCCTCTGTAAGCCCACTGGGGGCAGCAAGTCCCTCTCTTTATCCCGGGGTAGTCGAGCCGAGTGGATGGAGAGCCAAGAGAGGTAAGGAGCTCGATAGTGAACATGTGGGTCTTCAGACCAGGTGTTCACTAGGGTGTTAACAAGTCAGGGCATTATGTGAGCAGGTATAATAAAGGCTTTAAGTTTGCACGTGACTGCTCTTGCACACTCTATCAATTATTAAACTACGATTCAAGAAATCATGGCCAGAGACCTCTGAAGGCCTCAGAGGAGGTGAGTTGGTAGAATTAGTTGACACTGCAAAGGTCAGTGGCCAGAGGTACTCTGAGGGCCTAGGAATCAAGAGAGACTGCTAATGGTAACTGCTATGAGAGCTAATTACATAGACCAATAATTCCATATACAATATCATACACAAAGATAAGGTCAAAATAAGTACATGATTTAGACATAAAGGGTAATACCATAAGCAAATTAGGAGAACAAGGAATAACTTATTTGTCTCATGTATGAAGGAGGGAAGAATTTATGACCAAACAAGAGACAGAGAGCATTATGAAATGCAAAATGGATTTTGATTATCTTAAATTAAAAGTTTTGAACAAACAAAACCAATGAAATCAAGATTAGAAGGAAAGCAAAAAGCTAGGAAATAATTTTAACAGCAAGTATTTTCTGATAAAGGCCTCATTTCTCAAATATATAGAAACTGAGAGAAGTTTAGAAGAATATAAGTCATTCCCCAATTGATATGAACAGGCAGTTTTCTGATTAAGAAATTAAAGCTGTTTATAGTCATGTGAAAAAGTGCTTTCTATCACTATTGATTAGAGAAATGCAAATTAAAACAAATCTGAGGTACTATCTCACACCTCTCACGTTGGCTAAGATAACAGAAAAGAAATGTTGGAGGGGATGTAGGAAAACTGGGACACTAATGCATTATTGATGGAACTGTGACCTATTCCAACCATTCTGGAGAGCTATTTGGAACTATGCCCAAAGTGCTATAAAACCTTTTGATTCAGCAATACCACTATCAGATCTGTATCAAAAAGAGATCATTTAAAAAGGGAAAGAACCTATTTGTTCAAAATATTTATAGCAGTTCTTTTTGTGGTGACTAAGAATTGGAAATTGAGGAAATTACATCAATTAGGGAATGGATGAATCTAATGGACAATTATTGTGCTATAAGAAATAATTAGCAGGTAGATTTCAGGAATGAACAGAATCAAGAGAACACGGTACCCAATAACAACAACACTGTGGGATGGTTAGCTATGATAGACTTAGCTCTTCTCAGCAATACAACAATTCAAGATAATTACAAAAGACTCATGATGGAAAATGCTATCCACATCCAGAGAAAGAACTGATGGGGTCTGAATGCAGTTTGAAACATGCAAATCTTCATTTTCTTTAGGAAAAAACATTTTCCATGGTTTTTTCCTTTTGTTCTGTTTCTTCTTTCACAATATGACCAATGTTAAAATATGTTTAAAATACTTGTACATGTAAAACCTATACCAGATTGTTTGCTGTGCTGGGGAGGAATCAGAGGAAGAAGGAAGAAAATTTTGGTACTAAAAATCTAAAGTTAAAAAAATCAATGTTGAAACAAGATTATATGATGATCAGTTCTGATGGACATGACTCTCTTCAACAATAAGATGATTCAGATCAGTTCCAATGATCTTGCAATGAAGAGAACCATCTATACTCAGAAAGAGGACTGTGAGAAATGAGTGTGGATCACAACATAGCATTTTTACTCTTTCTGTTGTTGTTTGCTTGCATTTTATTTTCTTTCTCATTTTTCTTTTTATGGTTTGATTTGATATTTCTTGTGCAGCAAGATAATAGCATAAATATGCATATATTGGATTTAACATATATTTCTACCATATTTAACATGTATTGAACTACTTGCTATCTAGGGGAGGGAATGAAGGAAGATGGGAGTGGGAAGTAGTAGAGGTGGGGGGAATGGAACACAAGGTTTTGCAAGAATTATCCATGCATGTGGTTTGTAAAATAAAAAGCTTTAAAAAAAAAAAAAAAAAAAGAAAAAGAAAACAATCATTGTTGAAAACTATCTTTATATATAATTGGAAAAAATAAAATATACTATTTACACAAAAATGCCCAAAGGCATTCAGTATTCAAGTTATTTATAATTATAAAAGGACAACATGATTTAGTAAGTGGTCAGCCCTAGAATAAAAATGATCACAAGTCTTTTCTCTGACCATAGATAATTTAAATTTCAGTTTACACACACACACACACACACACACACACACACACACACACACACACACACAACTCTCCCAACCTCTATAATGATCTGAATTAGTTGGGAGATTTTCTGCATGAAGAATTCCCCATACTATAAAAATCATGTGCTCATTCACACATTATACTGTTTCTCATAGTTGGTTCTTGAAGCTGGTTCTTGAATCTGGTTCTTTTGAGAAGAGAGAGGAACAAATCTGGTATAATATTATGAAATGCTACCCCTCTGATAATCTTTGAGATATTTTTGAACATTTTCTTTCATCCAAAAAAAAAAAAAAAAAAGCAGGAATCTCCATTTCCCAAAGATGTACAAATTTACAAACACTCCCTAGTATAGAACAGTATTTTACTAGTTATACAAGCCAAATTTCCTCAAATTTGATTTAAATGAAAAAATAGTCTTATTTAGCAACTGTTTTCTCATCACAGTTTGCTGAAAGAAAGACTAATTTATAGTTTAATTATGATGACTGGCATAAAACTCCTTAGGTCTTAGTGGATAATTTGAAGGTATTTTTTTAGGATATTTTTAGTATATGCAACAAAACATACTGTTTATAGTATGCTATACAATAGTAGTTATTGTGAGATTTTTCAAGATGGCTAGATGCATTACCATTTTAAAGAATGGGGAAGAAAATCCATGCACTATAAAGTAGAGTTCTAACATAGATTCTTACTCAAAATCAATCAACTACCTAACTGTTCAGGTTTCTTCCAGTTCCTTTGAATCCTTGAGGGACAATGCTTCTGCAGTTCATCCTAGAATTTGACTCTCTCCTGCTTAATTTCCTTCAAAGTCAATATGCAGAAAACTTAGCCAAGCAGATATTTCCTGCCTTTGTTATGCCACAGTTCTCTTTTATTGTCCTGACTCAGATTCTCCAATTATCCTGACTCAGTTTCTCTGCTTCTCAGTCCTGCAAAACCTCCCCTCCCTCTTTATCAGAATATTTGATAGGGATAAAAGATCTTATGTTTTAGAATATCAGAATGCCTTTCTCCATCCCAAGCTATGGGAATGTCAGATATTGTCTTATCAAGATGCTTCTCCCCATCTTCAGGGTGTCTCCCCCCATTATGTCATCTCATCTCTGGAGGCTCACCCCACCCTTTCAGAGTCCCTTTTCCAGCTCTCAACACCCTGACTCCGCCCCTGCCTCAGTCTACCCCTTGAGTTTGAGCCATGTGTATATAGGTCATTGAGAACTCTCACTGTTTGCTGGATTCTTGGGGACAATAATTTCATTCAGCCCTGGGACCAAACCATGGATCCATTTGGTCCCAGTAAATCTCTCCCATTTAATAAATTACTAAATACTATCTAATCTCTATCTTGTCTCAGTTTCTCTGGCATTACATAACTTTCTTGCAACCTCAGTAGTCAAATTACATACAAACTTGGTTTGACATTTTTGTTTCTCTGGTACTATCCAATAAACAAAAATCAGATATTTCATGTATTGATGCTGAGAGAAAATCCAAGAGTCTGACCTCACTTCCTCTCCTTTTATTATTTATACAGATAAATAATAAATATTTATACAGAAAAATAATATATATTATTACTTATAAGTCATCTATTATCCAAAATGCAGTATTGGATAAAAATCTTTAGGTTATCTTTATTACCATATATCTGTTTATCTTCAATAAGGGTTACCTATTGGAATATTTTACTTCAGTTCAACTTTCAAACTTACTCTGCTATTAAATACAGATCCTATTCAAGTATCTTGGATAATCTCTTTGTTGGGCAAACAGGTTTGAACTTAGTGGCAGTGAACTAAAAGATCCTATTTAGTGGCTAAATAAACTTGTTTTTATCCACCCCCCCTTCCCACTCCCAGTAAACAAAAGCAGCTCTCTTTCTTTCTCTAAACAATGGAGTTAGGCAATTTTAAATCTTAGTTTCAAAGCCTAGCCAAGTCATCCATTCAAATGGATACAGATCTCTGAGAATTGAGCAAAGGGAGCTTTCTCTGCATAATCAGAGATTATTCTCTGCATTTCTGTATATTCCTTGTTTTCGCTATTTTGAGCTTACTTGCAGCTCACAAGTCCCCCAGAAGCCTTTCTAGAAGGGACCTGAAGAAACTAGGTTGCACATCACTAATATTCAGACTGTCCTATGGCAGCATCTCCACTTTCCCACAAACCACTTGGGAGCCTTACTTGGCCACTTAACACTAACGTAAAGTGGTGCAGAGCTTGTCTCAAAAACCCTTGTCGTGAGCACTCGGGCTTCCCAGGCTCCCTGCCAGAAAAGCAAGGGCAGACTTTGCAGAAATGTTCCAAGGGTGTGGTCATCATCCCCAAGTGGATACTTACAATGCAATCAGCATCAGATCTAGGGAGTGAAGAGAGGCCCCAAACCATATGCAGAGTCCCGCAATTTCAGTTACTCAATACAAAGCACATTAAAATATTTCATTCTGAGGAGTCAGGATTAAAGTCTGAGGAAAAAAAGAACCTCTAGGAATGTAAACATGACTCTGTGAGTTATCCCCTTGTTCCCAGATTTACAGGAGGATAGATATTGGGAAATCCATCTCTTTAAAGACTGTTTTTGGTTGGTATTTGAGATAATCCATGTTTGTCAAAGTGTAACTCTCCCCAAGATTTCAGACTCCAGGATTGTTCAAGTACGTGTAAAATAGCAAACTGGTGGGTAACTGCTTCAACTGTTTTTCCTCGTGTTTGACTCTCTCCTGCCCTTGGAGAAAATCTAGCCGACTTGAAATGTACTCAAGCAGAAGTACTGTCTCTAACTGCCCGGCCGCCTCCCTTTCTCCCAAACAGCAGCCAATTTGAATACAAATGTGGCTCCAACATTTCTCAGTTTCTCAAAGACTGCACAAACAAGTAAAAACCAGCTATTTTGCATTCTGATGTTCAGAGAAAATCCAAGACTCCTATTTCACTTCCTCTTTCTTCATCACACAAAACACTGCGTAGGATAGAAACACAGAACAAAAACCCACACTAATGTTGGGGACCAAAGGTGGAGGAGGGGCGGGAGGGAAATTAGAGGGGAAAAGAATGAGGAAGAGATCCCCCAGATGATAATAAGCCTTTGTCCCTATTCCCAGAAAGCCCATGCCAATCCCATTTTCCTTACCTTGCCCTTTGCTAGCAAATCCATTACGTAGCCAAACTCAGTTAATTTCCCTGAATCAGACATATTTATTATCATCAATTCCCATCTTAGTCCGAGTTTTTGTCAAATGTCTTCTGGTATTAATGAGAGAAGGCAGAGGGAGGAATAAGATAAGAAACAATTCAGTCAAATATTCGTGAAGTGGTCCAGAGGAAAAAGTGATCTCTTAATGGCACAGAAAGGCAGTGATGATGTAAAACTTTGATTAAATGAACAATAGACAAGTCCATTAAAATGCTGCCTCAACTGGGGTTTCTCTCCTCAGCCTCTCATGCAAAATTCTTCAGCTAAATGAAACAAACAAGCACAAAGCAGGGTCCGCTTCCAGTGGGAAAAATGAAACCTTTTAGCTTTCTCAGAGTTGATTTGTTCAGGTGACTTTTTATTGGATTATGTTGATGGCCTTCCAAGGCTTTCTGGAATGAGGATGCTAAAAGATTCTGATCACACCAAATATAGCCTGGTGGTATTATAGGCAGATATGGCAATAATCCAGCAGAGCCATAACAAAAGCCTTTGAAAAAAAAAAAAAAAAAGCTCAGGAAAGGACAGTAACTTCCCATATCAATCTACCTAAAATCCAATAGTTAAGACATAGCAAAAAAACTTCTGAGTTGGAAGACTGATTGTTTACAAACTACCTTTATTTTATCAGATTTTCTGAAGGATTTCCCTTTTAAAAACAAAAACAAAAAATTCAGATTTAAGATCGCCATTTTTTTCATAAGAACTACAATCCTTACTTCCAATTCACTTTTTAAAACTAGTTTCTTAACTGATCACTTTAAAATCTGGTGTGTTTAATATATATATTCTATTCTCGTGAAATAACAAATCTACTTGTGGATTGTGATGTAAACTGTGTCCCCCTGATCTTTTTTGGGGGGTGGGTGAACCTGAGTTAGAGAAACCCTAAAATCTCAACCCCTCCTGGCCTCTGGGAAGGGCCTCACCCTCCAGTTCCTAAGAAAACTCCAATAGTGATCTCCACCTACAATTCAATTGGAGATATTGGCCTGGGGCATAATCACTACCCTTTATTGAATTAAAAATTAGACCCTCAAATTCATCTGGAAATCACTCCCCAGACTCAGGCCATAAAAACCCAATATAAGCAAAGATTGAACCCCAAACCTTTGCTAATTCCTAATCAGAAAAACCCCATTGAGAAAGTAATTTCTCACTGTAAACCCATCTTTGCTAAAACCCTACCTCTGCTAAAAATCAGTTTAGCCCACTGAGGATGTTGTTTCTCAGTGTAATGAACCCATTTTTGCCATAAACCTCAATGAATCAGGCCAGGAGTCTCCCTCTGAACTCAGTCACACATGAAACATGTTTTTGCAGAAAGAAATCCTTATAAAATAACTCCCAGTACTTTGTTGAATGGTAGCAACAGAATTTACCTCACCAGAATCTTATGAGACATCAAAAGATATGTAAAGATCTTGCAAACTTTTAAGTGTTCTATAAATGTTATTTATGATAATTACTAATAAAGTATAGTTTTACATATACTTAGTTTTTAAATGAATAGCAATTCAAGCATCCCTGATTACTTTTCTTTACTAACAAAATGTTTGCAATCAGTGATAATTACAAATGAAAGGTTAACTTGTTCCTCTTTTGTTTTCAAAAAGGAATAGTGACATCGTAGAGTGAAATCTTGACTGGCTTCTGAATTGGATTTAAATGAGACAGTTGCAGTCATCAGCTTCACTTCAAAGTTCAGTGGCAAGACAAAAAGCAAGACAATTAGCAATGACCCAGAATGCAGTGAATGACATTGCCTTCCTTAATGTTTGACCAAACTCTAATCTACCCTCCTGGTCACTGAAACAAACTGTTCTCATCTGCCAGTTCCACTTGCTTGAGGAAGACAA
Organism: Antechinus flavipes; assembly: GCF_016432865.1. NCBI lineage: Eukaryota > Metazoa > Chordata > Mammalia > Dasyuromorphia > Dasyuridae > Antechinus > Antechinus flavipes. The sequence goes on from NC_067398.1 coordinate 193,817,541, forward strand.
TTCCCTAACTCAGTTAAGGACCATCCATTAACCTCACCTGTTTTAGTCCACCTGCTGAAACAGTTTTACCAGGGTGTAGCCAAAAGATTGACAATGTTTTTTTGTTTTGTTTTGTTTTGTTTTTTAAGTTTAGTATTTACTAGGGTTCTTTTCATATATGTGGCAATTCCCCTCTTCTCCCACTAAAACCCCACTCAGGTTGATGCTGTTTGAGTGGTCTAGAGTCCTAGTGGTCTAGAGGTTAGTGGCTGTAAGAGAGTTGTTAAAAATCCTTTTTAAATTGGCCACAGGTTTTAGGAGTGAAAGAATTCACTCATTGCCGAATTATTAGTTACGAAATGAAAGTTTATTGTTAAATAGAAATCAGTCTACCAAGAGACTGACTTCTACAGTGGCAGATCTATGGAAAATGGAGTTTTGCCCGGAGAAAGCAGTTCTCAGTGGACAGAAGGTCCTGGCAGTAAAGGGAGCTGCCAAAGTCCATCTGCAAAGATTTTAGTTGATGGAAGTTTATTATATTGGGTGTCTTGGTGGGGGCTGGGACAACTGGAGCAGATCAGAATCATTGGGAACTGGCTAGCCCAAGGAAGTCAGAATGGGAGCTAGGACAAGCCTGAATCTCCTATTGGAATTCAAAGGGATGCTTTTTGACCAGGATTTGTAATTGAATTAAAGGCTCTGGCATCCTGGAAAGACAACTTGTCTGGGGAGGATATGCCTTAGCCAGGAGGGGCTAGGAATCTAAAGGAATCACAGAGCAAAAGGAAATACAGTTTCTTAAAGGGACCACAACCTGCTTCAAAGGTCACCTTTTCCTAAGGCTTAATTTAACAGTCTAGACTAGTTTTTCCATAACAGGCACTAAAACCATCCTGCAGTCTTAATTTGTTCAGAGATTTAAGGGTGGTCTAAATAAAAAATGATCACATCCCTCAAGGATCTACACAGTCTTTTGACTAGCAAAAGCACCAATACAGGAGCAGAAAATCATTGCTGTATCATTTTCTGAAAATCTTTTCTATGTTATTGCTACAATAGCCACCACTGATTTTAAGTTATGTTTAGAATGAGATTTTGTTATATTAAAATAAACAATTTCTAGGATGTTAGAAACCCTTATATTCATTTGAAAATAGAAAAAGTTAGAAGGTCAAATAATGGTTTTATCAAGTATCATTCCCCAAACTAAATTATCAGTGCCACTGATCCAGTACCTAGCATAGCACAATGGCTGGTCTGTATAGTAGATGTATTTTTTTAATTAACAAAAATTATTCTCTCCCTTAAACCTCTTCCCACCCTTCACTGAAAAAGAAAGGGGAAAAAACCTCATGTAAAAATATGCATAGTTAAGCAAAACAAATTGCCACGAGTCCTGGGAAATCAAGGCAGTCATTGGAATGGCCAGAGTTCTTTAAAAGTTGTTGGTCTTTACAACGTGCTTGTTATTGTAGAAATTATTTAACCAGGTTGTGTTCAGTTTATTCTGCATGAAGGCATAACAAGTATAGATTTCTCTGAAACCATCTCTTTTGTCATTTGTTACAGCACAATTCATTCTACTATCCCATTCATAAAATAGAATTTATTCAGCCATTACCCAAACATTCCCTTTGATTCCAATTTTGTCATTATAAAAAAAGTTCCTATAATTACTGTTGTACATATGGTTCCTTTTCATCTGTATTTGATCATTTTGTGGTAGTTTTTGTCTCAAGTTCAGAGGATATGCATAGTTAAAAATTTACTGGAGGGAAATCAAAATTAGATACTAACTTTTAAAAATAACCCTCTCCTTCCTGCTCCTCTAGGGACACAGGATCCCTCTTCTATACCCCTATGCAGTCCTTCTCAGGAGGCCTGTGAATCCCTTTCAAAACCACCTCCTCATCAAAGATAGGCCCTTATGTCCGACAATATTTCTTCAACTCTGTTCCCCTCACCTCCTGAACCAGATCCTGTGACTTCCCCACCCTCACTCCTCTTCCCTCTGATACAAGGAGTGGGATCCTTCTTCTCCTCCTCAGGATTCCAATTCAGCCACCCTCTCTAACCTCTGCCCCCGGAGAGAAGCAGCAGACTCTCAGGGAAGGACAGAGTACAGGTACCTTTTTCAATGTCAGATCTCTCCCAGACTGAGGAAAAACCTGGCCATCACTCTGAGGACCTCACCAAGTATATCAAGAGGTTTAAGGCCTCCAATGCCCTCCTATTTGATCTTTCCTGGGGAGATGGTAATATTAAATAATCTGCCCCAGATATACAGAGGAAGCTGCAGAAGCTAGCTTTGGGCCCTCAAACTTCTCCCACTCAGTTGTTAGAAACAGCTGTTAGAATCTTTAATAATAGTAAACTGTAGCAGAGGAAAAAGACCACAGCGTTAAAGCAAGAAATGGAGAACAGGCCCATTTTTTAGCTGCTGCCATATCTGGGAACCACAGGAATTCATGCTTCATGTATAATGGACAGATCCTTCAGGCCTGAAACTGTACGTCAAGGAAATTCCCTGATCTTTGCCCCAAGTACAACCAGGAGGTGCACTGGAGGAGAGACTGCCCACAGGGGACAAGCTGTCCCCCACAATGCTCTCAGGAGTTTGGGGCTTGGTCAGGCTGCCCCTCCCTCCACCAGGACAGAGAACACCTGGATGTGGCCGGTAAGACCATTGAATTTCTTTTTGATATGGGGCCTCTCTTTCTGTTCTTCAACACTCTGGTCTCAGCCACCCTTCCCCCCATAGGATAATGGGATTAGAAGGGAAATTTAAGAATTATTTTGAGGCTTTCTCTATGCCTTGCCAGTTTGGTGACCTGTTATTTAAACAATCCTTTCTTATTATTCCCTCCTATCCTGCTCCCTTATTGAGGCATGATTTAATGGTGAAATTGGGGACCCAATTTTCTCTTGTCAGACCTCCAGGTGACCTTATTGTACTTCTTTCAAAGCCTTCCCACATTCCCTCTAAAATCTGGGAGAAAATAGATTCCTCTCTCTGGGACTAAAGAATCCCTGGGTGAGCCACTCCACGTCACCCCAACCTTGGTCAGGCTGCGGGTCCCCAGTGTATTCCCCCACAAACGCCAATACCCAATAAAGGCAGAGACTAGGGAGGGCCTGCAACCCCTGACTGAGAAATTTCCTAAACACAAACTTTTAGCACTAGTTAAAGATTTAAGGGATTTGGAGCTGCTTAAAAGCAGTTTCATCCAGTATATATATAGTATTTTGATCTGCAGCTCCACCCAAGAAGCTTCCTTAGAGGCAGCCATAAAAACTCTTAATTTTCTTGCTTCTAAGGGCAACAGGATCTCCTTATCCAAAGCCCACATTGCCTGCCAGTCTGTCAAATATTTGGGCCATAATCTAACTCCCATTCAAGGCCCCATTCAGGCCAAGGCTTTTAAGACCGTGAAAGCCAAACTGACTTCTGCCCCTGCCTTAGCTCTACCTAATTTAGAAAAGCCTTTCACTCTATATGTGGATGAAAGGCAGGGCCAGGTCCTGGGGTGTCTTAATTCAGGTTCTTGAACCCCATATCAGCCTACTTCTCTGAGAAACTGAACTCAGTTTCCCTAGAATGGCCCTTGTGTTTTAAGAGCAGTAGTTTCTACAGCCCTTCTGATTGAAGAAGCCTCAAAAGTTACCCTAGGGCAGCCATTGGCGGTTTTAACCCCCCTCCGGGTTCAGAGCATTTTAGAAGCCAAAGGGCATCAGTGGCTTGCTGGTGGGAGGCTCACTAGACATGAGGTTCTCCTGCTAGATACCCCTTTCCTGACTTTCCGGGTGTGTCACACTCTTAACCCTGCCACTCTGCTCCCTGACACCACTTGGTCAGGAGACATCATTCATAATTGTGAGGAAGCTTTAGATTCTGTCTACTCCAGCTGACCTGACTTGAGGGACATTTCTCTTGACAACCCATATGAATGGTTTACAGATGAGTCTAATTTTCTTGAAAATGGGGAAAGAAAGGCAAGTTATTCTGTGGTGACTCTCAATGGCACTCTAGAAGCTAAGTCACTGCCTCCTGGGACCTCTGCCCAGAAAGCCGAACTCATTGCCCTAACCAGAGCTTTGGAACTGGGGAAGGGAACTTCAGCAGGACTGAGAAGGCTCAGGAGGTATCAAAATGCTTGCTAAAAGGGATCATCCCTGGCTTTGGCCAGCCTAGCTCCTTGCAGAGCAACAATGGTCCAGCCTTCCCTTCTCAGGTAACCCAAGCCAAGGCATTTAAAATCACTTACCACCTCCACTCTGCCTGGTGTCCTCAGGCTTCTGGGAAAGTGGAGAAAATGAATCACACTCTCAAGTGAGTCCTTACTAAACTGTGCTTAGAGACGGGAGAGGATTGGGTGAAGAATCTCCCATTACGGCTTCTTAGAGTCCACATTGCACCTCAGGAGAACATTAAGCTGAGCCCCTTTGAACTCCTATACAGGAGGCCCTTCTTAACCATGCTGACATTCTTGTAGATCCAGAACAGCATCTGGTCACTCAGTTTGCCACACAGCTTGGTGCAGTCCAGAAGGCCCTTTCTGAATATGCAAACGAGCATCTCCCTAAACCTACAGATGCTCATATGATGGCCTCCCCTGTAAATCTAGGGGCTTTACTTGAAATCTTGAAAGCCTCAAGGTGCTGACCCTCTGGATATAAAGTGGAAAGGACCACATAAGGTCATTCTGACTACTCCAATGTCAGTCAAACTGGAAGGGTCCCCTAGCTGGACTCATATTTCTAGGATTAAAAATGCTGCTTCTGTTATTTTTCCTTCAGATATAGCAGAATATTCCTATGAATATTCAAAATCCTCCTATAGAAGCTACTCTTCCTCAGGATTCCCGAAAACACTGGAGAAAGAAGGGTGAAATTGTCTGTCCTCCTTCCTCTCACTATAATCTCCTTCCTTACTTTTTCCCACTCCAAGGGTGAGAACTTTGCTCCTAGCATTTTCTTTCTGGCTTTTCTTGATGTCATTCTGGGACCCCAGCCAGTAGGACGTTAACTCTTTCTTACCCTTTCAGGCTGGGGAATTCCATGGGTATAAGTGAGGGCATTCAGGATTGTTGGGTAGGCCATCAGCATCCTTAAGGCAGCCCATAGACGGGGCCTGATGCTTATTTACAAAAGCCCCATTCACAAATGTCACCATCTCCACCCTGGATGGCACCTCATTTTTAATCTGCTCCTGAGATTTGTTTCCTCTAAGCTCCAAGCTAAGAACTTCCAGTTACTCGCTCAGTCTGACAATCATGAGGCAACTGACTCCAACACTCAATATCTCCTAGATGTTGCTGCTGCCACCTTCAGATCGCACTTCCCCTCCTGGCCTGAACCCTCATTGACAGGAGGACAGCTCTGCAGCCCTTGTCAGCTTGAAGGAGCTACAGAAGATGAAACCTTCGTCCCTTTGCCCCACATGAATTTGGGGTGACTGCTTGAGGGGGGAATGATGTAACAAGGGCTCTGTGTCTCCCTGATCTTTGTGGAGGGTGGGCCACCTGACCTGGGGAAATTCCTAAATATGATTCCCCACTCTCCTACCTGGTTCCCATGGGAATCTCCTACTTCTCAACTGATCTGGGAATCATTTTGGTCTGGGAGACAATCGCCACTCTTTACTGATTTGAAAATTAGACGCTAATTGTTCCCAAGCCCCAAACCATAGAAGGCTAATAAAAAACAAGATTCTGTCCCCAAAACTTTGCTAATTCCTATCAGGAACTGGTCCACTGAGTGGCTTTTCAGTGAAATAACCCCCCCTCCTTTTTTTTTTTTTTTTTTTTTTTTTGCCAAAAACCTTGCCTGGAGATGGGGACTGCAAATTCTTTGGCAAAAACCTGTGACACCGGCTTGGGGACCCCTTCACTGTTAAGATATCTCTCACCCCTCATCTCTCACCTCTCAATAAGAGCATAGTTTCAAATTGCTTTCCAGAATGGCTGGATCAATTCATAGATAAACCAATAGTTGTACCTGTTTTTGCATAGCCCCTCCAGCATTTGTTATTTTCCCCCTTTTTTGGTTCAACTTGACAATCTAATTGATGTAAAATAGAACCTTAGAACTGTTTAGTGTGCATTTCTCTAATTATTAATAATTTCAAGCACTTTTTCATATGATGATTGACAATTCAGATTTCTTTCTCCCAAAATGTAACCATTTATTAATTAAAGAATAGTACTTATCCACATACATTTATCAGTTTCCTATGTATTTTTAGAAAAGATGTTTAAGGTTGGGGTGGGGGAAAAGGACTGTTAGAGGAGTGATAAAATAAGGAATAGCGGAATAAGAGAAGAAAAGATAAAAGGGATAGGGTAAAAAGAAAAGCTGAAAAGAAAAATAATGAATAAAATTTTTAAGATGGAAGGACATTCACAAATAATGATTACAACTTTGAATGGAAATGAAGCGAACTCACTTATAAAATGGAAACAACAGAATGGATTAAAAATCATAATCCAACAATATGTTATTGATATACAATGTTCTCATTTAAGAATGAAATAAACACACTGTTAAAATAGGCAATTGGAGTAGAATTTATTATGCTTCAGATGATGCAAAAAATGGAAAGGTAGAATTATGATCTCAGATACAGTTAAAGCTAAAATAGATTTAATTAATTAAGGAGATAAATGGGTAATTAATTTTGATAAAAGACAGTATAGACAATTAAGCAATATCAGTATTAAATCTTTATGTACAATACTATAGCATCTAAATTTTTAGAAGAAAAGTTAAATCAATCACAAGTGAAGATAGATAGTAATATTATAATAGTAGAGTATTTTAACCTTCCCCTCTCAGAACGATAGACATAACAAAAAAAAATACATAAGAAAGAAATCAAGGAAGTGAAAAGTATTTTAGATAAGTAGATATGATAGCTATCCAGAGAGAATTCAATGGGAATAGAAAGAAATGCACCTTTTTCTCAGGGGTCTGTGAGACTTTTACAAATAATGACTATATTAATTCACGAAAATTTTATAGCTAAAGAATAAAAGCAGAGATAACCTTTCCAAATCCAAATCCAAATCCAAAATATCCTTTCCAAATCAAAATACAATAAAAATTATATTTTATAAGGGACAATGGGAGCATAGGCTAAAAACTAACTGGATATTAAATTACCTAATCTTAAAGAATGAGTGGGTTAAAAAAAACACACAAATAATAATTCATTAAAGAGAATGAAAATGATGAGACATTATATCAAAATCTTTGAAATACAGCAAAAGTAGGGATCAAGAGAAAATTTATATCTTTAAAGGTTTAAGTGAGTAAAATAAATAATAGGCTAATGAATTGTGTATGCAATTTAAAAAAACTAGAAGAATAAACAAAAAATCCTAATTAAACACTAAATTGGAAATTCTAAAAAGTAAAAAGTAAAAATTAAATTGAGTGTAAAAAAACCATTGTGTTAATAAAGAGAACTAAGAATTAGTTTTATGAGGAAAAAAAAAACAAATAACACAGATCAACAATTGGTTAATTTAATCTTTAAAAAGAGAGAAGAAAACCAAATCACAAGTATAAAAATATAAAAAGGCAAATATGCCATTAACAAAGATGAAATTAAAACAATTATAAGAGTTATTTTGCCCAATTACATATCAACAAATTTAACAACTTATGTAAAATGAAATATTATTTTTAAAAATTATAAACTATCCAGATTAACAGAAGAGGAACTAGAATATCTAAATAGATCTGTTTTAGAAAAAGAAACTGAAGAAGTTATAAATGAGCTTCCTAAGAAAAAAGCCCCAGGTCCAGGATTTACAAGTGAATTCTACCAAACACTTAAAGATCAAATGATTCCAAAATTAAATAAATTTAAATTAATAAGCAAAGAAAGGATACTAACAAATTCCTTTTATGAAACAAATATGATACTGATACCTAAATCAGAAAGAATAAAAACAGAAAAAGAAAATTATAGACCTATTCATTAATGAACATGGATGCAAAAATCCTAAATAAAATACAAAGTAAAGATTAAAACAACTTATTACAGAAATTATATGTCATAATCAAGAGGGATGTATATCAGGAATGCAGGATAAAGATAAGGAAAACTATTAATATAATTGATTATATCAATAATAGAAATTTTAAAATCAATTGATGAAGTACAACATTCATTTCTCTTAAAAACACTTGAAAGTATAGCAATAAATAGATTTTTCCTCAAATTGATTTTAAAAATTTATCTGAAACTATCAGTAAACATTATTTGTAATGGGGATAAGCTAGAAGTTTTCCCACTAAGATCAGGTGTGAAACAAGGATGCTCACTGTTAACAATACTCTTCAATTTTGTAATGGAAATCCTAGCAATAGCAATGAGAGGGAAAAAGCCATAAAGACACATAAATCATCAGCAAAATATGCAAGAAGAAATAGTAAGAGATATCTAAAATAACTCAAGATAGCACAAAATACCCAGGAAAACACCTGCCAAAACATCCCTGAAAAGTATATAAGCAATTTTTTTCTTTTTTTTAAATAATAGCTTTTTATTTTCAAAATATATGCAAAGAAGTTTTCAGTATTCACCATTGCAAAACCTTATGTTCCAAATTTTTTTCCCTCCTTTCTCCTACCCCACCTCAGAGAGCAAGTAATCCAATATATGTTAAACATTACAATTCTTCTATACATATTTCCATATTTATCAATATCATTTGATTCTTAAAACAGCCCTGGAATGTGGGTGCTATCATTTATCTCCTTTAAAGATAAAATAACTGAGTTAAACAGAGTAAACAAAAAATTTTTTTAACTTTTTCTATAAATAAAATCAGTTCTAAATAATTGGAGAAATATTAATTGTTCATGGGTAGACAGGGCCAACATAATAAATATGATAATTTTAGGGGCAGCTAGGTGGCACCAGCCCTGAAGTCAGGAGGACCTGAATTCAATGTGACCTCAGATACTTAACTCTTCTTGGCTGTGTGACCCCTGGGTAAGTCTCTTAACTCCAATCGCCCCCGGGAAAAAAAAAGATAATTTTACCTAATATAATTTATAGATTCAGTACCATCCCAATTAAGTTAACAAAAAAAAAAAAAACTGTTTTACTGAATTAGAAAAAAATAATAACATTTATTAAGAACAAAAAATAAAAACATCAAAGGAACTAATGAAAAATATATAAAGAAAGGCATACCAGATCTTAAACTACACTATAAAGCAGTAATTATTAAAACTATTTGGCACTGGTTAAGAAAAAAAAGTAAATCAACGAAACAGAGTAAACATACAATTTATACAGCAAATAAAATAATCTTGTATTTAGCAAGTGTAATAATTTAAAATCTGGGGATAAGAATTCATCATTTAGTATAAAAAAATTGTTGGGAAAACAGAATAGCAATATAGCAGAAACTGAGCATAGACCAATATATTATACCATTTATCAAGAAAAAGACAAAATGGATATATGATCTAGACATAAAGAGAAAATTAAAAGAACATTGAATATATTATAAGATTTATGAAGAGGTGAATAATTTATGAACAAACAAGAAATCAAAAGCAAACTTAGGTGTAAAATGGCTAACTTCAATTAAATTAATTTTAAAGGTTTTATATAAATAAAACCAATGCAGCAAAGATCAGAAGGAAAGCAGAAAATTTGGGGCAAAGGTTTTATGGACAGTTTCTCAGATAAAGGTTTCTTCTCTCAAATATATAATGAATTCTGTCAAGTTTATAAGAATATGAATCATTCCTCAATTGATAAATGGTCAAAGGATATGAATGAACTCAAAATTTAATACTTATATGAAAAAATGCTCCAAATCATTATTGATTAGAGAAATAAAAATTAAAACAATTTTAAGATATTATTTAACACCTACCAGATTGGCTAAAATGATTGGAAGGTAAAGTAACAAATGTTGGAGGGAATATGGAAAAATCAGGACACATTCATTGTTGATTGAATTGGGAGCTGATCCAACCATTCTGGAGAGCAATCTGTAATTATGCCCCCCAAGTTATTAAACTTCCTATATCCTTTGATCCAGCAATTCCATAGATAATATATAGAAAAAGGAAAAGAACCTATATGTTATGAAGTATTTATAACAGCTCTCTTCCTGGTGGCAAAGAACTGAAAATTACAGGGATGCCCATGAATTGGGGAAATAGTTGGACGAGTTGTCATCTATGATTGTGATAGGATACTTCTGCTCTATAAGAAATGATGAACTGGGTGGTCTTAGAAAAACATACAAAGACTTGCCTGAAATAATAGAGTGAAATGAGTATAACCAAGATAACATTATATGTGGTAATAGCAATATTGTTTTAAAAATGATTTTGATTAAGTAAGTCATTTATATCCAAATTAACTATTAAGAACATAGGAAGAATGTATCCAGAACTGATAAACAGAAGTAAGTATAGAATTATTTTACATATCTATACTAATTTGTGTCTAATGGTAGCCATTTCTAAGACAGGGGCAGCAGGAAGAAAAAAAAAAGAGAAAAGAAAGAGAACAAGAAAATGATAAATGGGAAAAACAGAATGGAAAGAAATACAAAGTAATTATAACTGTGAAAAAAATTAAGTTTCTCTAATACACACCTCATCTCTCAAAAATATAGAGAACTGAGTCAAATTTATAGAAAATTCCCCAATTAATTCCTCAATTGAGAAATGGTCAAGGGGTATGAACAAACAATTTTCAGCTGAAGAAATCAAAGCTATCAATAGTTATGTAAAAAAATGTTCTAAATCATTATTAATTAGAGAATTGCAAATTAAAACAACTCTGTGGTACCACTTCACACCCATTAAATTGGGTAATATAACAGAAAAGGAAAATGACAAACTTTTGAGATGATATGGAATAACTGGTACACCAAGCATTGTTGGTTAAGTAGAAAACTCATCCAACCATTCTGGAGAAAAGTTTGGAACTATGCCTGAAGAACTAAAAACTGTGTATTACACAGCTACACTGCAACTAGGTCTGTATCCTAAAGACATTTTTTAAAAATAATGGAAAAGGACCTCTATGTACAAAACTTTGTGGTGACTAAGAACCGGAAATTGAGGGGATGTCCATCAATTGGAAGATGGCTAAACAAGCAGTGATGTATGGTTGTAACAATATACTATTGTACAATAAAAAATAATGAGCAGAATGCTTTCAGAAAAACCTGAAAAGACTTATATGAAAAGTGAAATGAACATTGCTAAGGTAATCACTATCACCAACCCATTTCACTTTTGGACAGTTTTCATTTTTAATGTTTTTTTCAATCATGAAGTCCTAAGTTTTCCTCTTTGCAATTTCTACTCTCTAGCCTATAAACCCAAGCAAAGTAAGTCTAATTCATCTTCCACACAATAGACATTCCTTTCTAAGTTTTAACAATCATGATCTCAAAGTTAAAGCTAAATTAAATTTAATGAAAAGAGATAAAAGTAAAGGTGATAAAAGGTACCATCTCATTATGATAAAAGATACCATAGACTATGAAATAATAACAATATTAAATCTACATGCATCTAATACTATAACATCTAAATTTTTAAAAGTAATAATGGGAGTCTTTAATCTTTTACTCTAAGAACAAAATAATCTAATCAAAAAAGAAGTGAATAGAATTTTAGATAAGCTAGATATTATTATCTGGACACAATTGAATAGAAATAAAAAATATATATATACCTTTTCCCCCTCTCAGTGGTAGATGGGAACTTTACAAAGAGAATGATGATGAGACAACATATCAAAACTTATGTGATATAGCAAAAGCAATACTAAGAGAAAAATTTTTATTTCCAAATGTTTACATCAATAAAATAGAAAAAGAACAGAATAATGTATGGGATTAAAAAAAACATAGAAAAAGAATAAATAAAAACTTTCCAATTAAACACAAAATTGGAAATCCTAAAAATAAATGTGAGATTAATAAAATTGAATATAAGAAAATCATTGAATTAATAATTAAATTAGTTGTTTCTTTTTTGAAAATCAATAAAATAGATAAAACATTGGTTAATATGTTTTTTTTAAAAGAGAGAAGTAAATCAAATCACTAGTATTAAAAATGAGAAGGGTGAATATATCACTAACAAAGATGAAATCAAAGCAATTTTAAGGAGTTACTTTTCCTAATTATATGCCAATAAATTTAAGAATTTAAGTGAAATGGGAGAATATTTACAAAAATATAAACTGCCTAGAAGAACTAAAATATCTAAATAGACCTATTTCAGAAAAAGAAAGTAAACAGGCCATAAAAAGCACGAGGACTAGCTAGATTTAAAGTTAATTCTGTCAAACATTTAAAGAGCAACTAATTCCAATGTTAAATGAATTACTGAAATAATAAGCAATAAAAGGGTCCTACCCAAGCTCCTTTTATGAAACAAATATAATATTGATATCCAAATCAGGAAGAATAAAAGCAGAGAAATTATATCTGCAAAACAACAAAGTAGACATGCAATTTACATATACACATATGATACAAATTTATAGATACATATATACATATAAAAATAAACTTTAATTTGCATTCAGACTCCATCAGTTCATTCTCTGAACATGAATACATTTTTCCTCATAAATCTTTCAGATTCATTTTGAATTTTATTGCTGAGAATAGATAAGTCATTCATAACTGATCATCATACAATATTTCATTATTTTGTACAATATTCTGCTCATTTCACTTTGAAGAAGTTCATATGAATCTTTCCAAGTGTTTCTAAAATCAACCATCTCATCATGTCTTATAGCACAATCGTATTTCATCACAGTCATAAACCACAACTTGTTTAGCCATTCCCCAATTAAGGAGCATCCTCTCAATTCCCAAGCTCTGGGGATATAAAAAGACAGTCCCTACCCTAGAAACTTTAACTCTAACTGGGGAGATAACAAGCAAAAAATATTTACCAAGAGATATATATATATATAGGATAAATAGGAAATGAGTAGCAAAGAGAATTAATAGGGGTTGGGGAAAACTTCCTAGAAAGTGTAATACCATAGATTAGAAGAATGTCCCAATATACATTACCGTGCTTTCAATAATGATGAGTGCGATTAATCTAGAGAAGAATGGAGGTATTTACATGAAATGAATCATAGAGGAACAAAAAGAGCTAAGAATACCACACAAATGACTACAACAATGTAAACATAAAAAATACCTGCTGCCCCCTCCCACCTCAATCAAAAGAGAATGTTGCAAAATTTTAAAAAAACAGAATGGTTGAAAAAAAGAAATGTTAGGTGTTATTTCTTCCACACTCCTTCACAGAAGTCAGAGATCCCCAAGTGTTGTACATAACACTTGTTTTCAGATTTTTTTTTTTCTATTACTTCCCTTCCTCCTCTTTAAAAAAAAAATTTCTATTTGGGATTTCTGGTGCCAAAAATGGAGCCCTCTGAAACCCTCCCAAATTCTCCTCCAAACAAGCAGAAAAACCTGTTTATAACTGATCTAAATGAGGAGCAACTTACCAGCATGGCAGAAAAAGGCTGTCTCACTGTGATGGGAGTGAGGTGCAAGAACAGCAACAGCAACAGCCACCAATCTCACAGCCCGTGGCCTGCAGCAAGGCTCCTTGCTTAGGACAATTCACCAAAGAGGCCCTCCCCTCCTACAGAGACCAGCAGCTCCTAGGAAAGTAAGAAGTCAGTGGAGCACAACAAGGCCTCACCCTTAGCAACACTACTCCCAGCAAAAGCCACCAGCAAGGCCTACTGCTGATAAGTAGTGATGCCCCTTTCCAGGGCTGATCCGCAAAAAGGCCCTGACCCTGGCACCTACCAGCAGAGAGACTCTGTTTCCATAGCAACCTAGCTGCAGGGCCCCCACCCCTCAGACATATCAGCAACAAATTACTTCTTCAGGGTGTGCTAGCAGAGAGGCTTTATTTCCCTGCTTCTGGGAACAATCAGCAACAGGATCCCTCCTCCAGGATCAGCCAGGAGAAAGTTTTATTACCATAATAATTACCATCACACATCCAGCAGCAAGGCCCCACTCCTGGCCTAAGCCAGAAGTTAAACCCCACACATGGAAAGATCAGCAGGGAGGCCCCACCTCCAATACCCCAGTACAACCAACAGGGAACTTGACCCTTCAGAGAAAGCAAGCAGCTGAGCCCTGAAGCCCAGTGAAAGCCAGGAACATAAGAGCCAGGGCCCAAACACAAAAAGTTTTGGAGTTCAGGATCAGAGCCCAACTCACACATAAAAACACCAACTCACAAAAAAGGGCAAAATAAGATGAGAAAAAAAAAAAAAAGAGAGAGAGAGCTTGACTACAGAAACTTACTATAGTGATAGGCAAGAGTCCAATAACATCAAAATGACATTATATAAGAAATCTCAAAGAAAAATGCAATTTGGCCTTAGGCCCAAAAAGAATTACTTAGAAGAGCTTAAAAAAGGATTTTAAAAAGCAAATTACAAAAGTAAAAGAAAAATTGGAAAAAGAAATGAGACTAATGTAGAAGAATCATGGGAAAAAAAGTTAATAGCATGGGGAAAATATACAAAATTTTACCAAGGAAAAAAATTCCCTAAAAAAAAAAAAAAAAAAAAAAAAAAACAAATAGAAAGGAAATGCAAAAGTTCACTGACGAAAATAATTCCTTAAAAATTAGGATTCAAGGACAAACTAATGACTATGACACATCAAGACACACTAAAACACAATTTTTAAATGTTTTTAAAATAAAAGAAAATGTGAAATTCTCTTTGAAAAAATAATGGACCCCAAAAATAGATTCAGGAGAGATAATATAAGAATTATTATACTACCTGAAAACCCTGGTAAATAACAAAAAACCCTGCACAACATCTTTCAAGAAATTATCAAAGAAAACTGCCCTTATCGATAAGAATCAGAAGACAAAATAGAAACTGAAAGAATACACTAATCATAACTAAAAGAGATCCCTAAATGAAAACCCCCAGGAACATTAAAGACAAATTCTAGAACCCACAGATCAAGGAGAAAATATTGCAAGCATCCAAAAAAAATATATCATAAGCCTACAGTCAGGATTGCACAGGATTTGAGTTTTTACATTAAAGAACTATAAGGCTTACAACATGACATACTGGAAGGCAAAAGAATTAGGTTTATAAACAAGAATTCCTACCCAGCATAATTGAATATAATCTTTCAGAATATAATCTCTCTTTCAGAGAAAAAAATGGATATTAAATGAAATACAGAGTTTCAGGAATTTTACTTTCAGACATGAGAGGAAAAAAACTGGCCTCCAAATACAAGACTCAAGGAAAATATTAAAAGGTTAAAAAAAAGAAAAGAAACAAGAGAAAACATAAAGCATTCAATAAGGTAAAACTTTATATTTCCACATGGCAAGATAATATTTACAACAATAACTATTATAAGAGCAATTAGGAGTATATTTAGACAGACGTTGTGAATATAAGGTGACTTTGAGTGGATGTTATTCTCCCCTAAAAAAATAAGAGGATGAGAAAGGAAATTGCATTGGGATAAAGAAGGGAATACTGAATAGGGTAAATTATCCCACATAAGAGGGGCATGAAAGAACTATCATAATGCATGGGAAAATGTATAGGGGAAAGTTGGCAGGCAAAGCTTAAACTTACTCTCATCAAAATTGGCTCAAGAGGGAATAACACACTCTCAAATGGATACAGTAATTTATCTTACCCTATAAAGAAATATAAAAGGACAGGAATAATACAAGGAGTAGAGAGAACTGATAGAAGAGGTTATATGAGGGAGGATGGTGATTAGAAGTAAAATACTTGTGAAGAGGGAAAGAATGGAGGGTAAGAGAGAGGAGGGCATAAACAAGAGAAAAATATCATGGAGGGAAATAATACACTGTTAATTATCATAACTATAAATGTGAATGAGACAAACTTACCCATAAAATTGAAGCAGATAACATAATGGATTATAAAACAGAATCTCATAATACATTTACAAGAAGTACATTTGAAGCAGAGACATACACACAGGATAGAGATAAGGGGCTGGAGAAGAATCTTTTATGCTTCAGCTAAAGCAAAGAAATCAGGGATAGCAACCATGATCTCAGATAAAGAAAAGGGAAAATTTCACTTAATTAAAAGATATAAGGGAGAAAAATACAGCTGACTAAAAGGTACCATAGACAATGAAATCATTCAATACTAACCATATGTGCAACAAAATAATATAACATTTAAATTTTTGAAGAAGGTGAAAGAATTACAGGAAGAAATAAATAAAACCATATTAGTGGGGTAACTTGAAGTTTCCTTTTTCAGAACTAGATAAACCTAATTGAAAGATAAACAAGAAAAAAATTAAAGAGGTGAATAAAATTCTGAAAAAGTTAGTTATGATAGATCTCTGATAAAAAATTGAATGGAAATAGAAAGCAATATAATTCTGTCTCAGCAGTACATGGCACCTACACAAAATTGAACACATATTAGGATATAAAAACAGTACAATCAGTAACAGAAAAACAGAAATAGTAAATGCATCCTTTTCAGATTATAATGCAAAAAAAATTAAATTTAATAATAGATAAAGGAAAGAGATGAAAAAGTAATTGGAAATTAAATAATTTACTCCTAAAAAACAAGTGGGTCAAAGAACAAATCATAAAAAAAAAATTCCATTAAAGCAAATGACAATGAGAGATAATATCAAAATTTATGGGACACTGTCAAAGTGACACACAGGGAAAATTTTATGTTTCTTATTTCTTATATCAACAAAATAGAAAAAAACACAGATAAATGAATTGAATATGCAACTAAAAAACTAGAAAAAATAAATTAAAAATCTTCAATTAAACACCAAATTGGAAATCCTAAAAATTAAAGCAGAGATTAATAAAATATAAAGAAAACCATTGAACTAATAAATAAAACTAAATTTGTTTTTATGGGAAAAAAACAATAAACTAGATAAACCATTGGCTAATTTTTTTAAAATAGAAAAACAAAATTGCTAATATCAAAAATGAAAGTCTACTGATAAAGAGGACCTTAAAACAATTTCTAGGAGCTATTTTACCCACTTTGATAATGAATTTGACAATTTAAGTGACATGGATGGATATTTACAAAAAATATAAATTACCCCTATCAACAAAGAAATAAAATATTTAACCAAATCTTAGAAAAAGAAATTGGACAAGCCATCAATGAGTTTCTAGAGAAAAAAAAAATCCCTTGGACCAGACAGAGTCACAAACAAATTATACCAAACATTTAAAGAACAAATAATCCCAATACAATATAAACTATTGGGAAAACAGGCAAAAGAAGAAGTCTTGTCAAATTTCTTTTATGACAGAAATATAGTGCTGATATATGAACCAGGAAGAGCCAAAACAGAAAGAAAATTATAAAACAATTTCCTTAATGAATATTGATCCAAAATTTTTAAATAAAATATTAGCAAAGAGATTTCAGCAATATATCACAAAGATGATATACTATAATCAGTTGGGATTTATATTAGGAATCTAGGACTGGTTCAATATTAGGAAAACTATCAGCATAACTGACCATATCAATAACAAAAACAATAGAAATCATATTATCTCAATAGATGCAGAAAAAGCCTTTGACAAACTTCATTATCCATTCCTACTAAAAACACTAGAGAACATAGGAATAAATGGATAAATAAATTCCTTAAAATAATAAGTAATATTTACTTTTTAAAAAATCAGCAAGCTTTATCTGTAATAGGGACAAACTAAAAGTACAATTTCCAGTACAATTAGGGGTGAAGCAAAGATGCCCATTATTACCTCTATTATTTAATACTGTACTGGAAATGGTGACTATAGCAATAAGAGAAGAAAAAGAAATTAAAAGAATTAACAAGACACTGAGGAAACAAAACTATCACTCTTTCCAGATGATATAATGGTATACTTAGAAAATCCTAACAAATCAACTAACAAACTACTTGAAATTGTTAAGAATTTTAGTAAAGTTTCAGGATAGAAAATAAACACACATAAAATTACCAGCATACACACACACACACACACACACACTCACACACGAACAAAGTTTACCAGCAAAAGATAGAGAAATCCCATTAAAAATAAATGTAGATAATATAAAACATTTGGGAGACAGACCTGGGAACTATATGAATTACAAAACACTTTTCACATAAAGTCAGATCTAAATAATTGGAAAAATATTAATTGCTCTTGCATAGAATGAGACAATAAAATAAAAGATATAATTATACCTAAATTAATCTACTTGTTCAGTACAATATCAATCAAAAAATCATTTTTTAGAATTAGAAAAAATAACAAAATTCATTTGGAAGAACTTTAAAAGTTCAAGGATATCCAGGGAATCAGTGAAAAAAAATGTGAAAGAGCATAACCTAATCATAACAGATCCCAAACTCTATTAAGTAGTAATTATCAAAACAATCTGGTACTAGCTATGAAACAGAGTGGTGGATCAATGGAATAGATTAAGTACAAACTACATTATAGTAAATGACCAAAGTAATTTAGAACCCAACTTTTTTAAACTGTGGGTTGGGACCAACCCCATGTGAAGTCTTGTAACTGAATGTGGGAGTCACAAAATTATGATTTATTTTCAGTAAATGTTTGATTTGTATTATCTCTTTTAGATGCCTATATTTCCAGAATGACTTAAAAATTTCTCAGGCAAAAAGGTGTTGTGAACGGAAAAAGTTCAAGAAGTCTAATCTAATGTATGATAAGTCCAAAGATTCAAGCTTTTGGAACAAAAACTCATTATTTGACAAAAACTGCTGGAAAACTGAAAAACAGCGTGGAAGAAACTAGCTATAGATCAACATCTCACAAGCTATAGTAAGATAAAGTCAAAATGGGTATGTGCTTTACCTATAAAGGGTGACACCATAACCAAATTGAGAGCATGAAATATTTTGTCATATTTGTGGATAAGAGAAGAATTTAGTACCAAAAAAGATATAGAGAGCATTACAAAGTACAAAACAATTTTAATTATATGAAATTTAAAGGTTTTTTTTTACAAACAAAACCAATGCAACTAAAATTATAAGGAAAGCACAAAGCTGCTAAAACATTTTTGCAATAAATATTTCTGAGAAAGGCTTCGTATTCTCTGATAGAGAGAACTGCATCAAGTTTATAAAAATACAAGTCATTTCCTAACTGATAAATGGTCAAAGAATATGAACAGGCAATTTTCAGATTAGAAAATCAAAGCTATCTAAAATCATATGAAAAAAATGCTCTAAATCACTATTAATCAGAGAAATGTAAATTAAAACAACTCCAGGGTATTACCTCACATCTCTCAGAGTGACTAATATGACAAAGAAAAAAAAGTTGGATGTTGCAAGGAATGCAGGAAAACTGGGTCACTAATATATTGTTGCTGGGGTCAATCATTATAGAGAACAATTTGCAACTATGCCAAAAGGACAACTAAACTGAACTTACTCTTTAATCCAGTGATACCATTTGTAAGTCTATAGCCCCAAAATATATTTTTTAAAAGGGGGGAAAAGGACGTATGTGTACAAAAATATTTATAGCAATTCTTTTTTGGGTGACTAAAAATTGGAAATCAAAGGGATGTCCATCAATTAGGAAATGGCTAAATACCTTTTGGAATATGATTGTGATTGAATATTATTGTGATATGAAAAATGAAAAGCAGGATGATTTCAGAAAAACCTGGAAAGACTGGAAAGTGATGCACAGTGAACAGAACCAGGAGAACATTGTACACATTAAGAGCAATATACATTGAAGAACTATGAATGACTTAGTTATTCTCAGCAGTTCAATGATCCAAGACAACCCAAAAAGCATTAGTGATGAAACATGCCATCTGAACCTAGAAAAAGATTTTATATTGGCTGAGTACAGACTGAAGCATATTATTTTTCACTATTTTATTAAGAATCTTCATGTACAAAATGACTACTATAGAAATGTTTCATATAATTGCACATTCATAACCTATATCTGATTACTTCTAAGGTAGGAAGGAGAGAAAGGAAGGATGAAAACTGGAACTCAAAACTTTAAATAAAAATGTAAAAAAATATTTTAAAAATTTTATTCTTTAAGGAGGGGTTGTTGGAAGAATATTAGAAGAAACTATTACGATATCAAAAACAAAAGATAGCAATAAACCATTAAAAAAAGCAATTAGTGGATTTCATCAATTTTAATTTTGGTCTCTAGTTCTAATAGTCAGTTTTTTTTTATGTTTTTTAAAATAGGTGTCCATTTTGGTTTTTGGATTTCTTTTTTGTCATGGTTTTTTAAATCTTACACTCTCATCTCCTTTTTCAATCTTTGGTTTTTTAATATTTCTTATTCACTGACAGAGTCATTGAGTTCAGTTTGCTTCATTCTGTTTTTCAGGGATTTCATTACTTGGGTCAGATTTTCTACCTTCTATTTTAAGCAGCTCTTTAGTCTAATTTTTATTTTACCTTTCTAACTCATTTCATTTTCTATCTATTACTTTGTTCAGTCATTCTTGTCCAATTTTTCCCTGGGGCTTTAATAAAAGTCGGTGTGGGACTATTCTCTTTGTTTTACTGCTTAGATTTCTCTTAGCTGGTTATTTCTTCATTTTATTTACACATCACATCTGGATGCTCTGACTGCTATAAGGTCCTGCTCTCTTTATCATACCCTGCCATCCTTTTCAGCCTCTGATTGATCTACTTTGAGTTCAGGCCTTGACTGGTCTCTTTCCCCTTTCCTTTTTTCAATCCTTATTTGGCGATTTGTTCTGCACTCTACTATGCCCCTGGAGAGTCAATGAAATTTTGGAGATCATGTTTCTTAAAAGCCTCCTGCAGTCATCCCAATACACATCCCCGGAGGAAAGTTGGTCCTATCTCCTACTGTGACTTCCAGGGCTCAGAATAGTTTGCATTACGGTAAGGCGGAACAATAGATTGTTGAACCTGAAGTGAGGAAGACCTGAGTTCAAATTCCCAGCCTCGGCTACTAATTGTGTGGCTTTGGGCAAGTAACTGAAGCCCGTTTGATTCCATTTCCTCACCTATAAAATGAGCTGGAGAAGATGATGACAATCCATTCCATTATCTTTGCCAAGAAAACCCTCACTGCGGTCATGAAGAGTAGGTCAGATGAAATGACTGCACAAGCACCCAAATCCTTATTGGGATTGTTTGTTAATTGTTTCTCTTCTAATAGGCTAAAGCTGGGTGTGGATTCAGATGCTTGATGATTGAAGCTGGCATTGGCTAATCTGAAGCCTGGTTTATTATTGTACAAATTTGTGCTAGAATCCCTTCTCACCCGCACTAGATTAAGACAAAAATAGGAACAAAACTTATAATGTTATGGATACAGGGAACTCCTGGGTGAGGAAAATGCCCCACCGATTATAAATTAGCACATTCTTTGCAAATTATGGTATTATAGAAATGCCTAGAGTTTGACAGATTAAGTACCTTACCTGGGATCTCACATCAGGAATGAACTTGAACCCAGGTCTTCTTGGTTTTGAGGTCAATTCTAACAATCTGTAAAAGTTGTACAATACATCATGGAGATATTTCACAGGATAGTTCCTCATTTTTTAATCTTAATTTTATTTTTCTCCATGTTATTTTTGAAAAAAAATTTCTGGTTAACCATGTACATTTTTTTTTACACATTTCCTTATGAATCATATTGGGAGAGGAAAATCATAACAAAAAAGAAAAACAGAAGGAAAAAAAAACAAGAAAAAGGAGGAAGGAAAAAAGTGAATATAGCATGTATTAATTGACATTCAATTTCCATAGTTCTCTCTCTGGATGTAGACAGCATTTTCCATCCAAAGTTTATTGGGATTATTTTGGATCACTGAACTTCTGCAGAGTTGCTTTGTGAAGGCTTTCATAGTTGATTATTACACAATCTTGTTACTATACAATGTATTCCTGGTTCTGCTTGTATTGCTTAGCATCAGTTTGTATAAATCTTTTCAGACCTTTCTAAAATCAACTTGTTCATCATTTTTATACAATAATATTCCTTTAATTTCATATAATTTATTCAGTCATTCCCCAACTGAAGGGCATCTATTCATTTTCCAATTCCTTGCCATCACAAAAAGAGCTGCTACAAACTTTCTCCTCCTTTAGGATTTCTTTGGAATACAGACCCAGTAATAATACTGTTAGGTCAAAATTTTACAGCTCTTTAGACATAGTCCTGATTGCTTTCCAAAATGGTTGGTTCATTTCACAACTCCACCAACAATGCATTAGTGTCCCAGTTTTCCCAAAATCCTTCCAACATTTATCATTATCTTTTCCTATCATTGTAGCCAATCTGAAAGATGTGAGATGGTCCCTCAGGGTTGTTTTAATTTGCATCTTTCTACACAATAGTGATTTAGAACATTTTTTCTTGTGATTATAGAGGGCTTTAATTTTAATTTCATCACCATTTATTAATTGGGGAATGATTTGTATTCTTATAAATTTGACACAGTTCTTCATATATTTTAGAAACGAGGCCTTTATCAGAAACGCTGGGTATAAACTTTTCTTTCCAAGCTTTATGCTTCTAATCTTGGATTGTGTTGGTTTTGGTTCTGCATAAATTCTTTAATTTAATCAAACTTATCCATTTTGCATTTCATAATGTTCCCTCATTCTCTGGCCATAAATTTCTTTCTTCTCCAAAGATCTGATTGGTAAACTACTCCTTGCTATACTAATTTGCTTATATCATCAGCCTTTATGCCTAGAGCACATACCCATTTTGACCTTATTTTGGTATGGCAGGTCTATGCCAAGGTTCTGACATTATTTTCCAGTTTTTCCTGCAATTTTTGTGAATAGTGAGTTCTTATCCCTGAAGCTAAAGTTTTGGGGTCCTTCTTTTTAAATAGATGCTCTCTTAGCAATTATTTGCAACAAATTCAAAGAGATTCTTGAATTTCTCCTGGATCAATTAGCTTTGTTTGTTTCTGAATCAGACCAGAGAGATCCTTGTCAAACCAAAAGCCATCTTAGATATCTCAGGAATTCTAAGAACAGTTGTTTTTTTTTGTTTTGTTTTTTAACTGTAATTTTCCTCAGGAAATGAAGATATAATAGTTTCCAGCTATAGTTTTTTTCTCCAGAACTGACCAAACCCAAGAAGTCTAGCCATTTCTTTATAGTTTATCTATGGAAGGATCAAGAATCTAGATTTTTACTTTAGACCCTTTTTCATTGAAATAAGTGTCAAACATAACCTAGAATCTCTTCATATTTATATGACAAACTTCTCAAACTTTTAGAAATAAAATAAGGAATATCATTGTATCAATTTTAACTTTTTTCATGTCTAAGAGCAGCATCCTTACAGCAATATTAGTCTATTCCTTCATACACTAATACATTGTTGGTGTAGTTGTGAATGGATCCAGCCATTCTGGAGAGCAATTTGGAACTATGTTCAAAAAGTTATCAAACTGTGCATATCCTTTGATCCAGCAGTGTTATTATTGGGCTTATATCCAGAGAGATCTTAAAGAGAAAGGGACCCACATGTGCAAAAATGTTTGTGGCAGCCCTTTTTTGTAGTGGCAAGGAACTGGAAACTGAATGGGTGCCCATCAGTTGGGGAATGGCTAAATAACTTATGGTATATTAATGTTATGGGATGTTATTATTCTATAAGAAAACATCACTAGGATGATTTCAGAAAAACCTGGAGAGACTTAAATGAACTGATGCTAAGTGAAATGAGCAGAACCAGGAGATCATTATTCACGACAACAATATTATATGACGATCAATTTTGATAAATGTGACTCTTTTCAACAATGAGATGATTGATGGCAGTTCCACTGATCTTGTGATGAAGGGAGCCCATCTATACCCAGAGAGAGAATTGTGGGAACTGAACATAATGACATTCTCACTCTTTGTTGTTCACTTTGCTTTCTTACTCATTTACTTTCTTTTTTTCATCTGATTTGTGCAGCAAGAGAATTGTATACTTTTACACATATTGGATTTCACATATTTTTAACATGTTTAACATATATTGAATTGCTTGTCATTTAAGGGAAGGAGTGTGGGGGAAAGGAGGAAAAAATCTGAAACCCAAGGCTATGCAAGGGTAAATGTTGTCAAATTATCTGTGCATATGTTTTGAAAATAAAAAGCTTTATAAAAAATTAAAAAAAAGGAAATTCTGTCATACTCTGAACAAGGAACATATTGCTGTTGTTGAGAGCTAAAGCCTTTGGCAGCAAATCCCTGTCAGTGTAAAGTATCCATTTTACACACAATATTAAGGATATTTTTAATATATTAGTTTTGCAGAGCATCAAGAAGTTTATTGGGCTTATCGATGATAAGGGTAATACTACCTTGGTAGATACAGGTGGACTGTTTCCTAAAGGGTACATTGTGAAACAATACACCATTCTTTCCAAAGAAATAAGATATGTGAAGAGATCCACAGCTTGTTACTAGATACCAGGGGATCTGTATCAAATAGCTAGTTTTCTTTTTAATGAAGTAGTCAATCACAATGCAAGCAGCCCAGGCTTTCAGTTTGGGATACATTTCTTGATTTGATGACAACAAATAAGAATGGAAAAAGTAGAATAGAGAAAAATTGCAATGGATCAATACAACAGCACTTAACATAAATAATTTAAGTTTGTTTTTAATCTTTAGTTTCTTTTATATACTTTTTTCATTATATCATGTTCTGTAAATAGTTCTTTAAAAGTACTGATTAGACACTGACAAGCCACTTCCTTCAGCAATGCTCTGCCCACTTCCCAGAATCAGGAAAATCTGAGTTCGAAGCTTGCCTCTGACACCAGTTCTGTGAACACAGACAAATAATTTAACATCTTTGAGCATTATTTTTCTCAATTGTAAAATGGGGACACTAATACTTCAAAGAATTGTTTTAAAGCTCAAATGAACTAATTTACAAAAAGTGCTTATAAAACTGGAACTAGATAAGCATCAATAATGATCACAAATTATATTTGTTGAATCTGATAATTGTGATAAATTGTGATTTTGTTGACTGCTTTGCTTCCAAAAGTAATTTTTAAAACACCTTTTGATATTCTAAAAGCTCCTAAAAAAAGACTAAGGCCTCACCAGTTAAATCATCTTTTGATAACACAAGAATGAATGTAAGTACAACTTTAATGATCTCTCAACTAATTGATCAGTATTGAAGGCCTGCTATGAAGGAAGTGCTATGTAAAGGAAGATACATTGGCTCTGAAATCAGAGGAGCTGGGTTCATACTCTCTCCTTGACACCTGTTAATCTTTTTATCTAAAGAGTAATGTGGTTGGTCTCCTTCAACTGTAGAACTATGATCTGATGTGCCAGGAGCTGTACTAGATACTGGGAATACAAATACATGCATGAATCACTCCCGCTTTGTCCTTATAAAAGCTTTGTTGTTTTGGTTACACTTTTAGTATTCCTTACTGCAGTTTCTCATGTGGTAGAAAAGTAGATAAGATTCTACACATGCACTGATCCTTAAAGGACATTTGCTAGACATATTTTACAGTTTAAACATGATATACTATTATAGGAGAAAGGAAGGATATGAAAAAATCTATAGAAAAAAATCCACAGAAAAGAATAGTGAGAAAATAAAATTGTAAGAAAAGGAAATAGTAAGGCCTAAATATACAGAGATAATTTAGTCTTTGAATATTAGAAAAGCCATCAAAAAAATAGGATGGCAAATATTTTACCTTTGGCTCTGATCTAATTCCAGATTTGTTTAGACAAAATGACCTAAGAAATAAAAAAATCATTTTTGTCTGAATTAACCATTCCCAGAACAGGGTAACTTTTCCAGGACTGTCTCATACACTTTTCCCTCAACCCTTTCCATGTAAGCTTCCATCTAAAACAATGATCTCAGTTCTAGTCTTTCCATTATCTTCTACTACACAACTTTATATTCCATCCTTTCACCTCATTTATATGATAATGATGATAAAGAAGATGGTGATTTCTACTAAGTGCCAGACACTGTGCTAAGTACTTTGCAAATACCTCATTTGATTCTCTCAACCAACCTGAGAAGTAGGTGTAAATGATTTGCTGAAGAATGAATAAGCTGGTAGGTGTCTGAGGCTGAATTTGAACTAAGGTCTTCCGATTGCTAACATGACACATCCTATGCATTTGGGAATTGTTTAAATACCCTTATGTTCCCAGATTTCCATCCACTTCTGTCACCTGTATTTTCAGTAGATAAAGGACATTAAAAGAAGTGTTAGTCCCCTTGGTTGTCTCCTGAACCCAAAGGATCATGCGTGGATCCTTATCTCACTGCTGTTTGCTCCATTAGAATGTGAGTTGTTTGACAACAGGGACTGTCCTACTTTTCTATTTGTATATCCAGTGTTCAGCACAATACTTTGAAATTCTATTAAATTAAATTAATAAATTCATTCATTCCCATTTTTCCCACAATTCTGTCAAAAAGACACATTAAATCATCATATCTTCACCTCTTTGCACCTCATTTTCTTTTAACTATAAAATGAGTAAAGCTGTAAATTGCCCTATCTTCCTTCCATGATAATTATGAAATCCCTTTGAATCACACAAATGCAAGCTATTATGTTATTCTAAGTCAATGCTATGGTCAATATTTTTAATACATATTATGCTATTAACACAATGGAGCTAGATCCTTTAGGAAATTTGGTCTGAGACCTTTCTTGTGAGTCAATATTCAACAGATAACAGAGATGAATTTTCTGTCAAATTCAATAAAGTTGGAAATAATGCTGTCTCTTATTTGCAATTTCAGAACTTTATAGTGTCTGAGCCTCACCAGTGCCTTTACTAACCTAATCTAATCAATCCTATCAATTCTGCTGAGGTAAGTATGAGTCAGTGAAAAGGTTTATGATTCCTAGAAATTATTATTAGGGAAATGATATGACTTGCCAAAGGTCAGAGTGCATTAGTGACATGGTTGGGAAGAATGAATCTTGTTTGCTTACTGCCTCAGTGAATGCTCCCCATTATGGCAGCCCATATGGCAAAGCTTCTTAGATGAATTCTATTTTCAAACTATTTACTTTAAATATTACAATTTCCCAAATCCCAATTTTACTTGTTACAGAATAATGAACTCTTCAATAAAATATTCTAATGATTCATCTTGTCATAGAATAGTCTCAGGAGAACCCTAGAGTCAACTCAAACTGTCCCACACTACAAATCAGGGCATGGTTTATTGTTATGTTGTTTGTCTAGACTTAAGAAAGTGTTCATTTTGATGTTGCTGTTCAGTCATTGTCAGTGTCAAACTCTTTGTGACCCTTTTGGGTTTTTTTTTTTTTTTTTGAGAAAGATAATTGTAATGGTTTGCCATTTCTTTTTCCAGCTCACTTTACAGATGAGTACACTGGTTTGTTAAACACTATAACAGTACTTTTTTGGGGGGGAGGGGAAGGTGAGGCAATTGGGGTTAAGTGACTTGCCCAGGCTCATACACCAGGAAGTATTAAGTGGCTGAGGCCGTATTTGAACTTAGGTCCTCCTGACTTCAGGGCTGGTGCTCTATCCACTGTGCCACCTAGCTGACCCTAACAGTATTCTCAAAGATTATGCCCTGGAGAAGAGAACTTCCTCTAGGATATCCTGGAATAGCAGGTTCTTTAAAGGGGGAAAGGCCTCAATTAGGGCCCAAGAATTATTTGAGATATAAATCAATGACTACTCTTGCTTGCAAAGTTGAGGCTGCAAGGTGGCACAGTGGATAGAGTACCAGGCCTAGAATCAGGAAGACCTAATCTACGTTCAATTCTGGCCTCAGACACTACTAGTTGTATGAATCTATAGAAGTTCCTTACACCTGTTTGTTTCAGTTTTCTTATGTGTAAAATGATCTGGAGAAGGAAATGGCAAACCACTCCAGCATCTTTGCTAAGAAAATTCCCAAGGGGGGTCAAGAGTATGACGATGGCTGAACAAAATCTGCAAGATACATAATGCTTCAGGACTACAAAATACAGGATATAATAATAAAATAATTATCCCTGTCCCCAAGAAGTTTATTCTATTGAGACTTGTGCATTTATAGACAAAGTCAAAATAAGTATTAGGAGGTGGTTATATCTAAGAGCTGGTGAAAATGAAGACTTTCATTAGAAGGTAACACAAGCTGGACTTGAAAGAAGCTAGAGGTTTTTAAGAGATATGAGTTAAGGAAGTACATTCCAGATTTCAGGATTAACACGTGTAAGAATGGGAAATAAACAATAATTTTGAATTCAGAGAACACCCAGTTTGGTTGAAATATGTGGTACATGACGAACAAAAATGAAATGATTGTAGAAAATAATAATTTGAGTTGCTACTGGGATTCTGAACTTAAAGCATGAAAAGAGAGCATTTCCAGACACAAAAGAATATAAATCCAAAATAGATTTGTATATGAAATTTCTAATCTTTATTTCATATCACTTTTTAAAAAAGTATAATAATCTCCATGTTTTCAAAACTATTCTCCTTCTCCGTTTCTTTCTGCCTTTTGTTCTCATCTATTCATTTTTCTATTTTTATTTTCATTTAAACATTTTAAATTAATTTTAATTCCATCACATTCAGCAAAATTTTAAAATCCCCAAATTAGTTTTTATTGCATAACTACACAATTCAGATAAAAAAAATTCTACATTAGCTATATCCAAAAGTTTATTTCTGCATTTTAAGTTATGTCTGTCAAGAGTGGCATCTTTCATCTTCAGTTTTTTGTATTCATCGTTTGTCAGTAATGATCATATTTCTAATCTTTTATTATTGATTTTCCTGTTATCGTACATATCATTTTGCTTTGCAAGAGGATTTTCTTAAGTTTCCTCTGAGGCTGTAGATTGCATAATTTTCTTATATCAAAACAATATATCATTATATACATGTAACACAATCTTTAGCCATTATCCAATATGTGCTATAAAACTTTTTTGTACCCAGATTTTTTTCCCCCCCTTTCTTTGACTTATTTAGGGTATCAGCACAGTAGTTGCAGATAGGTTAAAGGATCTGCACAGTTTGAGAATTTTCTGGGTATGCTTTCAAATTTCTTTCCAGAATGACTAGACTAACTCATAACTTTTTATCAGTGTAGTTTAAGTAATTCCAAGCATTCCAACTCCACTGCAGTGAGCACAACTCCAATGGGCTGAGCACATTGTTTGAATACCAAATGTATGCTTACCAAAAAGATCATCTTATGGAGAACTCACACAGGGCAAATGCTCACAAGTGTTCGGGGGAAAAAAGTGATTTACCCATAGAATTTCCAATATTTGTTCTTTGCCAACCTGATAAGAATAAAGTAGAACTGCAAAACTGCTTTAGTTTAAATCTCTTTAATTATTAATATGTAGTGCATATTTTCTAGCACAGTACCTGGCACACAACAGATACAATATAAATGCTATTCTCTCATCTCCTTATAAATGATTGTTGATGGTACTTGTATTATCTTTATGTTGCTGTTGCTTATAAATTGAATATCCTATCCCTCTTTTTTTGGTGGTTGTTGTTTGTGTTCAGGAATTCTTCAAAAACTTGATTGTCCACTTTTTTCATTGATAATTAGGCTCAGTTTTGCAAAGTATGTCATTTTAGGTTGAGTTTTGAGTTCCTTCAATTTTAAAATATAAAAATCCATTTCCTCTAAGTTGAAATATTTCTCTTTATTATGACTTTATAGCATTTAAATTTTTAAAATTTCATTTAAGAAAAATACATCTTTCCTTTTTAGAACATTTTTGTTGCTTTTATGTGGGTTTGTTAATGTTATTCAATTTTTTATGCTCACTTTCAACTATTACTTTATGACTGAATTAAGAACTCTTTCCTCATGGGGGAAATTGGGAGCACTACCTCAGAACATTTGTGCTTATTCTTATTACATGTGGATCAAAACACTGATGTCAATTTGAAAAACAAAAACACTTATGCAACTAATTTTTTGTGATTTGGCTTCTATTTACCACCCTTGCCCTATATTGGAAGGGGCAGTGGTTCTTGATCTGTAATGCCAACTGTATAGGTAATTCATTGTGTGAAAATTTTCCTGCCCTTTCTATCTGTGACTTAGTCTTAAATTACTTAGGCTCTTAGGTCAAATGATTTATCCATCATCTTACTAGTTATAAAGGAAGCAAGATTTTGACCCAGGCTTTAAGGCTAGCTTCCTATCCATTGTGTCACATATCCTTAGACTGAAAAAGTTACAACTTTGTATACCAAGATTAATAAAAAGTGAAGGTGCTACTTGCCAAATTGGCTAAAATATAAAGGAATATCTATTTTGTATATGTTGAAACAGAGAATATCTCTTTATAATTCAAAAAAATCATGGAATTCATGAATATTCTGAGCACTAAGATTGAAACAAAAAGTCAACTATTAACACTGCTTAAAGTTAAAATGACTACTTACATATTTCATCTTCTTTGGATTAAAATTAGACGTAAACTAAAAGCCAGTACAACTCTCACCTCATTTCCCCCTGTTCTATCCACCCATAAATTCACAATTTCATTAGAAAAATTCTATTTCTTTTTCTTTCTGGTTTACATATCTTCTAATATAGTTTAAGACAATAAATGACTTTAAACAATGGAGTACATAAGCCAAATTTACTACACAAGAGTAAAAAGTATGAACAGCTTCTGTAGCCATCTTATGTTCTAAGCAAAGAAATACAGTATTAAATTAGTTATGTGAAAATCTGACTTTTAATCTCACCTTTGCAATCTCTTGACTTCGTTGGGCCTGAGTTTTCTACTTAAAAAAAAGAAAAAGACTCTACTTGGCTATAATTTTATTTTTCTTCTTTATTTAGATGTTAGGTTTGAGGAATTTAATGGAGCATTGTGCAAAGTGCTGGATTTAGTCAGTAGAGAACTAGATTTAAACTTATTTAATAGTTTTGTGAATTTCAAAGTCTCTTCCAACTTTAAATCGTGATTTTTAAGTCTGAAGTTGAGAGTGCAATTGACAGATAATTCTCTATGACTAAGGTAAAAACAAGTTTGTGATCTGCATCAGTGGAATGAGTTTCCACACTGGCAGGTCCAATGAAATCAGAATTTTATTTCCCCATTTCTTAAAAGAAGAAAATTCATAGGATATAATCATAATTTACATTTATATAGGTGCTTTAAAACTTGCTGTGAGAAAAATACTAAAATACTTCAAAAGTCATGGGTGAGCAAGTGATTTTTGTTAAGATTATTATGAGTGAACATAAGTATTCCAGGTCCTATCAAACTGCAAAGGCTTCAAGTATGGATCTAGAACCATCTGAAGTGTATTAAGCATATCCTTGATGAAAATGAGAAGTAAATATGTGGAATTTCACAAACAGTAAAACACAACTTCACTTATACAATTGATTCAAAGCTGAACATCTGATCATATACCATGTTCACCAATAATCATTTGATTTAGTAGATATGTATGTATGGCATTTTAAAGGTTTTGCCCTTTAACAAGGTGTCTCCCATTTATATATTAAAATAATACAAACAGCTCTGATACAACAATTGAGACTTACAAAGAGTAGATTCTTGAAGAAAAAATTGCCAAGGGATACACAAGGAATTGAATATTCACAAAAATGTTATATAAATATGAGCTGCCACTGTTGTTCAAAGTCTTTGCTCTGTAATTTGAAACCTACCTCCCAATCCATTTGAGTTTTCACTGTTTGTGTAGAAAACATTTTTAAAATGTATTAGCTTTTCTTGCTTGTTTTCTAAGAGCAATGATATCCCTAAATATTTCTTGATGACTGAAAATCTTAAGAGTCTCAGGGTTATCATTCTGAATGGCAACAATCATTTTATAATAGAGGATGTAAAAAAAAGATTCAAGAGTTTCAGCATTAACATGCATTAGGTCCAAGAACCAAAGGATCACAGATTTAGAGGGAGGAACTTCCATTCAGTTCAACACCTTCATTTTACAGGTGAGAAAATTGAGGCCCAGAAAAGTTAAGTGACTTGACTAAGGTGACACAGAAAAGTAAACATCAGATCTGAACCTAAGACCTAAGATTCCAAATTAAAAAATTTTTCCCACTAAATCAAAATATACTTGTAAAAACATTACTTGGAACACAGTGGTATTCCCATGGAAGAATATTACAAATACAGGATGAGTTTCTAGGATAATTCACCAAAGCCTATATAGCCACAATTTAGTTGAACTACAATATTAACAACTATAAATACCAGTATTTTCTTTTAACATTGTGTCTCTGGAAAAACTAACTCAGGATACCAAGACCATCTCTTATGACTTAGCTCTAGAAGAATACAATTCCTCTTTTTTCCCTGCACCAGTTCTGTTAGAACTTGACTTCAGTAGTTCCAGTGGCATCAGGAAAGGAAAGGAAGGGTAACAAAGATGGAAAGAAAGAAAAGTAGGTCCCCTACTAGCTCTGCTGCTGAGCAGTATGACAGCTAGAGCAAGAAAGAATTTCAAACTAGAAAAAGGCAAAGAAGTTGTAATGGAAATTAGTAGTAACAGAAGGTAATATAAGGTCCCCATAAGCAATGGTAGTAAAATATGGAATGGAGTAGGAAACTTCCAGTAAAGTTTCTAGAAATAGTATTAGTGAAGAAGGGAGAAAAATAATGAAAAAGAGAAAGAAATCCTGACTAAGAACAGCAAGGAGTAGGGAGTAAGGATGGCAGCAGAAATAGGCTATCTCTAAGTAGCAATGGTTGGAAGCCATTTCTTAAAAAGGGGACAGGATTCAAAAATGGTAATAATGGTTGTACAGAAAGGGTAGCAAGGTGTCTCTGGTTGTAATATGTGAGGAGTAATCTAAGCCAGGGTCTGTCTGTATTTTTTTTTTAAGTAACAATTAACAAATAAGATTAATAAAGTTTTATGCTTTTTAAAAAAAAATTGAAAACTTTAATGCCGGGTGGGGAGAAATCTTGTGTTATCATCAATGGCTCTTGTAAATGTGGAATGCCAGAAAAATACAGTTAACTAAAGTTGGGGATATGTCTGAGATTTTATTCTCTTTTCTCTTCCCTCATTTTTATTTCATCACTGGTAAAGAATGTACACACATACTCCCACCTCCACCACCACCCTCACACATACCCTCCCCCCCCACACCCATACACAATAATTTTATTAATTCTTTTTCTTTAAAATTGAATAGAAAAAAAGTATCAGTGGTTTCTATAGAATTACTTTTAGTCAAATAGTACTTCTATGTAACATTGCTATGGAAAGCTAATATTGATGGGTCCAATAAGAAAAACAAAGATACAAAAAGCCATTAACGATAAGCATATAATGAATCATTGCAGCTTATATGTCAAACCAAGCATAACAGGAATTTAAAAAGTTCTTTGAAAATCTCAAGAATCAGGGGCAGGCAGCTAGGTGGCACAGTGGATAGAGTGCCAGCCCTGAAGTCAGGAGGACTCAAGTTCAAATCTGGTCTCAGACACTTAATACCTCCTAGCTGTGAGATCCTGGGCAAGTCACTTAACCCCAATTGCCTCAGGAGGAAAAAAA
This sequence comes from Antechinus flavipes, assembly GCF_016432865.1. Taxonomy (NCBI): domain Eukaryota; kingdom Metazoa; phylum Chordata; class Mammalia; order Dasyuromorphia; family Dasyuridae; genus Antechinus; species Antechinus flavipes. The sequence goes on from NC_067398.1 coordinate 193,851,161, forward strand.
AAAGAGAAGAAAAAGAAAAAAGGAAAAAAAGAAAATCTCAAGAATCAAGCTCTTTCACCATAGAAATCTCCTTAATTTGTGCTTAGGAGTATTATTAGAAGTAACACATAAGTTATTTTATGTAGTTCACTACATTTGGAACTCTTTTTTTTTTCTCCCAACTCTACCTACATACACTGACTTAACTGATGAAGAAAAGTATTAGTGGAGCTTGAATATTTAACTGTAATTTACCAGTAAATACCTTAAACAGAACTTAAACAAAAGGATTAGCTATAAAAGGAAATAGCATCATTTTATCACTGCCATTGTTTTTCTTCACCATTAGAAAATTTTTATTTTCTTAATTCCCCCCATAAATTCAGAAAAATAACATATTTCAGTTTTGCAAATAAGTATGAAGATAATAATCAAAAGTTTGCTGATTTCACAGGATATAATTTCTTTACATTTATATTATGTTTTTCTGAAAAAGGCTATTGTTTAAAGAGTAATTTTGATGCCAAGTTGGAAAAACAAATTATCAAACATATTTAGGCATGATAGCAGTAATTTTGTTTAAATGATGATTATGCATGCAGGATGTCCCTAAATCTTAGTGCAGTTTTAAGCTATTAAGATTCAAAAAAAACAAAAATAGCTTAATAGCTTAAACTTCCATTAAGCTTTTGGGAACATTCTGCATATAGAAAATATAACAGTCTGATCACATGTAGAGAGAAAACTTAAGTCTATCCTAAGATCTACCTTACCCTCCTAAACTGTAGTAATTAGACAACCAATTTAGATGGGAAGAGGGAGTCTTATTCAATATAAAGCCTGCCTATCTTTGAGCAACTGGATATAGTAGAGACAAGATCTATAGATAAAGTGATCACCTATAAAAATTCCAAATTACTACACTACCTCCCTTAAAAAATAAATATAACCCGTTTGCTAGTCAACATAATTCTTAACAATCATTCAGGCTCCTCAGCCTCTGTGGCCCATTTCATTCCTTTACAAAAAAGTTCATCACAAAAAATGCACATCACACACACATATATATATACACATACATAAATGTGTAGTAGTAATAATAATAATAGCATTTATATTGTGCCTAAGGTTTGCCAAGCACTTTATAAATATTATCTCATCTTATCCTCCCTGAAAGGTGGATCCTCATTTTACAAATGAGGAAACTGAGGCAGACAGCTCAAATGACTTGCCCAAGGTCACAGAACTAAGTGAGGCTGGATTTGAACTTGTCTTCCCAACTCCAGGTCCAGTGCTCTAACCATCATGCCAAATGCCACTGTTTATATATATATATGTGCTCTTGGAAAATGTTTATTATATTCCTGAATGTAGGTTTCACCTCACTTAAGTAATAGATTAGTTAAACCAGGGAAGCACCAGTTGCTGCTCACAAATAGATTAGAGGCAAAATATCAACAAAAACCCAAGTGGCCAAAAATATCACAATCATAAAATTTTGAATTTCAAGTATGACATTATTATATATATTTTAAAAACTACCAACTAGATACTTTAAAACCTAAGTTTTCTAAGAAGGTTATTCCATTCTCCCAGAAAGGCAAAAAAGGGATGAAATATTTTGAAACTAAAACAAAAACTAAATGGGAATTCTTCCAAATTCTGACTACACCCCACCCTAGCAAAATTGTCTAAAGACTTGGTACAAAATCTCTCTTATAACTACATATGATTCAATTTATTTTACCCTCTTGTTCTGCTGTGGTTCAATTAAACATTTCATTATCTTATTTAATAACAATCTCTCTTTAAAAAGCTTTCACAGTAATTAATGAGCCTACTTCCTCTTGTAAAAAATTGTTATTGAATTTCTTTAAGTAGGACCCATAATTTTAAATGGCACACCAACTTAAAAGACAGAATACTTCATTTTTAAAAAAATTTGGAAATAACTGATTTCAAGGAAAAATTCCTAGAAACATAATTTATCCCCAAACTTATCTATATGTAATAGGTAAATCAAGTTCTGCAAAAGGCCATTTAAGTTGTCTCTGGAAGGTTGTCAGTGTTATATGAAGTGTAAACTTGTTTTAAAGATATTTTTGATTAATGCACTTTGACATGGTTTGTATTGAAAACTTCTAAAAAAAATTTAACAAATACATACATACATACATATATATATATATATATATACATATATACATATATATATATATAGTTCATTTGCTTCAAGGGGTTTCTAAGAAATATAAGCCACTTGAAGAAGCATCAAGTTCTATAGTGGCAAATGTCAACAAAAAATGAAACACTCTTGAATCACAGTGCAAAGGGCTAAGCTCAAGACTACCTTCCAAAGTGATACCAGCATAAGATGTGAATTATGACTCTATCCCTTAAAAAAAATAGCACACTTAGTTATGCATGGCTTTTAGCCTTAGTCTAATATTATGCTATCAATTATTGACCCTATTCCCTCCCATAAAACCCAAATCAGTCACGTGGAAATATACATATTCTCTGAACACTGTTTAGAGTCCTTGGTTTTCCAGCTCTGGTGAAGATCCTGAAGGCGTTCAGAAGTCCGTGTGCTTATATTCAGAGCAGGATGAACTTTGCAAATTCCACTTTCGTCCATCAGTGATAGACCACAGATTCCAAAGTACGCATGCAAAGCATCTGAAAATAAAATATTAATATTTTGATGGCTATTATGTTAGCATATACTGTAGGATATTTTAAGTGCATAGCAAATTACTGTTCTTTGATTAAATTCAACAAACATTTAGTGAGTGCCAACTATGTGCAATGCAATTTGCTTAGAGCTACAGGGTAAAAGAATAGTGAATAAAATAGGCTGACATACATGCAAATATTGGAAATGGATAGATAAGCCAGATATGCAAATAAAATACAAAAGAGAATATGAAGTAAAACCACACAAGCATAGATAAATAGAACTTCCTACTTGGGAAGTGGTAATAGTAAAAATAAAAGATACCATCTGAAATGGGTCTTAAAGGTTAGTTAAGGGATCAGTGAGTAAAAATGTGAATAATACAAGGACAAAGAGAAGAAAAGAAAAACGTTGACTGAATTTAGACTATTAGTGAATAGGCTGTATGAACAATATTGTAAATAGTCTTTTAAAAAAGTATTTCTTTTAAAATATCAATGCCATATTGTATGAAAGTTTTATGTCTGTAAAAATTTTTTACACTTTTACCCATTTACAGAATGGGTTTTAAAGACTGCTGAAACCAATGCCTATAAGAACAAGATTCCTGTCTTTACAGATTGATAGTCTTCAGTGAGATTGAATCTATTACCCCTGGAAGCAGCCCATTCCTTGAATCCATTTATTTTTAAGATTTTCCTTATAAGTCTAATACTGACTTTCTGCGATTTGTACTCATTGTTCCTACTTTTACCCCATGGGACTAAGAATAAATCTAATCCTTTTCTTTCCACATGACAGACACCCATTAACATACTCAAAGTGCAAAAACATGTATACTATACAACACTTTTCACATCTGGAAAATGAGAACAAGAAGAAGGTAGGAATGCTTAACTTATATAATTTTATAACATTCATTTCTGATTTTTTTTCTGGGGGAGGGAAGGGAACCTGTACTTTCCATTTACACTGCTGTAGTCATATATATGGTTTTCTTGGCTCTGTTTACTTCACTGAGAATTAGTTTATATAGATTTTTCCAGGCTTCTCTATATTCTTTAGCGTCATCATTTCTTACAAAAGTAATACTCTATTACATTAATGTATGACAATTGATGAGTATCTAATTTATCTCATTCTTCGCTATCATGAAAAGGGTTTTTATAAATATTTTACTATTTATGGGGATGTACTTAACAATAGCCTTTTTGGAGAATAAGACCAGTAATAGAATTTTTGTATCAATAGGTATGAACATTTTAGTCACTTTTGTTTGCATAATTCCAAATCATTTTTCAACAAGCAGTTATACCAATTCACAGCTCTATCAAGGTATCAGTATATCTATCTTCTGACAATGCTTCCAAAATTGAGTACTGTCATTTTCTGTCATCTCAGCCAATCTGCATGATGTGAAGTAGAAATTCATAGGATTATCTTGATTTTCACTACTAGTGATTTGGAGCATTCTTTCATGTGGCTGTGAATAGCTTGTAAATCTTATTTCAAGAACTATTTATATCCTTTGACAACTTATCTAATTGGAAATGACCATCAGCCACACACATTTACTAATTATTATGTATTTTGGATAACAAACCATATAAAAGGAAGGCTACAAAAACCTTTTTCCTGTTTGACTATCTCCCTTCTTCTAGATCATTAATTTTGCCTGTGCAGAAATTTTTGTTTTATGTAATCAAAATTACTTTATCTTTTGTAATTGCTGCTTCATGGTTAAGAATATATATATATAATATATATATATATATTATATATATATATATATATATACACACACACACACACACACACACTCATAGCTGTAAGAACAGAACAGTGTGTGTATGTCTGTATCTCCTATGTGCCTGTGATTTTTTTTTTCTTATACAATCTGTTGCTTCATTTTGTTTTACTATATTACTTAATCCATTTACACTCAAAGATAACAGAATTAAGACTTTAATCTTTAATACTGGGATTTATGTCCGTCTTCTCCATCTAACCACAGTACCATGCCTTCAGTTATTTATTATTTTAGTCTATTCTCCTCCCCCTCAATCCTGCACTCCCCAGTCTCCATTTGTTTCCTCTTTCCCTCTGGAGTTTTGCTTATTAGTTCTTTCTTTTTGTCATTTAAATCTTATTCTCTTTTGTCCTTTTCACTTGGAGAGTCAAATAAAGGCAGCTAAATCGTACAATGGATAGAGCACTGGCCTTGAAATTAGGAAGACCCGAGTCTAAATCTGGCCTCAAACTCTCTTAATATGCACTAGCTGTATGACCTGGGCAAGTCACCTAACCCCAAATGCCTCACCAAAAAAAAAAAAAAAAAAAAAGTAAAATTTCCCTTCCTTTTTACTCACTTCATTATCCCTCCCATTTTTAATTCTTTGATTAATACCACTTCTATTTTTCAGTCCTTCTTTATACACTCTGAATTCTTAATTATAGCTTTTGAGATAGCTATTTTCAGTTCTCTTCTGAACAGTTTTTATTACTACCTTATTTGCCCCCCTTTTCCGTGATGCTTCTTTGAAAAACATCAATTCAAATAGGTGATAGAGGATACTGCCTCAAGTAAGATTCTTACTGTATCTCTGATTATGTAGGTCAGTATTGAATTTTGGTTTTCCTTTGGCTAATCCTCTCCCCTCTTCCCTCCATTTCCCTTGAAACTCTTTCCCTGTTTCTACTCCCTCCCATAGTTAGTTGCCTCCAGGAGCTCCGACTCTCCTTCTCCTGAAGCAGGATCGATGATCTCTTAAGCATCAAATGCTTGCAAAAAAATACACATTTTAAGAACAATATCTCCCTTTATCTCTCTTCACCCCTAGGAATATGTGGTACTTCTCCCACCAAAAAACCAAGGCATATCCTTTTGCCTATTTCTCTCTGCCTCCTCAAACATTTCCTAGAGCTCTCTTCCCAAGAAACTTCAGGATTTATCTTCCCCTCACTATTAACTTTTGATTTGATTATGGTACATTATATATTCCTCTGTATCTTTCTCCTTTCTCTTTTTTTATAAGTCTTCCCAATTTTAGTCCCACAAAAAAACAAAAAAACTTAAAATTTGATATTGATGTTTCAAGTTTGTTTCTCCACCATCAATTCTAACTTCTAATTTTATCTGTCTCTTTAAATAGATTTAGAAAGAACTTTCTTAATGATCTCTATTCTTATTTTGCTGCTAAATTTAACTGACATATTTGTTTGTCTAACTTATTTGAGAAGCAAATACTCTCTTCAAGTCTGCTTTTCTTTCTAAGAATTTTTCAAAACCACTTTTATTGTGGAATACCTTTTTTTTTTTTTTTAAACAGGTAGGCTCAAGATTTGTAGGGTAGGTCACTCTGGGATGCATCTTGAGCTCCATCACTCTTCAGAATATATTACTTTCTTGCATCTATGCATGCAGAATAACTTTGTAGGCACATGCAGAATTTGTCCCAAGAGAACTATTAGAATTTAATCTGTATGCCTTGGAATTTGTAGTCTGGGGTCTTTTCTGAAATGCTCTATAAATCTTTAAATTGGCAGGTTTGTTTTCTATATTCAGAAGTTCTGGATAGTTGATGGGTTTTTTTTGTTGTTTGGTTTTTTTTGTTATGACACTCAGGCTATGAATATTTTTCTGGGTCCTCAATATTCCTAAAGTTGTCTCTACAAAATGTTTTCAAAGGCAATGTTTTGCCGGTATGGAGAACATATTTTCTTTTAAATCATTACTTTTTCTCATCTTCCACAATATCCTGCTGTGTAGTTTCATTCTCAATCAGTTGTCCTTTCTTTTGTTTCTTTAATGAAACTTGTCATTACAGATTTTTTTTTTCTTTTGCCAATTCTTTTTGTTATACAGGTCATAAATTCTCTCTTCCCAATTCTTTCTCTTTTAAGCCAACACAGGAACAGTGTGCTGTGATTCCATGCTCTTCCCCAAATCCACAGGTCTTATGCCTCATTTCCCTTTGTTTTATAGTATTTATTCATAAACGCTTGACCTCTTACTATAGAGTCCAAATTCCCTCCTGCTGTTGTCTTTCCTATTGATTTGCTCATGTTCAAGGTCTTTGAGATTTTTTTCCTCCTGGGATCTTTGGTGATTTACTTATTTCCCTCCCCCCCCCCCCCTTTGTTTTCCCAAACTGATCATTAACTCCTCTTCTGATGATAGCTTTCCTGAGGGATGTGACTCAAAGAATGTCAGCCTCCTTCCATGTGGGGCAATTACCAGTCCACAAGCCTAGGTCTCTATCCCAAGTGACCTGTGGGGGGACAAATGTGGCTGGAGCTATATATTGAGTGCTTTCCTTCTAGTTTAATGGTCCTCTCCTTTTCCCACACATCTTGCCCATTCCCTGTTCCTTAGTTCTTTAGTCTAAAAGCACAGAACAACATGACCTGGCTATTGCAGTTTAAGCAAATTCCTGCCCTTTGGAGTTTGAATCTCTGCAGCATTAGAAGTAGAGTTAAGCTCTATTATAGGCACATGTCTTGCTCTACTCCTTTGCTCTGATTGAGTTCTGTTGCAGAACATGTTAACGGTGGCACTATGGCTAGGGCATATTTCTGTCACTTGAAATTTGGTTTTCTAGTATACTGGGGGTGCCAGTGTGGGGAAAAGGATGATGAGAAGAATTCTGCTGCAAACTTGTGAGCCACTTGCAACTCTGCTACTGAAAGTGTGGTGGGCAGTGTTTAATTATTGATGTTTAACATTATTTCATGGAGTTTTTTTTTTTTTTTTTTTTTTTTTTACCTCTTTAGGATTCTTAAGTGTCCTACATTAAAGATTGCTTTATTACTAGAGTATTAAGTTTTCTTTTGACGATCTTTTTGTGAGATCAGAGAAATTGTCAAGTTCTTCGTCTATATTGTTAATCATGTGACCCAGAAGTTCATGTCTTCTTTTTTCAAATAAAAAAAAAACAAAACACCCTACAGTTCTTCTGAATGGTCTTCTCAATGGCTGAAGCCCTATATTATGTTGATCACTTTTCTGGATGCTCTCAAGCTTTTTAATAGCCTTCCTTTCCTAAAATGAGATATTCAGAATATGGTCCAACAAAGGCAGAGTGCATCAGATGTATCATACTTTTAATTCCTGAATACTAAAGCTCAACAATATAGCTCAAAATTTAACTTTTTTGGCTGACATTTTACACTGCTAATTCAAAGTGAGCTTGCACTGCAGTACACCAATATAACCCAATTTTTCTCTCCAAACTGCCACCTAACAATAATTCTCTGCTTCCACGTTCTGTACTATTAAAGTAGGATCCTTGAACTCTAAACACCTCAGGAGAGAACTTAGCTTAGAAGAGTACTTCATTTTTTATCTGGCTGCCCTCCTCTAAGACTTCCTTTTCTTCTCTATCACACCATTACAGGTACCTTCCCCTGCATCCCTCCCTCTTTTCAGAATCCTTTGCTTTTTCTTCCCTCTTAGAATGTTAAGCTCTTTATGGGTAGAAACTGACTTCTTTTTTAATATATTTGTATCTCCAGCATACAGCACAATGCCTGGCACACAATGAATCCTTAATAAATATTTATTGACTATGAATTGTTACATGAAGAGAGGGGAACAAAAAAATGGAAATTCAGGAAAAAGCAATGTTGTAGACATAAATGGAGAAAAAAATTTTAACTTACTCATAACTTTAAATGGGAATAGATTAAACAATAAAATAAATGAAGGGAATAACAGACTAAGAAAACAAAACCCCACACTCAATTGCTTGTCAACTGCCTGACTCATCTAAGAAGCAAAGACAAACACAGACTAAAAATGAAAGACTGGAACAAAATTATGCAACAGCTAAATTCAAGAAAGATGGAATTGAAATCACAAAACAAAAAGGAAAATTCACAATACAGAAATAAATAAAGAAATGACATCATGTTCACAGAAACTATAGATAAATCAATTTTAATATTAAACTTATGTGCTCCAAAAGTCAATGAATCTAATAAATAAAGGAAACAACTCAATTAAAAGAAAATACTGAAAATAGTACAGTGATGGCAGAAAACTTTATTGAAACTCTCTGATTTGGTCAAAACTAACAAAAAGATAAAACAAAAGGGAAATACAGATTTGAAATAATTGCAGAAGAAACTGGAACTAAATAAGTAGAATTTTCCAAACATGAATGCCAAAGAAGATACATTACTCAGTACCATAAAAACTTCTACAAAAATTGTCTATGTATTAAGGAACTATAATGCAAATAAATGTAAAAGGCAGAAATAGTGAACATATCCTTTAAAGATGAAAATGTAATAAAAATATATGTTCAGGGAGCATGTGATAGAACCACAGCTCCCCTTCACTACTTTTCTCCATAAAAGATTGAACAGCATACTAAAAAGCAGACACCAACTTGCTGACAAAGGTCTGTATAATCCTATATTAGTAGCAACATATGGCTGTTAGAGTTGGATGATAAAGAAAGTTGAGTGCTGCAAAAATCAATGTTTTAGAATTATGGTGTTAAAGAAGGCTTTTGAGAGTCCTTTGAACAGCAAAGAGATCAAATCAGCCAATGCATTAAAGAATTTATCTAAGACTATTCATGAGAAGGTCAAATAACAAAGCTGAAACTTAAAAACTTGGGCCACATAATGAGAAAACAGGAATCATTGGAAAAAATGATTTCCTGATGTTGGGAAAGACTGAAGGAAAAAAGAAATGGAGATGACAGAGGACAAGACAGGTAGTGTCATGGGGCCACTAAGAGTTGAATATAACTGAAGGACTGAGCAACAGATTGGAATTGGCCACTACTTCCCTTGACACAGCTTTCTATTTACATAAGAACATAAAATATCCATTTACATTGTTTCTGATGTCCCTATGAATTGAGTTTTCTTAAAAAAACAAGTGACCATACTCTGCTGACCAAATGTGCTTCCAAATATGATTAAGGACCTCATCTAAAGAAATTAAATTTCAATCACTCTTGTATATCCTTGCTCTTTAAATAAACCTCTTTTTTGATAAATGTTCAAAGACTCAAATGAGTATCTCAATTCATCCATCTCAAACATCAATTGGCTGGATATTGATACTGGTGACTAGCTTACAACCAACATTTGGTATAGTAGGTAATTTGGATGAAATGAGATGGTTTTATGGCTCACATTATCTGAAATGGGGGAAAGCATTATATAGAAGGAGGGGTGATCTTGGGATAATAATATGATATCTTGTTACAAGAATCCTTCTGATCAAATATTGGGAATTATCTCTATGGGACAAGGAGTAGATTTCTTTTTGAAAGGGAAAATTAGCTCAGTTGATGCTAAGATGAGTCAAGTCCAGTATTCCCTGCTTGTAGACAGCCCTGCAAATGGACTGTTCCTGTTATTGGACCCTACTTAATACTGAATAGATGAAGCAGTCAAACAATTACCATTTGTTCAGAGTTGCCCCTTATGGATTGGGTATATGTAGAGGTAGCCATGAAATGATATGGCATAGAGCACAGGAAGTTTCTAGCACTAAATTGAAGTAGTACACGAGAGGTAACACTTACCTGGAGTCCCTTTGGTATTAATGTCCTTAATAAATAGAGGACAACTATTTCAGAGACTGATGTCTCTAGTCTAAACTCTGGACTCCTGCCTCCTCCACTGATCCCCACTTAAAAGAACATAGCTCCTAAGGAACATGATTTTGTCTTATTGATCAATTATTCCATCTGCTATGAGGAAGTATAATATAGACAAGTCCTTCCAGTGAATTGAAATTCAGATTGCATAGCTGGCATGTGCTATGAGGAATAAGGCACAGAAGATTTTTATTTATACTAGTCCCTCAGCAGTAGTCATGGGTATGGCCACATGGTCTTGCATCTAGAGAGTAAAGGACTATAACAATTTTACCTCTGCCTCCCACTATATATAATTATTTGTGAGTCATGTTAGAACTTACAAAATATAGCATAAATATACTAATGAAATAGCATATTAATCATTTACCATATAAATGACAGCTTGCAACTGTTACAAGAACAGCAGAGATTTGGGGGAGTAGATTTGGTAAAAATATTGGTATTAGAGAGATAACATCACATTGTGCTGGGCAAAGAACCATATGATTCTCTTAAGGACAAAAAGAACTAGATGAAAAAAGCTAACAAAGGGAGGAAGAAACCCAGCAAATCCCTGGTAAATTTATAGGACATTTTTATCAAACTTTTAAAGAAAAGTTGATAACAATACTAAACAAATTATTAAAAAATGACAATGCACTAACAAAGTCCCAATGCCTAAATAAAGGAAAGGTGATATAATGAAAAATTACAGAGCAAAGTCATTAATGAACAGACTGAAAAATATTTACTAACACCCTGAGAAACAATCTATCACAATTCATCCAAGAACTTATTTATTATGATTCATCTGGATTTATACCAGGGATGCAAAGGCAGTCCTACATTAGGAAAACAATGAATATAATTAATCATATGGAAAATAAAAATATTTAAAAGCACATGATTATCTCCAAAGATACATTTCAAACTTGTGAAAACAGTACTGAAATAGTACTTATTTATGCTAACAAAAACAAACAAAAAACTTTTATATTATAGATGAATCTCTTTTTAATATTATAAAAATTATCTATCTAAAACCCAAAGCAAGGATGGTGCTCTGCAAGCTTTCTAAGTAAACAGAAATAAAGCAGGATAGCCATTCTACCAGTTGTTAATTGATACAGTTCTAGAAATGCTAGCAATATCCAAAAGAAAAAAAACAAAGAAATTAAAGGTACCAACAAAAAGACCAACAAAAAGAAGATAAAACCATCCCTTCTTATTAATGACATGATGTAAAAAAAAAAAAATCCCAGGGAATTAGCAAAGATACTAAAACAATAGCTTCAGCTAAGTTATAAAGTAAAGCCACACACACACACAAAAAAATCAAAAGCATTTGTGTAGGAATAAAAATTCAAAAGTTAAAATGTAAGGAATAAATAAATACCATCCAAAAATACTGCAAAATGCATAAAATATTTGAAAATGAACATACCAAAGTCCACAAAATCCTTGTACAGGTTTTATTACAAAGTGCTCCTTAAAGAAATACAGAGTTTAAATGACTAGAAAAATATGCAGTGCTCATGGCTAAGCTGTGCCAATATACTAAAAATAATCACGTTAATTTATAGCTTTAATGCTATATATTGAACTGTCAGAGTAACACTATATAGGACCTCATGAAAATAACAAATTTCATTTGGGAAAACAAAAGATCTTGAGTATCATGGGAAATAATGAAAGAAGGGAAAGGATGAAAGGGAGAAATAGTACTTCCAGACTTCGAACTATAAAGTAGAAGTCATTAATACCACTTGGTATTAATCTAAAAGATAAATAAATAAATAAACAGTGGAAAAGGATAGACAAGGGAGCATTAGAAATAATGGAACTTAATACTTCAGTATTTGATTAATATGAAAACAAATTATTTAGTAAAGAACTATTTGATGAAAATGCCAGTAATTTAAGATAAAGCAGTCAGCCAAAAATTAAACTTAAACCAACAACTTATAGGCTCCACAATAAATTCAAAAGGCATACTTGATCTGAATATTAAAAAGTATGGTATGAGAAAAATTAGAACAGAAGCAGATTGCAAGTCTTTCACGTCACAAGTACATGAATCCTTAACCAAAAAAAAAGAGAGAGAGAAAGAGCGAGAGAGAGAGAGAGAGAGAGAGAAAGGTAAATTTAAAAAATAAAATAAACAATTCTAATTACATAAAATTGAAAAGCCTCTGTGTAAAACTAATGCATTTAACACAAGAAGTGTTTAAAAGGAGAAATTTTTTTGATATCAAATTTCTCAAAAAACCAAAAATTTGGTATCTAGGATATGAAAGCAAGTAGGTAGCTCAAAGGAGGTACACCAAAGGTAGCTCAAAAGGCCCAAGCTGGGCCTGGAGCTGGAATTTCTAAATTCAAATCCAGTCTCAAAAAAAACAAACAAACAACAACAACTAGCTGCACAACCCTGGATAAGTCATTTAATTTCTGTCTACTCTAATCCACTGGAGAAGAAAATGGTAAAGCTCTCTAACATCTTTGCCAATAAAACTCATGGACACAATAGTGGCATGATATCCCCATAGGATCATCAAGAGTTAGACATGACTGAACAAGGACAACAATCCAAAATAAAGAGAGAATTATAATTAAGACCAAATGGTCAAAGAATAGGAACAAATACCTCTCAAAAGAATTTAAAACTATTAACAACATGTATGAAAAAATGTTTCAAATCATTAAAATAAACGTGTTATCAAAACAACTTGAAATTTCTTCTCAGTCCCAACAAAAAATGGAAAACATCAAAATTTGTGGAATCAGGGGATGATAAGCACATTCACATTGAACATCAATATAACCACTCTGGAAAACAATTTGGAGTTATGAAAATAAAGTCACTAAAATGTCCATACTCTTTGATCCAGAAATTTCACTGCTAGGCATGCACCCCAAGGAGGTCACTGATAAAAATAAAGTCTTCATTACACATCAAAATATTCATAATAGTATTTATGGTCATAATAAACTGAAAATACAATAGATGATCTTCAAGTGGGGAAATGGCTAAACAAATTGTGATATACAAATGTAATGGAATATTAATAAGATATAATAATAAATATGATGAACAGAGAAGCATGAAAAGAGAAAAAATGAATCAGAGTAAAATATGGAAAGTATAAAAAACAATAAAACTATATAACAATGTAAATGGAAAGACAAATGAAAATGAATTTTGTAAAATTACAAAAATAATCCCAAAATAGAGATGTAAGACTATTTGCCTGACCCCAACCCCCCAGGCAAAAGGAGTGATGGGAATTTAAGGTATGGAAAAAAGCATATATTTTCCAATTTTTGCAATGTATTTATTGGTATTCATTGCTTTTTCTCTTCTTCCTCTTAAAAAAAAAAGGAGTACAGGAGGATATTACCCATGTCAAAATTGAAGATATCAATAATAACACCAAAAAGAGATATCTATCTATTTGTCTATCTATCCATCTTTAAGATTCATCATTCTCCCCATTATGGAATTATATACATTTTTAGAATAATGTATTTCAAACTTTCCTCTCTTTGGTCATAGTCTGTAAATCTTATGTGGTTCTGACTGTGGCTCCTTGGTACTTAAAAAAAAACTCATACTTTTTGGCTATATTCATTTTTTTTTTTTTTTTTGCATAGAAGTTCTAGATTTTGGCTAATCTATTCCTGATAATTTTTGGTTTGGATTTCTTTTATGAGATGCTGGCACATTTTCTAATTTCACTTTACTCTCTGGTTCTAAGACATCTGAGCAAATTTATAAATTTGTTGAAATATGGAACCTAAGCTTCTGGAAAGCATTATTTTTGGTACTCTGATGACTCTTTCTTGGACCTGTTTACCAGGTGAGTTGTTTTGTTATTTCAATTTTTTTTGTTTCATTTTTCTCCAGTATTCTTGAAGATTTTTGTGAGTGACCTTATGGCTTTTTAAATGAGGCTTTATTTGTACTTTCTGTGGAGTTACTCTCTTTCTGGGTTTACCCTTCAGCATTCTCTAAGTCCAAGATATTTCTTGATTATGTTTCAGTTCTTATCTCTTATCTTGGTTCAGGCTTTCTGGATGCTAGATTAGATGTTTTTACTTCTTACTGAAGTGCTTTGACCTGGGTAGTGGCGTGGCTCTGTCTTCTGCAGGAGCTAAAATCCCAATTTTAGTGCCTATGGCAGGCACTGTTCCCATCTTGTCTTCCGCAGAAGACTAGGCTCCACTTTTGGCTTCTACCTATCCTAGTTTATCTTCTACTAAGGGCACAGGATTCTAGCACTCTTTCTTTTCAGTCCCGGATTAGATGCAGTAGTACAACAGAACCTTTCATTTTCTTGATCATTGTTTTTTCTAAAGCATTTTTAGAATCTTAATGGAGAATCCATGGGGTAAGAAAATCAAATTGATTCCATTTTATAATATCCTGTAATTGATTTCATTTTATATAATCAAAAACATTTTGTGCAACAATCTAAATCATGTTTCGTTTCTCTCTGCATTAAGTTTAGTAGCTCAGCTTTCCTGCTAATCACTATTCTAATCCTGAGTCAAAGAAATCTGTTATCCTTGAAGGATGCAGGTAGATGTCAGGGAATCTTACCTATTATCTTGGTAACAATGATTGTCCTTTAAGAAAGTCTGGGCTGTTATAGTTATGATACCAACTAGCCATGCAAGCAAACACTTCCAAGGAGCTTTCCATAATGACAAGATAGAAGGAGAGGCTGTTACTAGTCCTGCATTTCAAATTTCTAGTCAATCTCATCATCCCTCTATGATGCTTCTGACTTTGAACAATCATATTGTTTTTCCCATTTATGAAGTTGTTCTCTGTATTTTTTTTTTTTTTGGATGCTCCTCTTTTTATCTATAAAAATGCTCTGTCTCCCCTTATTTGGGGTCTTCTGCCTTGCCTTACCTTAATTTTAAATGCAATGATGGGGGGAGGGCAATCTTAGTCTCTAGATTCTAACATATAGTTATCTTCCCATAATGCTCCTTAATAAACTTGCAACATCCCTTCATTTAGGACAAAACAACAATTTCTTCATTGGTTAATTAAAATCCTTTAGAATCTGGAACCAATCTACTTTTCCAGCACTATTATATCTTATTCAATTTCCATCATGCTACTGTTCAAAATTGTACTCCTACTGCTCTTCAAACTTTACACTTCATCTTTTTTATCTGTGTCTTTGCATTGATTGTCCCCTATGCTTAGAATATATTCCTCATCTTCTCTTTGGTTTTTAAAATCCACAATTTCTTTCAAAATTCAGTTCAAGTATTCTTGATCTCTCTCCTGGTTACTTTATCTTTCCCCAAAAAAGTTATTATCTTCTATTTTATATATATGCATATGTTGTCTCCTCCACAGAATACAAATTTATACCCCCCCACATGTATTTATCTCTGTATACATACATGTATACACACATATAATTTTTCCCAATTATACCTAAAGACAATTTTAAACAATTTTTTTTTAAATTTTGAGTTCCAAATCTTCTCTCTCCTCTTATTTATCCTGAGGTGGTAAGCAATTTGATATAGGAATACAAGAACATAAACTTTTTAAGGGCAGATATTATTTCAGTGATGTCTTTGTGTCCCAACTTAACAGAACACAGTTGGTATCTAATAAATGTTAATTAATTCATAATCCAGATACATTAAGTACAGATATGCCTCATTTAACAGAGCCTCATTAATCCAAGAGGAAAGTAGGAAAAAACAGTAAACATATTACCGAAAATGTAAAGTTATAATAACCATCAAGTTGCTGGTAAGCAGAACTGAGTATTGAAGATTGTAACAATAAAAGATGTAAGGGAAAAATTTGAACAATATGAACTCTTTGAAAGCAAGAACTGTTTTTTGCTTTACTCAACAAACTATCTGATATAAAGCTTTTAACAAAAACTAGCTATCTGATAAGATTTTTAAAGGAAAAATTCACTTAATATTTCTCTCCCTATTTTTTGAAACAATATTCTTGAATCCTATTTTATTATTTTTTAAGGAAAGGTTAACAATGCTAAACACTAAATTTCTCCAAAAATGAAAGGAAAACTCCCCAAATAGGGTAGAATACTTTACCTGGATGGCTATCTGGCCACTTAGCAAATCCACCTACAAGGCGATCTTGAGTTGATAAGATATAATTTCTGTTTTTCTCAAAATTGGTATATTGAAATATTTTCAGCAGCTGAAATGAGATCCCAGAAAGGACATTTACTGAAAAAAAATAGTTTTAAAAACTATTTTGGTGCAACATTCACTTTCTTAAAATTTAACAAGTTTTCTCTGTTTTATATTTCTGAAAAATTCTGAGGTACCAACAGAACTGAGATTAGAACAAACTTTCAAGGAATCAGAACTACTCTTATTAACTAAACATTTCACTTATCTACCATGTTCATCCTCACATTCTTACCTTTCCATCAATTTAATGCTCCTTAACATGTAATTTGAAATAAAATTTAAAAACTCCCTTTATATTAAACCAAATAAGTTTTTTTAATGACATCTTCACCTATACAAAATCTGTCACTTATGACTTTAAATTATAACTATATCATAAAGTCACATTAGACTTTTAAAATCAAATTTAATATTATATATAACAGAGAAACTTTGGCTTAAGGGGTAGAAGTGTCATTGAAAATTGGTGCCTGAGATGAATGCAATTTAGGCAAATGTAAAATGATGTATTTAAGAAACAAATAATTCAAACTGTAGTAAGACTTATACACTAAATCTTTACAATTAGGAGAAACCTCTGAAGCTTGATAGACAGAATAACTAATCCAAACTGTAGTAAGACTTATACACTAAATCTTTGCAATTAGGAGATACTCCTGAAGCTTGGTAGACAGTTTTAAAATGTAGGAAAATAATGTTTTATTTAAAGAGTAATAAATTTATGAAAAATGTTTCCAAGAAATCATGCAAGCTCATAATAACAAATATTAAGAAGTTTTAAAAAGTTCTGAATAAATTAATTTACAAATAAATCAATAATATGTCATTAAGGTAAGATAAGATATACCTTAAAAAGTTGATAGAGCTAAGAGGTTTTCTCTTATTACCTCCATCAGGCTGTGATAGTTGGCCAAATTTAATATTTTGCCTTTGCAATTATTCTGTTAGAGCAAAGGCAAAATATTAAATTTGGCCAACTATCACAGCCTGATGGAATTATTTATCTAATTTCTGATAGTTAATTATTATTCCTTTTTTGCTTAGTCTGAATTAGAAATCACTACCATAATATAAGAAAATAAGAATTACTATATAGTAATACTGAAAAAACCATGTGGTACAAAAACCAATTTATCACATAGGTTATTATTACATATTTTGTATATCTTTCTTTATTAAGTTTTCAATTTTATTATTTTTTATTCCTATCTTACCTTTAAGGTTGCTCCCACCCAAAAAGAATAGCAGGTATCTACAGGCTTATTAGGTCGTCCATGATAACCAGTCTGTTGCCTCATTATGCACCATCTCTTTATCCTGTTTAATTCTTTTTCAGAAAAAACCTCTTCTAATTTATCCATCAGACATAAGGATGCAATGCCACAAAAAGTTGATCCTCCTGTTAATCATAATCAGTCAATACTTTAAGATTCAAATTAATTAACCATGAAATATTTATAAGATGACTAGTAAAAAGACCAAGCAATTCTAGAGGGCAAAAAACAAACAAAACCAAATAAAAGCAAATTGAGAAATCATTATAGTAGATACAGAAATCTGCAATATTAATTTGATTATAGAGATCACAAAATTTGGGTTGAAAAAGAAGTGAAGAAAACTGAGGCCAGAGAGAAATTGGGTGAATTTGTCCAGGGTCATAAATCTAGTTAGTAGCAGTCAAGACAAGGACTGAGAAACTTCATCTTCCTAATGCAATATGCTTTCCTTTGTCTAATTCCTTAATTGAAGACAGATTATTATACTGATATGTGGGAGTTGCTGATTGAATAACTTGTCCACTGTTACAATCTAGTCAATTAGAAGCTGAATTGTTAAATCGACCTAGTTTGTTGTGAAAGCCTTCTAAATCCTCTGATGACAGCATGTTATTAAAAATGAACCCCAAACCAAAATTTAAAGTATACATTATAATTAAAAGTAATTGAATTTTCCTTAATAAAAATGATAACAGCTAACACTTATATCACATTAAAGTTTACATGATCCCATCTGATCCTTACAACTGCCTTAGAAAATAAAAAATCAAAGAATATCTTTAGATAAGAAAAATAAGAAAAAATCATTTTCCTAGACTTGCACTAGGAATTTGCTGATAATCACATAAAACTTTTAAAACTATTACAACTTCACAACTGAATTATTGAAATATAGCTTATTTCTTTTAAGATGAATATTTTTTCTAAATCAGAATTCTGCACTGTATCCTCTTTTCTTGGATATGCTCTCTTGAAATGACTTTTATGACATTGTTTTCTCACGATTCTCCCCCTACCTCATCCATTCCTACTGTCTCCTTTGCTAGTTTCATGGAGTGTGTATACATGTGTGTACGTGTGTGTGTGAGTGTGTGTTGTGTATATACCATATATATGCAGTCAGTGCTACTACATTATACATAATGTTATCTATTATTTATATGTACTGATTATCTCTAAATTTTCTGGATGAAAAGGATATTTACTCTAGAAAACAGAAATTCAGGGAGGATACAATACAAAAGGCTACCATATAGAATAGGGATTCATGTTATTCTGTTTTTGTCACAGAGGAAAACCAGGACAACAAGAAGCAAATTTAGGCTAGATAAAAGGAAAAAACTTATTAAAATGTCTAAGGTGGGAACTAAGCTGCTTTGGGAAGTAGTGCATTACTCTTCAAAGAAAGTCTTTAAGCAGTCTAGATAAGTACCCATATGGGATGGGGAGAATGAATTATATAAAATTGTCACAAAGATTCCTTTGAACTCTAAAATTCTATGCTTCTAGAATTCCCATAACATAACCTATCTTCTGGAAATCACAGTCTGAAGGGTACTTGTGTAAAGTGAGAAGAATCTCAAAGGCAGTTCTCCTTTGCTATATAAAGTAATACAAGTAAAAGGCCCAAAATTCAAAAAACTCAGCAAAGACAGGAGTAAAATAAGTGAAAGAGACCAGGACAAAATAATTTTTACATTAAAAAAACGTGATTAATTCAAAACTCCATTTTTCAGTATTCACAACCTCCCCATTCCCACAGCCTGTACACTAACAAACTAAGCCAACCTTTGCTGATGCAGTTTTCAGTTCCTTTGGGCAGTGTCCTAGAGGTCAGACATACGAATAAGAACAGCCTCAAAGGTTTGAGGAGGAAAAGTAGTAAATGTGAAGAATTGGAGAGCCTCAGGGACAAGAAACTGAAGGAGACAGGCACTAGAAATATGGTGCTAATTAAAATTAATATAGTACAGAAGAAAAGAGGTATCCAGTTGAAGGAATAACAGATGAAGAAGAGACTTAGGTGTATAAAAGGCTTCTTGTAGTACTAATCTCATTAGAGGATAATTCTGTAATTTCTTTATAACATGCCTACACTTATCTCATCACCCAAAAATGGATGTGAAATCTGGCAAAAAGAATAGGCCCAATTACCACTAGTACTAGGAGTAAAAAGACCTGTCCAAAACTGAGAATCTGATAAGTGGTAACAAGGTCCAGGGGAAAGCACTGTTCTTTAAAAGCACTGGGGCTTACAAAATGGAAAAGGTCAGCAATAGATATGTTTATTAAAATGGCGTCATAAAATGAGCAGATTGGTTAAGACAGTGATTTAAAACAAAGGAAATCAAGTTAAAAGCTCATAGGCAGGTGATTTAACAATTTTTGCAAACTTCAGGGAAATCACAAGGGAGCATTTCCAATAACCTTCAGAATTGTTCAGAAAATCAACTTAAGAATAAATAAGGATAGACATTAAGTAAGATTTTTCAGGAAGGAATCGAAAGTCAAACTAGAGAATAATTAACTTAAAAGAGATCCTCTCCATAAGATTAACTTCTGAAAAAGAAAAATGACAGAATTAAAATGCAAAAATACAGAGAAAAAAGGAAAAAATTATGTAACAAAATAAAAAAGAACAAGATTGAAACAATATAAGAGCATTCTAAACATGGAGAATAACAGATGTGAAGTTAGAGTCTAAACAATCTAAACATTATACACTTTTCAAAAAACATGATGAAAAATTATCATATTCTAAAACTACCAGATTCCAAGAAATCATGCAGAAAAATTGCTAAGTAAACTTATGATTCTCTCCTTTGCAGATCATTTTGGATTCTCAATCTGTCATCTGATATGTTATTTATCCCTCCCAACAAGATGACATCTGAAAATCTTCAGTATAAATTTATGAAGGCCAATAATATGATACACAAGAAAGTGCCACCTTCTATTCATGCCTGTTTTTATAAAATGAGACAGACCAATGTTGCTTCTAGAACTGACATTCCTTTTGTCATTCTACCTAAAAGTCTCATCAAAGAAATAAATGTTAGTATCATTTAGATGTCTACAGAACTATAATCTCAATTACCAAACTTCATTCACATATGAAGGGAATAAAGGAAATTGAAAAGATAGAAAAGTTACTTTCCTTTTCTTTTTTGGATTAATTAGCATGATGAGAAAAAGGAAGTTCAAACTAGGAAAGAAAGCCACTCACTAAAAAAAAAAAAAAAAAAAAAAGTCATCCAACAAACTGACCTGAAACTCCAGAGATATATACACATCCCAGGAAGACCTTTTGATTCTAGGTTATGAGAAAAGAATACAAAGGGATATTCAAATCATTCTCTGGATCAATATCAGGGGTTGGAATTAAAATGAAAAATCAAGATATGATGATAGGTTTTAAATTAAATCTCAGTATTTATTTTCTTCAAAAGAAATAATATAAATAGAAATATGTGACAATGCTATTTAAGTTACAATGTTGTTTTGATCATTTTATTTCTATACAAAAATAAAAGGCATACTTGTCCCCATCAATCCCCACAGAAGCTATTCCAAACCTTTTCTTTTTTCCTTAAAGCAGTCTCTCTTTCCTTTCAGTATTTTCAATCTTGCCTCTCCTAAGTAAAACTTGAGGCCTTTTCTCCTCTAATAACCTTCTCAAAACTCTTTGAAATCATCTCCCACTGCTTCCTCCTTTCTCACAGACTTTGATAATAAAACAGCCCTTCTCCTAATTCTGCTAAATTATATGTCCTGGAGATATTTCAAACTCAAAGTGTCCAAAAGGTAACTTACCTTTTTTCCCTAAATTTCCCTATTTCTGCTAAAGGTACCATTCTTTCAGTCTCCTAAATTTATAACTGTTGTTATGGCTGAGATGCTCCCCACTCCATACAACAACTAGTTAACCAGATTTTAAAATTTCTTTTTCTACAACATTTCTCATATGTCTCCTCTTCATTCATTGCAAGGTAAAGGGTCTCATAGCCGCTTAATTGTATTACTGCAGCAACAGCCTCCTAATTGACTTCCATGTTCCAAGATCTTTCCCCACTGCTGTACACATTGCTGACAAAATGATTTTCCTCTGATCATGTTCACAATTTTAAAAAATCCATTGGCTCCCAATAACTACTAGGATAAGCTAGGAATGCTTCCTCTGTTTAGTTTTTAAAACCCATCAAAACTTGGTCCAACCTAACTTGCTAGCCTCATTTTTTACTACTTCCCATTCCATACTTTGTCAATCAAACTGGCCTCCTCTCTGGTCATCATACGTTACAAGCACATTATGTTTCAATGACATAATAGTGGCTTTCCTTCTTCCTTATTTCTGCCTAAAGATATAGCTCAAGCATCAGGAAACCTTTCCTGATCTCACTCCATCCCCAAATGCAAATATTCACTGACCCAAACTATTTTGTATTTAACCACTTGGTACTTATCTAAATTTAATGTTTTTATATTTATTATATCTTTATATGACATACTTGTTGTCATTCTTTTAAAACATAACTCCTTGAAAGTAGAAACAATTTAATCATTAATATTTTTGTCCCAAGCTGCTATCCTATAGTAGGTGCTTAATAAATGCTTATTAGCTACAAGGAAAGCACTTAAAAAGAAAAACAGATCTTTTGTACTTTGTAACTATAAAACTAAATTCTCAGGTTAAAACCCAACACACTTTATAAGCAAATATAACACAACTGTTGAGATGCATCAACCCTTACTTTGCAACATGATTCAAAAATTATAAAGCAAGTGGTAAATTTTTTTGAAGAGTATACACAACAATGCTAGAAATGTACATAGGGTCCTCAGTAATTTTTTTCATCAAGATTAAGAGAAGTCAACAACATTAATGGATTTTCATTTCTCTATGGGCTTGTGAACTGAAATGTATCCCAAGTTAATAACATTTTAATATTTGAAAATGATTTCAAGGTATCATAGAAATTATGCTATCACAGCTAGCATAGAATCCCAGGATTATATTAGGGGAAGAGACTTTAAAAAGTCACATAATCATTCAAAGCAAGATTAAGAGAAGTCAACAACATTAATGGATTTTCATTTCTCTATGGGCTTGTGAACTGAAATGTATCCCAAGTTAATAACTTTTTAATATTAGAAAATGATTTCAAGGTAACATAGAAATTATGCTATCACAGCTATCATAGAATCACAGGATTATATTAGGGGAAGAGACTTTAAAAAGTCACATAATCATTCAAAACAGGATTCTCTTAACAATAAATATCCTTTCCAAGTATCATCTGTAAGTGGAAACCAAGTAGAAGAGGAAGAAGCAGCAAAAAAGAGGCACAGCAGAGACAGACTATGCTAGAAGAAGAAGAAGGATGTGGTAGAAGGAGTTTATGTTCATTTTTAGAATAAAGTACTACGGTGCATTCCATGAAAACTGCCAAAAGATAACATCACTAATACTAAATCTCAACTTTTTTTTTTCATTTCTGAAAAACTTTTCTCATATATCATTCTTAAAAGTAGTGCAATTTCACACGACACTGGAGACACTTTGAAAAGACAACATCCATATAATCCCAACTCTATATTGTTAACCAGTTAAAGATATCTTACCATGAGATTCTAGTCCAGCTCCCTGTGCCAGTCCATTGTCATAAGACTAAAAAAGAAAAATAATACTGTTTACTGTGAAACAGTAGTTAAAAAGCTATAAGGTTTGTGGAAAGAGAATCAGACATGGAGTATGACTATGGGCAAGTCACTTTGTCTCTCACTGTCCCAGGTAATTCTCTAAAACCATATGGAACAGTTAAACATCTGCACTGGTGGAGAGAATTTCCCATACTAATAAAGTCACAAGCTTGGACAAGACAAAATATAAGAACACATTTATTCTCCTTTGTAATTCCAAAAATAACTATTCTTTCTTATAAATTCAAGGCATGAAGGAGGGATGGGAAGCCCTTGTTTTGCTCCAATAACCAATGGCAAATTGCAAAAATGGATTTTTCAAGCATTGCACAAGTGAACTGATTTTTCATAAATGATCATCTAAACTAGTTTTGTGTACCTAATTTTCTTTTTTTAAAAATCCAATCTTCTTTCCCCTTAGTTTAATTCTATTACTTTATGATTCATTTGGCTAGTTCACTGCCGACATAATCATGAGCAGGCCTACATCTCACAGAGCTGTCAGAAGAGAACTATCAAGTTCTATATAAATATATACTATTACTGAAGCTAAATGTTAAAATAACTAGTGAACAAAATACATTTACTATCATACTCAAGTTTGTTACTTTTAAAAACTAAAAAAAAGTGATAGATGAACACTTGCATAGATAAAAATGAACAAAAATTCACTGATAAATAGATCTTTCTAATAAGTGACAGTCAAAGTAGCACATCTTAGTATAACAGCTAAAAAGCATACTTCCCCCATTATTAGAAATATAATTTCACAGTTTAGCAAAGTGGAAAGAACAGTAGATCTGGACTGGAATTCTGCCTCTGCTACTTATGGGACCCTTCTCTCTCTAGACTATTTGAACTCTAAGCTCCATTTCAGTTTTAAATCTATGACCTTATGAAAGTTTCACTCCTAGCTCACAAAATAAGTTATTCGGCTTTTAATATAAGCTTAAATATGTTATATGTAAGTAAAAATATCCATAAAGACACAAAATTACCACTATAAATTATTTCCTTACAGATATCAATCTCTATTCAAAAGTCCTTTATCTAAAAACCTAAGATGACTATTTAAGATTTTCTAACTTGGATTTATTATCTAATAAAATCATAATGAAATGATCAGAGTATTAGAAGTGAAAGGGACTATGGATACTTTCTAGTACTGTCCCCTCATTTTACAGAGAAAAATGCAGCTTAGAGCAATTAAGGGAAATGACAGGATCAGGTTTTGAAACTTAGGTACAGTGAACCCAAACTAGTGCTCTTTACCTTATTATCAAAATATGATTGAATTTATTTACATTTTTGCAGGCACAATTAAGAATTTTAAAAGCATAAATTGCTTTTAAAATCCAAGACTGAGAAGACCTCAGGTCATCTAAGCCAACACCTAACCAGAAGACCAGATTGCAAGTAATTCTTTATGATTTCTAGATGAAATATTCTTTCAGATTCACAGAATTCAAAGGCTGGAAGAAGCCTTATTTTATAGTCTAGTCCTCTCATTTTTTTGAAGAAACAAAAGCACAGAAAATTTGCTTCAAGTCTTATAATTTCTAGGTTCTGGTCCCTCCTTTGTTATATGACTATACGTCTAACCCAGTATACTTTTTGTTATCTACTAGTGGCTCCCTTGTAAATGTGTTTCAGTGTGTAGAAATCTTTGTCTGGATTTATACTTCACATAGCTAATACACATCTTAAAGAAATTCTTAAATGAGGTTAGACAGAAACAATGAACAACTTAACATTTTTTATAAAATCCTATTTCATATATTTTTAATAGAGCTAAATGGCTTAGTGGGTAGAGCAATGGCCTTGGAGTCAGGAGGACCTCAGCTCAAATGTGACTTCAGACATTTAACACTTAATAGCTATGTGTCCCTGGGTAAGTCACTTGACCCCAAATGCTCGCAAAATAAAAAACAAAACATATATTCCTAACAGTCAAACCACTTCTCATGCCTAATTTAGTCCTTTCTTTCCTGACACAAATTATTCTTGTCTATTCTTTTCTTCATATTTTCCAGTTCTCATGCTTTGTTATGTACCTTGTTTTATCTTTATAGCATCTTATTTATAAAAACTTTATTAAATGCATCCATTTGAAGACAAACTTTCCTACAAGCTCTCTCTCATTCTTTCTAAACTTCATTCAGAAATGTTAACTTTTGTCCAAACCTGCAATTTTATTGGTGTAAGGAACTTATAGGGAGTAAATTTCTCTCTACTTATGCATTTCAACTGTTCTGAATCTTATAGTATCAAGTGCCTAGGGCACTGAGAGTTTGAGTGACTTGTGCAGTATCAACCAATATGTGTCAGAGACCCATTTCTTCAGACTTAAAAGACAATTCTCTACATCAATTTACTTCTGTTGACTTAAAAGCATATAAAAACTTCACACTTAGGAAATAATATATTTTGCAAAATATAATTTTTTTATAATTTTACTCCACATTATAAAAAAGGAAAAGGAAAAAGGAAATTAGCAATGAAATTAGATTTCCTTCATAATAAAATAGGACTCTATGGGCTTTTTTAGTAAACTACTTAAACCAGAACTAAAGAGAAAAAAAAAATCTGCTTTTCTCCTTAAAATAATATAACTTACTGCTTCATTAGGAAATGTTTACAGGTCTTTACATTTTAAGGAACCAATTTAAAAAATAAAAGGACAATTTAACTAGAGCAAAAGAATGTATTTTTGAATCAGCAAGACATTATACATTACTTAAAATCTCTTATATCTACAAAAATCTAATAAATGAAAAAAAAAGGTAGGAAAAAAAAAGAAACAATTCATGTTCATGATTTTAAGAAAGGTTGCAAAGCATAATTTATCCTTGGAGTGACTGGAGATGATACCCTGGGTGAGTCAGTTCAATCAATCAATCAATGACTATTAAATACCTATGAGATTAATGAAAATCCCAAAAGACAAGAGTTTCTGGAGAATAAGTAATCAATTTATTAATTAGGCTAGCCAGCAATCAGTAAATTGGGGTTTCTCTCTGTAATCAAAGACTATAAGGGAAACCCTGAAATGTCTTAAATCCCTTCTGAAAGGAGACTCCCTTGAAATGACAATCACCTGTGACTGGTAGACATTTAATTAGGAGATGGGCTATAAAAGTCTTCAGCTTCTTCTACTGAGAACATGGTATGATCATGAGACTTAGAAGCCTCAAGATATTTGGGCAAGGGAAAGGCAACTCCATGAGGTCCATAAGGAACACTATAGCTAGTTTCCTCTTTCATGAGCTAAATGGTCCTAAAAGGGACCAAAGAAAGAGGCCTCTCTCTCTAGGTAAAGGCTTGCCCAGAAGAAGAAATTTGGTTTCCCCTTGGGTAGGCCTAGGAGCAAATTGTATCATTTAGTCATGACTTTCAGAGGCTGACTGATCTTTTCAGGAGTTGGGTTTTAACAAAAATAAAGTAAGTAGATTACAAATTAATAATTAATTATTAATAGTATGATATTAATTTCACTCATCTACTATGTGCCAGGCACTGTGCTAAGCACTGGGGATATAGCAAAAGACACAGTCTGCTCTCAAAGAGCTTACAATCTAATGGGGGAGACAACATATAAATAAATATATACAAAGCAAACTACATACAGGATAAACAGGAAATAATCAACAGAGGGAAATCACTAATGGTTGGGAAAGGCTTCCTGTAAAAAGTGGGTCTTAAGGGAAGCCAAGAAGGTCAGTAGCAGTTGACAACTCTCTAAAACGACAAGCTTGAAGAGGATCTGTATTGAATGTCCAGTCCTTATTCTATTCATGATTTTATGAGATAGAAACAAAGGGAAAATAGTATCAATCTCAAATTATCATCATTAAGAACTGCTAAAGAAGATTTAACTCCTAAAAATATGACTTTAAGATATGTCTTATTAAAGATCATAGGAGTTGCAGCTGAAAAAAGGTCATCTAATTGAAACCTTTCATTTTACAAATAAAGAAACTGAAAATGAGAGGTTAAGAGATTTGTGCAATGTTACATAGGAAGACCTAGTTCCAAGACTGCTTTCAACACTTATTAGCAAGTCACTTAACCTCTGGCAAGCCTAAATTCCTTCCTATAGGTTAATACCTGTCGCACCTATTCTCACCTACAGGGTGTTTAAAGAGGACTAGCACCTTTGGTGTGAGGTCTTGCCAAGCCCCTTTTAGAACTATTTATCCATTTCTAGTGTCCACTTAATTCACCCAATTCTGACTTATGGCTGCAAGAAGCTGTGACAGGCACTGCAGCCACACCCTGGTAAGCCATGGGCAGGGTTCAAACCTGTCAGTCAGGCAGCTGTCTATTCCAAGTGATTGATGACTTTCCCAGAAGGAATGGTTGGAGAGAACAATTTATTCCAATGGACAAAAAGCATGGAGTGCTAAGGGCTTGGATCAGGCATCAAAGAGACCAAGATCACTGACTACATTCCCAGTCAGTGCCAGTCATCCTGCCACTGAAGAAAGAGAGACTTAACAACTCTGTGCAACTCTGCCTCACTGAAATCCAATTAACAAGCAAGACAAGACATTACCCTTTGGTCATCTGCCCTTTGCAAAAATGAAGGACCAAAAAAAAAAGCTAGCTCAAAAAGCTTAACAGGATAATATAGAGAAATGTGCAAACTTTTAAGATGTTATATATAATTGTTTCTATTATGTAACAGAAAGGAAATAAAAAGAATTGAATTCTTTAGCAAAACTCACCATACTTCTTCTAATATAGTCTATGGCTTTCTTTGTGTCCATGCCTGACCAATTGTTGAGCATATAACAAATACAGGAAGCACAGTAGACAAATCTCATGTCATTCTCACTACCTTCGGGTATAGCACAAAAACTGAAAGAAATAAAAATTTTGTTCTAGTATCATATTGGCAGTTATTACATACATGAGTATCCCTAGTTTCAATAAAAAGGCTTGTTTTATTCCTTTACTATAGAAACTTTACTGACACTCTTATCTTGTGTAAACTACTACCTTTACTAGGTTATTTACCTTTTTTTTTTTTTTTACTGAGAAACATAACAGTCATTATATCACCATTCTACATTATAACATGACCTAAGCTTCCTCCTAACCCCCTCAAAAGGCTCAATTTAAGAGTAAGTTGACATTGTATACTTTGATAATTATTAACTGTGTGTAGTGTTATTTAGTCATATCTGACTCTTCATGACCACATTTGAGGTTTTCTTGGTAAAGAGACTGAAGTGATTTATCATTTCTTTATCTAACTCATTTTACAGATGCGGAAACTAAGGAAAACTGAGTTAAAAGACTTGCCTTGGAAGACAGCTAATAAGTATCTGAGGCCAAATTTGAACTCAGGTCTTAACTCACTCCAGGCCTGGTGCTCCACTGTGCCACTATTACCTGTGTAACCATAGACAAATCCTTTATCCTCTTCAACCTCAGTTCTCCCATGTACAAAATGGAGCACTACCATTGACAGGAGGCAGCATAATATGTGGCATTAGACTTGGGATTGAGAAAAATGTAGGTCCAAATTCTAATTTGGATACTTAATAGCTGTATAATTACAATCACTTATCTACTACTACTACTTGTACTACCTACTTAACAGGACTGTTGTACTATTCTTGTGACACTCCTAGCTGCCACTCCTATATCACTTAAACTATCTGCTTCTATTCAATCCATATATAGCTTTGGAATACTGTCAGGACTATGGAAGTTGGGAGTCAAATCAGCAAAAAATTAATTTAGACAATACTATGCATAAAGAATTGTTAGGACTAAGCAACCATAACCCCAGTCTATCAAATGAGGAAAATAATACTGATCTAGAATGAATAGAACAATTATTCAGTCAATAAATAGTGTCAGGCATTGTGGAACGTACTGGGGGTATAAAGAATATTCTTCTGGTGTGCAAAAAAAGGAAAAAAATAGTCTCTGTCCCTCAAGGAATTTACAGTCTAATGGGAAAAGACAAAACACAAAAGTTAGCTGAAAAGTGTGGGGTGTGGAAGAAAAGGCAATCAGAAGTCTCAAAGTAGTTCAGTCAGGGAAGAAAGAAGATGTTCTCAGCCAAGCTCCCTCCTTAAATGGAAGCTAAAAGTTCACTGATCCACCCTCCAATCAAAGGCATCAACGATGAGGTGGAGTACCAAAGCTAGATGCTTAAAGTTCGGGATACGGGATGATGGAGATTTTATCCTGCTAGATGGAGGATAATGAAGTATTCTTAATAGGCATTATCTCAGGCAAGGTGGAAATGTCATAGGAGTTCCAAAGTAGTGCACCCAATTGAGAAATAAGGTTATTCAAAAGCAGTTAAAGAACTTATGGAATCATCTATACTATCCTACCCAGTCATCCTTATGACCAATGCCAAGCATCTTAAAAATGATTGGCTAGGAGTAGATTCCACTCTGTGACTAGAAAACAAAAGTTCTTTTTCTGTGTGTAATTCACTAGCTAATGAGGAACATAAAATCAAAATGAAGTCTTGCTCAGGCTGAAATAGGAAATCTTACAATTTCCAACAAGATGGAGACTCATCTTTAGCATAAAACCTTTCCTAAAGCCCTCCTAAAATCCCTGTGTTTAACTATTTTGTATGTATTTGTATTTATTCACTTCATTTTTATGCTATACATACTAAAAACACAATTGTTTCTCCCCATTAAAATTCAAATTTCTCTTAAGTTGGGAGTCTTGATATTTTGTAGTCATGTACTCAGTGCTTAATACAGTGCCCAAGACACAGTATGTGTTTAATAGATGCTTTTATTTGGTATATTTCTACTGAATATTTTGTAAATATAATGAACTCAATGCTAGAGGAGATGCTAAAAGTCTCTTAAGACTTTCTTCTTCCTTTATCACTTCATGATCTCTTCGGCTTCCATAGATTTTATCATCTCCATGCTGTTGACTCTCAAATCTTTTAATCCTGCCCTGGCTGACCTCCAATCTCACATCTCCAAACATCTAAAATTGGTTGTCCAATAGCTATCTTAACTCAATATGTTGAAAACTGAAATCTTTTATCTTTTCCCTTAAATCCTCCCCCTCTCTCTTACTTTCCCTATTACTATAGATGGTAATAATATCCTTCTAACAATTCAGATTTGCACACTAGACTCCTAGACTCTTGGACTCCTCACAATCTCTCACCCTTTGACTTCACCTTTGTAACACTTTTAGTATATGTCCTCTTCTATCCTCTGATATTGCTACCAGCCTGGTACAGGCCATTACCTCACACCTGAACCACTGCAATAGCCTGCAGGTGAATCTGCCTGCTTTGAGTCTCTCCCCACCTCAAACTACTCTCCATTCACACTCCTATTCTAGGTCTCCTAGGTCCCCTAGCTCCAAAGGGGAAATCCTCAAGAGCAAAATGGCCTGAGAGCAATGCTTTACTTTTAAAAATATAAAGTCCCTTAAGGGTTCCACTTCAATTTCTTTACCTATATTGTTCCATAGATTAACCCTTAAGTCCTTGTAGTTCTAAAAGGTACGATAAATTAGTTACAAAAAACTAATTTTTACTTGGGAATAATTTGTGGAGAGTCAAATCTTAGCAGAATTGAATTGTTTGCATAGAAGTTCAAACACAGATAACAAAAGCAAAGCCAGGAAGTAAATGAAAATTTTAATTTCCTGAATTAAGCATCTTAATAATGCTATCACTTTTCTTCTGTTTTTTTTCTTATTGTGGTTTTTCCTTGTTTTGATTTTTCTCTCCCAACATGATTCATATGAAAAGTCATGTTAAAAACAAAACAAAACAAAAAAACCGAATATATACGCATACCCCTCCCACCCCCAAAATGATGTTTTTACTGTAACTGGGGAAAATAAAAATTTACCTATCAT
Organism: Antechinus flavipes; assembly: GCF_016432865.1. Taxonomy (NCBI): domain Eukaryota; kingdom Metazoa; phylum Chordata; class Mammalia; order Dasyuromorphia; family Dasyuridae; genus Antechinus; species Antechinus flavipes. Next base: position 193,882,474 of record NC_067398.1, read on the forward strand.
AAAAAAAAGAAAAGATTGTTATTAGAGTCCCAAGTCTATATAATATACTATTCAGTTCTAATTTAAACTTCCCTTACAGTCCCAGAGCACATTAAATTATGTTTAAATATATATTCATACTTGTTTTTAAGCATTTATGCCTACATTTCCCATTTGTTCCTACTTCACTACTAGACTTCTTTACTACATTATTGTTATGCTTCCTAGTTTTATTTTATTCATATCTGTCCAAACCCAATAACTTATCTCTTAAAAAATTTCAAAAAATTCATCATACCTTCCATCTTCCAGTTGAAGTGCTCTCAACCCCGCTAAGCAGGCTTCTTTATTTACTCTGCTTAAATCATCTCCAAGAATAACCAAACATGACAAGCCAGTGTAAGTCATTGCTATATGTCCACTGTCATAAGGATGAGCTATGCCAAGATCCTAAATTTAAGATAATACAATTATAATTAAGAAACTGGTTGTCATATATCAACAAATCTATATTAGATGGCTAGTGAATAATCAGATTAAATTTAACTTGCTAAGACTTTATAGATAGAAAGCATCTTAATGAAAAGTTTAAAAAAAAAACACAATTCTCTCATATAAAAACATCAATAACAATGGGAGTTCTATATGCAAGTATAAATGTAAAATTCAACCTGCTTAATAAGTCCAAAAATTGTCAATATTATAAATATTTCCTGTGATTCATTAGAATAAAACCAGTTACTTTTTTTAAACTGTTTTTAAAAAGTTAAGTCAGTTACTTTTTTCTGAATAGTAAAGACTACAATTAACTGTTTTCTAAATTGAAGAGATAAAAATATTGATACTGTGAAAACATTTGCAATAAATTAAATAAAATCTACCCCCTTACAATTTGATATCCTAGAAATGAGAAAAGTATTTACTTGGTATTATAAGTTTCACTCTCCAAAGTATTTAATAATTAATTTTTGATCACATTAAGTAATCAGATACAATACAAAGGAACAGAAGAAAGTGAGGGTATTTTAGACAATCTACCAAAGTATTACTTTAACCTTGTCCCTCAAAGTTTTAAAAATAAAAGGCTATAAAAAGGCCAGGAGAAAACCAACTATTAAAAAACTGGGAAAAGCAATTTGCTAGAAAATGAATCAAGATCTTAGATCGTGTCTTATAATAAGTTCCAAATGGGTAAAACATAAATAAAAAGTCATGCAATATAGAAATCAGACATTAGTAGGATATACTTTGTATAATGATGGCTAATGGAAGAATTCTTAACGAGGGATAGATTACATACCATAAACCAAGACAAGAACCAATTGGTATATAATTTAGACAAAAAAGCTGATATAAACAAATTAGAGAGGCATGATTGAAATTACCTGCCAGATTTATGGATAGGGGAAGAGTTCACAACCAAAAGAAGGAATGGGGGGAGAAAGGTGTTCAGAGAAGGTAAAATGGACAATTCCAATGATAAAACATTTAAAAAGTTTTGCCCAAACAAAACCAATGCAATTAAAATAAGAAATATGGAAAATAGGAAGAAAAAATGATAGTGCATAGTAATGTTTTTGATTAATTGCACTAAGTTTCTCTGATAAGTCTCCTTTATATCTAAATTATAAAGGGGAGTAAGTCAAATTTATGTGAATAAGCATAATTCCACCAATGATAAAATGATTAAAAGATATGAACAGACAATTATCAGAAGAAATTCAAATTATCAACAGTGATATAAAAATGCCCTAAATTACTAATAATTAGAGAAATGAAAATTAAAACATTTGTAAGATATCAACTCTCATCTCTCAGACTGGATAGTTATAAAAAAAGAAAAATGACAAACACTAGAGGGGCTGTCAGAAAATAGGTATTTTAATACATTACTGATGGAGTTGTGAATTATCCAGTCATTCTGGAAAGCAATTTGGAACACAAAAAAATTTAAAGTTTTAAAAATGTGCATGTCCTTTGACCTAATGATGTAGTTCTATATCCCAAAGAGATTAAAGAAAGAAAAACAGAATACATAAACTCATATATCATTTTTTCATGACTGCAAACAACTGGAAACTGAGGGGATGCCCATCAATTGGGAAAGAGTTGAATATGTTATGGGATGTGAAAGAATTCTACTCTGTTGTAAGAAATAATGAAGAAGATAGTTTCATAAAAACCTGAGACAATTTGTAAAATCTAATGTAAAGGGAAGTGAGCAGGACCAAAAACTTATACAATAACAACTCTATTGTACAGACAAACAATTCTGAAAATTCTAAGAACAGATCGACATGATGACCAACCAAGTTTTACACAATTCATGCTGAAACAGGAAACTTCCAGATAGTCAGGAGATAAACTCAGAATACAGTTTGAAGAATTTTTTTTTTTTGGACATGCATATTTTGTAATAGGTCTTATTTACTTTTTTTTTTTTTTTTTTTGCTTTTACAACAGATAGGGAAGAACATGGAGAATTCAAACTGAAAATAAAATAAAATAGAATAAAAGCAAAGGATAAGTGAGCACAGATTAAAAGGGACCAATTACACAAATTAATTACACAAATAAATCAGTGCTGGTAGGATTAAAAAAGACTTATTTGAGAAACAAATATATGAGATAAAAGCCACTTTGAATAGGTCTTAAAAAAAAAAAGTCATAATCAATCATAGAAAAGAATGTTCCAAATCATAATAAAAGAAATGAACATTAAGACAACTGTGAGGTTTCATGCACCTCAGACTCTGGCTGGCAAAAATATAACCCAAAATGAAAATTGAAAACATAGGTGGTGTTGGTGGAACAGGGAATTCAGTCATTCTGAAAAAGGATTAAAATTATATTGAAAAAAAGTAACTAAAACTATACTGCTACTTTATTTAGCATTACTACTAGACATTACTACTAGACTCAGTGGATAGAGACGGGCCTCAGCGCTTACTAGATGTGTGATCTTGGGCAAGCCACTTAAACTTCTGTTTGCCTTCATCTCCTGAAGAAGGAAATGACAAACCACTCTTGTTTCTTTGCCAAGAAACCCCATGGACAGTATGGTGCACAGGGTCACAACAAGGCACACATGACTGAGCAACAACATTACACAAAGACCTCAAAGAGGTCAAGAATAGAGGAATATATATGCAAAACATATATACAAAAAATATTTCTACAGATGCTTTTTTGGAATAGCAAAGAATTAGAAGCAAAATTGTGGTCCAGTAAGTGGATAATAGATGAATACTTTTTGTGGTATGTGATGGTAGTGAAATATTATTGAATGCATCATAACAAATGATGACAGCTAGATGCAATTAGTGTAAATAATGAATCCCGTGAAGTGGTTCTATTTTCTGTGGTAATTGATTCCAGCCCAATGAAAGATGCAGTATAAGTCTGAATCATGTAACCACTTCACAGGATTCATTATTCAAAAAATAATCGGTTACTAAAACTTCTATGAAACTTGGGAAGACAAACAAATGTAGAATAACACTAGCCAGAAATTATCAATGTCATGGAGAATTTACACAATGAACAAAAATGCAATGTAAAAGAAAATGTTAAAGGTAACATAAATAAGAAAAATAAATGAAAATGCAAGATAAATATATATATTGTGCATGTGCACACACACATACGTATAAAATAGAAAATGAAAAGTCTTACTAAGGTAGAATCCAATCATGATTTCAAAAGACTAAAGGTGAAGCAAGTTTCCCAATATGGGGCAGAAAGGTGGCAGAAGAATACAAAATTCAATCATATATTTCTAAATATCACCAATGAATTAATTTATTTTGCTAATTGTTCTTATGTGTTACAAAAGTGAGAAAAAGAGTGGAAGAGACTTTTAACCTTTTATTATTTACAAACATTTTTTTTTTTAAATAGAAAAATGGTTCGGTTAACACTGAGAATACAATGCATGCTAAAAACTAAGCAACAGTAATATTTTGATAGAAATCACCATATGTTATATTATTAAACTGATTCAAATGAAAAAGCAATTAAATCATTTTAGGAGAAATTCTATTTAACAATATCTATATTCAACTTTTAATTTTGACCCTCAGAACTAGGATATAAACTCATCGTGAGTTTATGCTTCTAGATGATCAATTCCACAAACATCCAAAGAATCCTGAAATGAGTAGTTTATGTAACATATAACTCTCATAACTTTTTCTAATTATCTTTCATTGACTTAAAAGTAGTAAGTTACTAGAGTAAATATTAGGAACACACTAACTCCTGAGTTGGTTTTTAAAAAATCATTTAGAGAAAGATTACTTGATCTTCAAAGTTTAGAATCTGAGATACTGTGGACCCACAATACCTTATAAAACCTTATGACAGGGAAAATATGCACAGAGTGAAATAGAAATGTCTGTGGACAAAAGGTAAAATAAAAAAAAAAAATTACAGCAGATTGCTCTAGGACAGCCATAAAGGGATGATTGCATTCTTAACTTTCAAAATCCTTTGTAATCTGATCACATCCTGCCTACACCTAAAATGTTACCTTACATAGTTTGCCACTGTTTCCCTTCCTATAATTAAGCAGTATGTAAAAAACAGGTTTTAATAGGCAAAAAGTCAATAATTACTTAAAAACATTGAAGAATAAGAGATATATATTTTTTGCACTAAGTAGTAGGAAGGACAAAATAATGTTAATTAATAACAACAATATTTTTGCTAGACTGAAAAATTTGTATTTTCAGGAAAAAGGAGAGGAAGAAAAGGAGTAACCAGAATTTAGTGTATTGCAGGAATAATCCAGCTTTTACTGTATTAATAGTTTCTATTAATACATGTAGACTGATTCTAGCTAGCAATGATATTTTAACACATTTCTCAATTTTCTTTGCACAATCCACCTTGCCCCCTTTTTATCCTGCAACACACAACTAAACTAACCTTAGATGGATTGAATGGAATACCCAGGTATGAAGAACCTCGGAATCCACAGCGGTTTAAATTTGATCCTAGAAAATAAACATACATAGTTACTTAAATTAAAAAGAAACCTTTATTTTTGCTAGATAGTAAAACAATGCAATCTACAATCAAGCCAAAAAAGAAAAATTATCATTTGGGAAGAGTAGGGATAGATACCTGTATACCTTTTTTGTCTGCATTTGCGAAGGATCTCCCAGTGAGGCAAATCCTTCTATTAATGCAGACTAGCAACCACTACTTACAGACTTAAAAAAGTTTCCTTGGGCACTGAGATGATAAATTACCTGACCAAGGATTGACAGTCAAATAGTTTATATCAGAAGTAGGATTTAAACACAGGTCTTAACTCTTAGGCTGGATCTTAATTCCTATAACATGCAGTCTCTCATATATATATTTACAAACACTTTCAGAAAATATATATGCTTTTCATTTAGGCCTTTCCAGTGTGAGGCTAATATTAGCCATATAGTACCTAAAAAAGTTGAAGAGCCCTCAGAGGAAGGCAATCACAATTGTGAAAGTCCTTGAGATGGGACTATATGAAGACTGTTAAAAGGAAGTAGATATATTGAAGCTTTGAGATATACATAATAACTACCTTAAAATATCTTAAGATATCTTAAAATACCTTAAAATATCTTAAGGACTAGCACATAGAAGAGGGAATAGATTTCTTTTTCTTAGCCCCAAAAGGCAGAACTAGTTTTTGGTTAAATCATTTCCTAATAATAAGAGTCATCTACAAGTAAAACAAAATAAGGTACTGGACTCCCTTCTCATTAGAAATCTATCAAGTTGTTAGATGATTACTTGTCTGATAAGTTGCTGAGAGGACTCTTGCTCAGATATGACTTAGTTTTTGAAATCCTTTCCAACTCTAATAGTCTGTGAAATTAGCAGTTAAAAATTAAAATGAAAAGGCAAGATACTCAGCCTACATATTTACTCATTAAAATGCATATTTAAAATGTCATAGATACAACCAGAAATGAAAATTTGGTTAACAGGGGGAAAAAAAAAGATGGAATGGAAATACGGCTATAAGAAGCAAAATGGCCCGTAAGATAGGAAAACTAGGATGTGTCTATGGATTTTAAAAAGACTATGTAAAATTTGGCTTTACAGACACTCTGATTAGAATATAATCATCTGTACTATAAAATCAAAGAATTCAGATTAAATCAAAATTAGCAATTTTCCCATAAAATATTCCCCTCCTCAAAACTGTAAAGTTTTTCCTGGAAAATATTGTTTTGCTATTCCATAAATTTCTTTTTAAAATAAAGTAACATTTTCCTTTTTTTTTTTTTTTTTTTTTTTGGCCTGGGTATTTAACAAAAAAAGCCTATTAGTAACAGACATTCATTATTTTTTCTGTTCTGCTTTTCCTCATTTTGTTCCATACCTCTTTCTGATACCTTCCTTAGCAAATTAACCTGATTGCTATTTCTGATTTAACTTTTAAAGTCTCATTAATTTTTAGTTAGGAGCTTTTTGTCCCAATGCCAATTAAATACATTTATTATGTATTATTGACATTTAAAAAAAAAAAAAAGACAGCTAGAAGAGGAAGGACCTCCCTCTACAAAAGAGGAAAATCTCTGCCCTTGAGGAATTTTCTCATAATTTTTAATAGAGCTCAAATTTTACCTATGATTTTCCTAAGGAAAAATGAATTCCATTCAACTGACTTTAATAAGTATTTATTAAATATCTGATGCTTGCAAAATCTGATGTTAAACAAATGAATGTCACTCGTGTCTTTCAAGGAATCAATCATGTGTAATGCTGGAACTGTTTTAATTCAATGCCTGGGACATAGTAAGTGCTAAGTAAGTGTTAGTTACCATCATCATCATCATCATTATCATCACTTATTGACTAATTCCAACATCTGCATAAGATTCTGTTGGAAAAGAGTTAAGAACAGCTCTAGTGAATCAATTGTTCTAGTGAATCAATCTTTTTTTTCCAAGTAGCACATAAATAATTAGCATGAGTATTTTCTTGAAGTTTCTGTCAGCTATGTGATGGTAAAGTTATAGTCAGTTTTAAATAAAGTTGAAATACTACCTAGGAAAGACAACCCTTCTTCCCTTCTAATATTCTCAACAATGCCCCAAAGGGTAAAAGAAAAATGTGTAGTGCATGTGAATAGGTGGCAACACATTACAAAGAATTATAAAAGGAGGCATGGAATAAAGAATGTTATCAAATAAATATATAACTGGAAAGATGGACTATGTCATGATCAGCATGAGGAAGTGTTGATCTTTTTAAAATTAATTTTTTCTTTTTAAAATTTTTCAATAATAGCTTTTTATTTTTCAAAATACATGCAAAGATAGTTTTCAATATTCACCCTTGCAAAACCTTATGTTCCAATTTTTTCTCCCTCTCTCATCACCCCACTCCCCTAAATAGCAAGTAATTCGAAATAGCTTCAACATGTGCAATTATTCTAAACATAACATTTATCATGCTGTACAAGGGAAGTGTCAACTGAAAGCCCAAAGACTCTACTGGTCTTTTGATCTTGGCAAAGAGAAAAAAAAGGAATGCCCCCAACATACTGAGTGGACTCCCTGTGATGAGCTCATATAAGGCATTATATTAGATGGGGAAAGCATAAATACGATGTGATGGATGTTTATGAATGGAGAGACTATTGCATAACAATGAAATCACAGATCCATTTGATCTAGTGGAATAAATATAAATCTTATGAAAAACTATGATGTTTACTCCAATTTAAAATGTCAATCTAAATCATAACAATGTGGTAGATTTACTCTACAAAAATTTAATACTGGTGAAAAAGTTTCACTTTTCTTTATATATATATATATGTATATATGTGTATATATATATATATATGATTATTATGCTAATTATTGCAGCAAACTAATATATATAAAGAGGATTATTATGCTAATTATTACAGCAAACTAAACCCTGTCAAGAAGATCTTGCAATTTCTTAACTGATGAAGTACATACAAGTTATTCTATAGCACCATCTACTGTTTCACTTTAAAATTAACAAAGTTTAAAAGTTCCCAGTGAAATCATTACATTCAGTCAGGCTACTCTGGATTCAACCTGGATTCAATCAATCTTTCAAATTACTTAATCTCTTTTGGTCTCAAACAGCTCTCTAGACTTCCGCTTTTATTCACTGGGACTGAGAGTTGCCTACATCAATAGTATTGCAAGTTAGAATCAAAATAACAAAGAAAAGTAATTAGGTAAAATAATTAGGTTCTGTCAATATATGGTACTTGCTTGAGTCCTACCTTTTAAAAAATGGCTTTCGTTGTGCAAAATAAAACAATTATTTATGGTGTTTTGAATATGTTGTCTAATACATTTCAGCAATAAAATCCTAAGGCCAGAGGCTTCTCAATACTTTTAATGAAAATACATTTTTATATAAAAATCAGTAAAAAGCATAGTAATTAATGAATTGTTCCTTAATATGGTAAATAGCAGCTATCGAAAAAAGCAAGAGCTAGCACTATTACTTGATATAATTCTAGAAATCCTAGCTATTGCAGTAAGATAAAATAAATTGAGTTAGGAAGAGTAAGCAAAAAGGAAACAAATTTACAGCTTTCTGCAGGTGATAAAATGCTTTAGAGAATACCAGAGAGTCTAGTAAAAATTAACAGAACTTAATAACTAATCTGTATATTATCAAAAAAAATTCAGAAAGAGATACAAGAAATTCCATTCAGAATGTATAAAGTATCTATGAGTCTACTTACTGAGCTACAATGAACTAAATGATATTGTCTTTACAGAAATACTTTAAAAAACTGGAGAAATTAGTTGTGCTTTGTCAATATGATAAAAAAAAATATCATCTATTATAATGGTCTCAATTTCCTCATTCATAAACTAGAAGAGTTCAAGAGTTCAACTTTAAATCCTATAACTGCATATAATAAGATAGGAGAAAAGGGAGGGAAAGATGTTATATTTGAGGAATTACTAATAACTTTCCTTTACTACTGAATATTTCCATTCATCTTTGAACTATTAATTAATTTGATGCACCAAGAATTTTACATATGCCTACATCCAAAAAAATTCAGAGTACTCATAATATCAACTTTACTACCTTTTTCTTCCTACAAAGTGTACCTGTGTTTCCTAAGGCCATTAACTATCTAAATGGTCTCTATTGCACTCTACCCTTCAATCTGATAAGAGCTCCAATACTGCTTATAACAGAGAATTGACTAAAAGAGGTGAAATTAGCAATACAGGATAAATGAAAGAATCAAGAGATTAATGACAATGATTAGGTACAAAATAGTGGGAAAAGAATCAGCAGTCCACTAAGTTCTGCACTAAGAAGCTGAACCCAATTGTCACTAAGAGATGTCAGTTTCCAACTCTAGTCCAAAAATTCTTAGATACTGAAGTCTGTGGGATCAGGGAATAAGATCTGGATTGTTGGCAAACAGACTCAATAGGGCTAAACTAAGTAGCTAATAAGTTGGTAAAACAATGCTATTTTTAAAAGGATAAAATTTATATAGTCATATTTACAACAAGTTTCAGAGAGGTAAAGGAGAAAAGATTATTTTCACTTCTTTAACTACAAAATGGTAAATTAAAAGTAAGACAAAATTAAGATATATCCAAGGACCCAAGATATAAACAGAAAAAAGACTATTACAATTCATAATTCACAAAATTTGTTCCTTAAGGGATCTAGAAAATATATTGTCTTGCTTATGAATAAGTGACAGTGCACGAATTCTTTTGATATTCAAATTGAGAATCTTCAAGAAGACAAGGACAATTTCAGCAAATGCATTGCTTTTGGGGGGCAGTACTCAGAACAATGTGTGAAACCTGCAAAAAGGTATAACTGGACTGATATAATACAGATTTCCTAACAAATTGGAAGAATCCCAAAATGGACTGAAATACCTTGAGAAACAGTGCACTTTCCCTAACAACTAATCTTTAATTAGTAAGCCAACAAGAATTTAAGTGCCTATTACATGTCAGGTACTATGCTAAGCATCAGTCATAGAAAGAAAAAAAAAAAAAAACCCAAGCTTTCAAGGTCAGTCTAATGAAAGAAAACTGTATGTAAACAAGATAGATATATAAGGAATAAATTGGAAGTAATTAACAGAGCCAACGTAATAACATAAAAGGAAATTAGGAAAGGTGAAATTGTGATCAGGATTTAAAAGAAAAACCTGGAGACAATGGAGAAAATTCCAGGCAGTGGAGAAAAAAATTTGCAGTTTGGAGATGGAACACCAAGGAAGTCTGTCAGTGAATTTCGTAATAAGGGGGAGAGGAATAAGATATTATCTTCTTAGAAAGAAAGAAGCAGATTATGAAGTTATGAAGTGCTTTGAATGCTTCGGAATTTTATATTTGATTCTGAGGGTGAAGGGAGCCATTAGAATTTATTAAATGGGGGTAGGATGACTTTCGTAAGTAATAGGAACATTATAAAAAGAGAAGGTTAGTATGGGGATTAATAATGAATTCAGTTTTGAATATGCTGAGTTCAAGACATCTATGGGTTATCCAGTTCAAGTCCAACAGTTGGAGATAGACTGGAGGGTCAGGAGAGAGCTTAGCACCAGATAGGGAGATATGGGAATCATCAGTCATCATCATGGGAGCTGAGGAGACAGTCAAATGAAATAATAAAGAAGAAAATCCTACCATGATACATTGTTGGTGGAATTGTGAATACATCCGGCCATTCTGTAGTTATTTGGAACTATGCTCAAAAAGTTATCAAACTGTGCATACCCTTTGATCCAGCAGTGTTACTACTAGACTTATATCCCAAAAGGATCTTAAAGAAGAGAAAGGGACCTGTATGTGCAAAAATGTTTGTGGCAGCCCTGTTTGTAGTGGCCAGAAAGTGGAAATTGAATGGATGCCTATCAATTGGAGAATGGTTGAACAAATTGTGGTATATGAATGTTGTGGAATATTATTGTTCTGTAAGAAATGACCATGATTTCAGAAAGGCCTGGGGAGACTTACATAAACTGATGCTGAGTGAAATGAGCAGGACAAGGAGATCATTATATGCTTCAATAACAATACTATATGATGATCAATTCTGATGGATGTGGCTCTCTTCAACAATGAGATGAATCAAATCAGTTCCATTTGTTAATTAATGAATAGAACCAGCTACACCCAGCGAAAGAACTCTGGGAAATGAGTGTGAACCACTACATAGCATTTCTAATCCCTCTGTTTTTGTCCACCTGCATTTTTGATTTTCTTCACAGATTAAGCGTATGTTATTTCTAAGTCTGATTCTTCTTGTGCAGCAAAATAACTGGATGGATCTGTATACATATATTGTATTTAACATATTTAACATGTATTGTTCTATCTGCCATCTGGGAGAGGAGGTGAAAAATTGGAACAAAAAGTTTTGCAATTATCAAAGCTGAAAAATTACCCATCCATATATCTTATAAATAAAAAGCTATAATAAAAAAAAAAAAAGAGGTCCTAAACATAGTCCTAAAACTCATCCATGGTTAATAAGTCTAATCTAGATGAAGATTTAGCAAAAGAGACTAAAAACAGACAGGTAGGAAAAACAAGAGAATAATCTCAATAACCAAAAGTATCAAGGAGAAAAGAATGCAAAGGCTGCAGTGAAGCCAAGATTGAGGAGGATTGAGAAAATGTAATTAGATATGGTAATATCTAGAGACTGGCACGCTAGAGAATATTTTCTATTGCATGCTGAGACTAGAAACCAGACAGCAGAGAATTGAGAGAGAAAGAAAAAAGGAGGAGAAAGCTCCAGTTATAAATGTTTTTCTAAAGGAAGTGAGTCACTAAAATAACCTTGGGAAGTTATTGTATTGTATTATAATCTACTTTGTAAATCACCAATTTACAGTTGAGAAAACTAGAGCAAACAGAGGTTAAGCTATTATATGTGTTTGAAGCTACAATTGGGTCTTCCTTACTCTAGGAATACTGTTTTATTCACTGAATCATCAAGCTGCTTCCACAGTGTCACCAGCTGACTCCATATGCATGTTTGTAGGCAACAGGGAAGCAACCAATAGAGAAAGATTGAAGATTTGTGAAAGACTAGGGGTGACAAAGGGAACAATCTTCTAAAGAAGAGAGGATGGAATGACATGATTTGTGCATGTATAAAGCTAGCCTTGGCAAAAAGGAGTTACCTTATCAGGTAAGAATGGAGTGAAGAAAGAGGTAGTAAAGAAAGGCATCTGAGTGATATAATGTCAGTCAAGATGTATTTCTTAAGTGTTCATAATGTGTTAGATTGGGGATATATGTGCGATGGAGAAAAAGGAAAAAAGAAATGGCTTCAGAATTTTCAGCAAAATATGAGGCAAAGTTCTCAGTTGAAAGGTTTAGGAGAGGGAGAATCATTGGAAGCTTGAAGAGGTTGGAAAGATTTGAAAATATCATTTTGGTGAGATACTGAATTAAAAAAAAAAGTTTTTATTATGAACTGAATCACTCCCACACAAACATTTCGATATATAAGAAAAGGAAGAGGAGGGGTTTGTTTAAAACCACAGACTTCTGTTTTATTTAGCTGTCTCTCTTTAAATGTAACTGAACATATGCAGATTGTTTTATATAAAATTGTTTTTTTTTTAATCACAGTCCATTAAGCTAGCCCACACTAGAAAGTAGAAATCCTCTCTTATAATGTTTATAATAATGCAATATTTGCTTTACATTGGTTATACCTGACAACACATATTTTATTGGGTATTTCTTGTCTATTACCACTTTCTAAGAAGTAGATATATTACAGCATTGATTAACTAAATCTACTATCCACTTTGATCAGAGTTTCTGAAGTCTTTCAGTTATTTTTTTCATTACATGGTTATTATCACAGATTGTTCTCCTGGTTCTGCTCATTTTGGTGAATATCATTTTGTACAAGTCTGTTTTTCTCTGAGTGTCATATTGGTTTTATAGTGTAATACTATTCCATTATAATTCAATACTACAATTTATTCAGCCATTGTCCAATATGATATGCACTTATTTTGTTTCCAGGTTTTTGCTACTTACATGGAAGTACTGCTATACAAATTTTTATATTTGTGGATCCTTACCCCTGCCATTCTTGGGGTATGTACCCAATATGTTATGAGATTAAAGGCTACATTTAATTGTTTTTTTTGGTTGGGTTTTCAATTTTTTTTTTCCCAGAATGGCCAAATCAATTCATAGCTCTACCAAAATGTATTAGTGGGCCTAGTCTCCTACAGTTCCAATAATTTTTTCCCCCATCAACGTAAAGCCCGGCTGGCTAACTGCTTATAGAGTATGCTGTAGAAAGAATCCTTGTATGAATCAGTTAAACAGATTCTGAGGTCCCTTTCACTTCTTAAAATCCCATAATCATATGATCATACACAATACTTCAATTGGTGTGTTGGGAAGGCTAATAAAAACTTGAAAAATGGTTATTAAATTGGCTCAGAGTAATATGAGATTTAAACTAGTTCACCTAAATACTTATTGGTGAGCACTCCAGTCCAAGAAACTATCTTTAGAATTCCTATAAACATTTGCTATTTTAACGTTATTGTATCCCACAATTTAAGAAAGTTTTACTGTATCCAATGTAAACATAAGGGCAAAACCTCCATATATCTTAGAACACTCTTACCCACTCCAATCTCTCAGCAAAAGAAACACATATGGATAAAACTTTTACTTGTTTGGCAATATTCCTCATAAAGTGCCATTTTACATGAGCAAATAAATTTTGCTAAGGCCACAGACCAAGGGGCCATGCCAATAAGCAAGGCCATGATAAATAAAAAGGCAGATATATCACAAAGCATAGATTGAGAAGCAGTAACAAGCTTCTTACCAACTATGATGCTTACAAAATTCAAATCGGAGATTGAAAATTAAAGATCAGAGACAGAATCCCAAAAGCCAGTCCCTAAGAAAATGAAATAGCATATACCATAACAGCCCCATTATACTTATTAGACCAACTATTTGCAGAATATATACTCCTTGTAATTATTACAAAAGTGGAAACAATTACCTGTAAAATTATGTATGGTTTTATTTCTATTCTATGAGAACACAGTGTTTTCTTACTGAGCAAACCTCAAAGGTGAGGACAAATAACCTTAATTTACTTTGGAAGAGTACTTTTTGTAGTGCTAATGAAGATAATTAAAGAAAGTTTTCTATATTTTATAAAACCACATTTTAATGACTTGTTTTTAACCTCATAAAAGCTATAATCATGATAATCAGTTAATTAGATAATCAGAATAAGTCTAAGATCCAAAAGCACTCAATAATAAATAATATGTATAAAAAATAAAAGATGCTAAAAACTCACTCACTGTCTTCTGTGGGAAGAACCTGCAGGGAGTAAATCCATTCTATGATATCATCTTTGTTCACCACATCTAATGAATCCAACATATCCAGCCCAGAGAGTGCAAAAAATGCAATTGTCAACCTAGAATGTGTAGGAAAAAGGGCAAAATTCCACCTTAATTACCAAACCACTGATCATATGATCATAAACAAAAATGAATTCATTCTAAATACGTAATAACTTTAATAGTCCTTCAATTCTGTTCAATACAATAAAAATTCTCCTATGAATCATAGGATGAATGAAATATAGAGGAGCATAAGGAAAAACTGAGGAATAGGCACCTGAGAACAAAACATGAGTTAAAAATGCAATAGTTGAAAAAATAAGAATCTAAATATATGCTAATAAAAGAAACAAATTATAATACTCAATTACTAATACTAAATGAGACATTATAAAGTATATAAAACAAATCAATTTCTGTCTAATCAGTCAAGAACACTCTTATAAGGAAATGTTTACTTCCTAAAGTAAAAAATTAGAATAACTCACTTTCAGTATTCATATAAATAAACCAAAAAAAGTATTTTTCTATAAAATATATTTATGTAGTATAAATTACAAATTATCATAAAATTTTCTGAAACAATGAACAGAAATACTTGATAATTTTTTTTAAAAAACTTTGATTCACCAGATATGAGCATTGTCTCAGAATAGATTAAAAATATTTCCTAAATTCAATGACCAATGAGTATTATGGATCTCTTTTTTTGGACAGGACTTACCATAGCTAATTTCATCTCCTACTATAAATAAAATTCAAATTCAAATATTATTTGTTATAAAACTACAGCTTCAGTTCAGAATTTTAAGAATTTCTACGCATTTAACTTCAACAGAGAAATTTCTGCTTCCTTATACACATTTTACTGATACCATCATATAAGATCCTTGTTTTTCTCATTTTAAAATCAAAATTTGGCTAGCTGATTTACAGTCCCTTCATCTTAAGCACACAAAGCTCAGTACATGTATAAACATATATAACATATCTGTGAACAATTTTTAATAAAAGATCATACAATTATAGATTTAGAACAAACCCAACTCCTTCATTACACAGGTAAGGAGATGTCAGAAAGAGATGAAAAAAAAACAACAGGAAAAAAAAAGAAATAGACTCAATATAGATTTGGACAGAATAGTAATCATTCCTTAAAACCAATACTTTTTGCTCTACAGTAACCAATAAAAACTCTTAGGAAGAAGTAGTTGACAACATAAAGGCATGGAAATTTATTTTTGTGGTGTGAATTCCCAAATTTTGGATATTATCTGCCTAGTAAGTTCCAGGACTGGCATCTATGTCTGATTTTAAATGAACAAAAAGTTATACTTCCTCCAGATTCTCAGTCAGGACTGTGTTAGATAAATCAAAATACATAAAGAATACAGTTTACAATTTCAAAAGGTAAATTAAATTTACCTTCTGTAGCAACTTGAAAGGAAATATGTTAACCAACAGCTGTTTATGAAGTACTGATGACATACTATTCATTCATAAACTCCATTATAATCCATAGTCTTAACTTTATTAAAATATTACTTTATTCAAATGATTCTCTTTCTATGAAATGATAAAATGTTGATTCATTAACAGGTCTTGGAGCTCACTTCAAAAACCAGTTCTTAAAAGATATGTACTCAATTTAATAAGATAATGTTTTTACCCTTTATTCCATACTTCCTGTATTTCTATCAATAGTTGATTACATCTGATAGATTATTATAAATACTACAATACCTCCCTAAATTAAATGCAGTTACAAACCAATAGCTTGTTTCTTTGTCAGAATGCTTGTAGCTGTGTGAATCCAGGCAAATAACTTAATCTCACTCAACCACAATTTTCTTGTCTATACAAAGAAGTTACTAATGGCACTTCCCAGGGTAATAAAAATCAAATGAGGTAACAAATTGCATAGGACTTTGCAAAACTTCTTATTCAAATAACTATTTATTTTGTATACTTACATTTTATATACTTCTATCTCTTTATCTATGAACAAGGAATATATTATCACTAGAAAGTAAATTCTTAAAAGCAGGTATTTCTTTCTTTGTATATTTGTCTCGATTCCTTTTCACTTCTATACTATTTTACTTGGTGATCTCACAAGTTCCCATGGGCTTAATAATCCTCTCCATGAAGATGACTAAAAAATCTACTTTAATTATAACCTCTTTCTAATCTTCCAGTCTCACATCTCCAACGGTTTTTTTTTTTTAGAAATCTTGACCCGAGTGTTCAGTGTACATCTTGAACTTATTACCTCTAAAACAGAACTCATAGTCTTTCTCACCAATCTGGCAAGTAGACAAGTCACTCAAGCTCAAAATGATAATCTTCATCAATTCCTCTTTCAACTACTATAGATAAGTGTTAAGTCTGTCATTTGTATCTTTCTAAAATCTCTTACGTACCCCCTTCTCTCCTTTGACATTGCAACCAGCCTGAAGCATGCCCTCAAATACTACACGCCTGAATTATGGTAATAGCTTACTATTGAACTCCAGCCTCTCCACTCCAAACCATCCTCCACGTAGCTGTCAAGCTGATTTTCCTAAAAGGCAGCTCTGATCATCCCTCTACTATTCCTATTCTGACCACTTTCCTATTCAATAAACTTCAGTGACTCTTTATTGGCTTCAGGATCATATATAAAAACCTCTTTGGCTATTAAAACCTCCGTAACCTATCCCCTTCCTACTTTTCCAGTACCCCTTACTCTTTGATCCAGGGACACCGGACTCGGCTCCGGCTCCGCCTCGGAGCCTTTTCATTGGCTGAATGTCCGCCCCGCGCTCCCGCACCTCCGCATTCCAGCTTCCTTCAAGTCCCAGTCAAAGTCCTACCTCCAGCCAGAAGCCCTATCCTCTTAATTCTTATTCACTCCCTCTGTTAATTATCTCCCATTTATCCTGTACATTATCTTGTTTGTACATAGTTGTCTTCATCCTCATCGGATGTGGACTCCTTGAGAGCAAGAATTATTTTTGCCTTTTTTTTGTAGCCTCAGCACTTAGCACAACGTCCAGCTCAGATCAGGCGCTTAATATGTATCGGAAGAACAATCCCTCCAAGCCTAATCAGTGTCTGAAAGTATAGAAATGCTTTCGGGTGTTCTGCCTAAGGTCACGTCGATAAAACGTAAGAGAACGGAGAAGTGAGCCCAAGTCCAAAGCCCCTTTCCAACACACCGCAGGCTCCAGAGCGCCATCCCGGAACACGAGAGACTCAGAAAAATGCGAACCGCAGCCGCCAAGACTCCCTCGGGCAGTAATTACCTGCTCGTTTCGAGGGAAGAATAGCGCTCAGGCAAGACCTGGAGACAACGCTGGAAGAATCGAACATGTCTATCCCGTAAGAAATCTAACCGCTCCACATCTCCGTCAACCAAGGTCAACCGCTCCCCCTCTGCCGCCATCTTGCTCCGGATCATGTACCACACCTCTTACCGGAAGTTTTTCAACTTCGTTAAAAGAAGTCCCGCCTCCCAGCGCCGAGACTTTGCCGTCACACTAGAAGAGCTTAAAAGGGTTTCATTGGTTTACTTTAACTGCGCAAAGTTTAAAACTCTCCTGGATTTTATATACTGACGAAGTTAGAAAAGTGAGGCTTGGGGTTTTCTCCCATCAATTTCAAGAATTCTGCCACCGGTCTTGAGAGCTGGATGTGCGTCTCTTGTATAACCTCTTTAATAGTACCTTACCCCACCCCATCCCGTGTCCTTTGTCCCAAATTGTGTTTTGTGGGTACTGACCCAGATCAAGCAATTTACAAGGTCCTCACACGTAGTCTGAAAATGTTAATAATAATACAACCTTCGAATAAAGTTAACCACAAAAATTACTTTGGGAAAACAACATCCCAACTCATTTTAGGTAGCTGCCCCAGGTTAAATCTGTTCAGCTAGCTCTCCCCTCCCTACCAATCCCCCAAATTCCTTTTCTTCGCCCTCTTTCTAATTTGCCTGGGGGAGAAGTGACTAGTCCAAAGACACCAAGCTTGCACTGATCTTGCCTACTCCAAAGTCAATTCCGCTCTTCTGGAACAGTGATGGGGTGGGGAAAGGAGGAGAAGAGAAAGGCAGAGGAAGAGAGCAGGAGGGAGAGAGAGAGAAATGGAAAGCTAGATGCTCAGTGAAACCCTGAGCCTGGAGTCAGGATTCTGCTGTGTGATTCTTTACAAGTCATTTAACCCGTTTCCCTTAATTCAATGAAGAAGAAAATACAAATTTTGCTAAGAAAAGCCCACGAGCAGTATAGCCCATGGGGTCAGAAAAGATGTGACAGGACCGAATAGCAACAGTTTACTGAATTGCCTTCTCATCATTACTTGCTCAATCCTCAGCAATATGATTTGTGTTTCTACCACTTTTAGTAAACTACAATCTGAATGATCTAACTTCAGTCCTCATCCTTTTTGTCAAAACAATCTCCCTAAGAAACAAGTCTGATTATACTATTCAATACCACATCAAAAACTTGGGAGTACATTTGGAGTAGGATAAACTCCAAATAATAGAAAGCCCTCCACAATTTGGTTATTACCTCCTTTAACTCATACCACTCCACTTCCTGAACTCTCTTGTAGCCAAACTAAACTAGTACCTGAATTGAAGACTCCCATTTCTTGTCTTTGGGACCTCTTCTATTCTTTTATTGCACTCCCCTTCCTCATCTTCATTTCTGAATATCCTTGTCTTCCTTCAAGAAGTAGCTTTTTTACCACATCTTTTTGGCTTACTCTGATGCCCCCAATTCATATATCCTCCTGGTTTTTTGGTTTTGTTTTGTTTTCACTTTCCACCTCATATCAGAATTACCCAAGAAAAGTATCTGCTGCATTTTTTGTTCTTCTTTCTCCAGCATTTAATACTGCATTTTTGTCCTTTCTCCAACAACTAACATCATGAGACCTTAATGAATGTTGAACTGAACTTTATTTCTCTGCACCATGCCTGTCTCTCCTTTCCTGATATTTCTAATAGCTTCTTGATCTCTTTTTATGGTTCAAATTCCACTAAATATAAGTGTCCTCCAAAGCATTTTTATCTTGGAAATATCCTCCATTCTCACAATTAACTCTCTACAAATAACTGTTAAATCTATAGATCCATCTTTTTCCTGACCTTCAAACTTGAAATTCCAGCTAATTGATGATAGAATTTCTCTGGGTCTCAGTTTCCACATCTGTAAAAACAGGGGGTTGGCCTAGATGTTCCTAAAATCCCTTCCCATTCTTTTTATGATTCTATTATCTCCATCTTGATGCTATGAGTTATCTAAAACTCAAAATGTCCAAAATCTGATGCTTTTATATCTGTCACTAAAACCTGGAACTAGAGATTTCACTGAATCTTCCCTCTCTTTTCCTTCATACTCATCTCAACAAGGTTCTGTTTCCACCACAAATCTGTCCTCTCCATTCTTTACCACTATCTTCTAATTCAAAGGTTCATTTTTTCTTACATTATGTTTCCAATCTGCTCTAACTCCTTTCTTTCTCCTCTCCTCAAAGAGAGGTTAATCTTCCTAAAGGACAATGTGATTCCTGCTTAAGAACTTTCAGTATTCCCCTATTGCCTGAGATGATTTACTAGGCACAAGGCCTTAGTTTACAGAAGGTCTTGAACCTCTTTTCTACCTACACACTCTTGACTTGGTTGATTTTACCCATTTTCATGGTTTTAATTATCTCCATACAGCTGACTTCCAGAATTCATCCCACATTATCAACTATCATACATTGCAAACTAGGTATCCTGGACTTACCTCAAAATTAACTTTAAAAAAAATCCATCTTTGCCCACAAAACCATCAACCCTCTTCCAAACTTCCCTATAATTGTCAAGGGGACTCTATCCTTAGTTACTGAAGTTTATAGCCTCAGTGCCATTATAGACTCTTTATTCTCCACCACTAGGTGATATGGTAGTTAGAATGCTGGGACTGCTTTATTTTCCTGAGTTCAGATCTGGCTTCAAATAATCGATATGATCTGGGCAAGTCACTTAACCATATTTGTCTCAGTTTCCTCATATATAATCTGAACTGGAGAAGAAAATGGCAAATCATTCTAGTTATCTTTACCAAGAAAACTCCAAATGGGATCATGAAGAGATAGCCACAACTTAACTGAATAACACCAAAAATCTCCACAAAATTTCCCAAATGTCCTGATTTAATCTCCTTATTTTTCTGACTAGGCACAAAACTTCTCATCCCAATTCATCTTCCACAACTGCCAAAGTAATTTTCTTAAAAACTGTAAGGTTAGTAACAATAGGAGCACAGAATTTGAGAATCAGAAAGGCCCTCAGAAAATCATCTTGTCCAACCTATTAGTGAAGGAATCCAAACAAATGGTCATGAAGCCTCTACTTGAAAACCTCCAAGGAAGCCACTGCTTCTCAAGGCAAGTCATTCCATTTTGGGATAGCTCTAGTTTTTGGGAAATTTTTCCTAACATCAAGCCTAAAGTTGCCCCTTTGCAATTTCCATCCATTATTCCTGGTTCAGTCTTATGGGACTAAACAGAAAATCTAGTTCCTCTTCTATGAGGCAGTCCTTCAAATACCTGAAGTATCATGTTTTCCTAGTCTTCATCTCTCATTTCCTAAGTCCTTCAGTTAATTCACATATTACAAATACTTGAGTCCCTTTTCCAGTCCTGGTTGACTTTCCAGCTAATCAATGTTCTTCTCAAACTGGTGTCCAAAACAGAACACAATACTGCAGATAAAAGCTGACAAGAGTACAGTGAGACTATCATCTCCATCTTCAAAGCCATGTCTTTCTTAATGTAGGTCATGATTATATTGACTTTTCGTTTGCTACGTCACACTGTTCACACATATTGAACTTACAGTTCTATAAAACCCCTAAATCTTTTTTTATCACTAACAACTGAATCTCTTCTATCTTGAACATGCAAAGTTGGTTGTAATAATCAAGTATAAATCCTTATATTTATCCCTTTCGAATTTCATGTTTTTTTCAATAATCATTTTTATTACAGTGCAGAAAGAGGTAGCAAATCTGGCAGGAAGGTTTTCTGAACTTATGCCACTAATTAAAAAAAAAAGTCCTCTATTAAAACTTAGTGGAAAGACCTCTCAAAACTAAATCTTTATCTTCAAGAACACATAGACTCTTGTCTCTGAATCACCGGCAAAAAAAAACCCCAATCAATACATTCTAAAATAAAATTTTGTCATATTTCAGGGTAGCAACAGATTTTTTTTAAAGGATAGTCTCCAAAGTGACTAAATATATTTTTTATGACCGAATCATGTCTTCAGTATCTGTACTTACTATTATATCAGCTTGCATCTTTCTCAGGAACAAATATCCAAAATTTTTCTGATAGTCTTGTTACTATTGTGGCCTAAATTGGATCTTTCCCTATCATTCCTCCCTCCTCATCTCACTCCCCAAAATGTTTTCTTCTTTTTATGCATTATTTTCTTCTAGGTAGGGATTGTCTTTCTCTTAGCTTGCATTTTTATTCTCAGACATGATATATTTTTAATCCAAGCAACTTATGATTTCAACAAGTGAACTATTCTTTTCAATAACAATATTAACAAGAAAATGAGACCCAATTTTGAACTAAAAATCCACAGTAATGTCTTTAATCATATTTTGCATCTTAATCTAGATTTGTGTGAACTGTTACAAATTTTTTCCTGACTTCTAGGGTGCTTGTTATAAGCTGTTTTCTGTTCTTTCCAAAGAAACTAAGCTCAATGTTAACAAAGTGGAAAAATGCCTATGCAAGATTCCTTCAGAGAAATGTCAACATTTTCTATAATATCAACAATCTGGCCACTTAGAATAGTCTTCATTTGTTTAAATGAGCTAAAGAGAGCTGATTTTCATCTTGTTAGATTCTATACAGTGCTCAAGACTATCAAGATTTTTTTTTCTGAAGCTGATCACTTTCTTGTGTTCATTGTTCCCAGCTTTCTGTCAAATTATCATATTATATGTCTGAAAATGACACCTGTATTATGCAATAATATATGTAAAGCACTTTGCAAACCTTACAGCCTGTATTAATATTAATTATTATCATTATTATTATTATTTCCAGGACAAAATACAAACTCTTTAGCACTTAAAGCTTTTTACAAACTGATCTCATTCAACTTTTCTAGTCTTTGTATACATTACTCTTCTTCATGCAATGTTATTCAGATGGAACAAGTCTTGTCATCCTGCAAGCATAACATTCCTGTCTCTGTGATTTTGCATCGGCTTTCCTCAATGTCTGGAATGTATTCCCTTTTCACATTTACCTCTTGGAATAACTGGTTTCCTTCAAGACTCAATTCAAGCATCATCTTCAATATGAAGCCTATCCTAGTCATACCAGATGCTAGTATCTTCATACTATCACAGATTTATGACTGGTATGGCCCTAAGAGATCATCTAGTAGAACCCCTCATTTTACTGATTAATCATTATTAACCTCTTTGGACCTAGAGTGAAAGTAACTTGCCAAAGGTTACACATGTAGTTAAAAGTGTCAGGGCTAGGATTTGATCCTCAGTTCAGTGACTCCAAGTTCAGCTTCCCCCCCACAATATCCCACTTCTTCCCATCCTTATATCTGTTTTGCATAAATATATACATAGGCTCATGTGATTAAGAGTATAAGCTTCTTCAGGAATGGATAGGACTTGCTTTTGTCTTTGCCTCTCTTATACTGTCTGGAATATGGCAGTATAGCTGCTTAATAAACGTTAACTCAGAAATTAACAACCAAGGCAAAGATAATAACTTAATAAAATTCCTTTACTCTAAAAGAAATCTGGTATCATTAGTTAAAAATATATAGCTATGAATATCCAAACAATGACTTATTGCTTTAGTTCCATGTTAACTGGATACCTAATGACAAAAATGTCTTCCTGGGGAACATAGTACAAGATCTGAAAGTCCCTTTACCTGAGAATGTCCTCACACTGAAAAAAGGGGAAAGAAAGGTGGCAGAAAATCTTGTAGTACTCAGGAACTCCATCTCCATCCACTAATTCTTAATCAAGAAAAAATCTTAATGGGAGGATTGGTATAGCTAAAAAGAAAGCCAATAAAGAACAAAAGCAATAGTACAAAATATTTTGTCAGATATTAGATAAATTTTATAGATTTAAAGCTGAAATGACCTTAGAAGCTGTTAAATTCAATTTCTACATTTTTCAGATAAAGAGACTGAGCTTATTTGTTGTTGTTCAACTGTTTTCCAGTTATATCTGCCTCTGTAATCCCATTTGGGGTTTTCTTGGCAAAAATACTATATTGGTTTGCCAGTTCCTTCTTCAGCTCATTCTACAGGGTTAAGTGACTTGCCCAGGTAATAAGCCTCTAACACCAGAGAGAAGTCTTCTGACTGCAGGCCCAACACACTATCTATTGTGCCATCTAGTTGCCACCTGAGCCTGAGGGAGCTGAGATCACTGAGCCCAGGCTAACTAACATAGCTAGTAACTGGCATAATTTGAACTCCAGTCCTCTTGATTCCAAATCTAGAACATATTTATCCCATGCTACCTTCTTCACAAATGGCCACTATTTAAAATAATTTTTTAAAAAAGCTTATAAAATATATAATGCCTTACTGTCAAATAAAGGCCCAGACCTTTGAGCATACACATTCTGATGTGCAGGATGCCAAACAATCCACATAAATTCTTGGGGAACCTGTTTCTGGTAATCTTGACTTCCCCTTAAAAGCATATACATGTAGACTCTAACAATATCTTGTCTCCGATTGCAAAGTGATGAAAAACTAAATGTGCATATAAAAGAGTTAGGGTTAGTCCTATCATGCTTATATATCCTAGCCAATAAGAAGGAAAGCTATTTTGTTAGTCTGCACTTTTGGTAAGTTCCAGTTCCAATTTGTAAACCAATTAAAAGATTTTTTAAGATAATGATGAATGTTGAAGGGGATGTGGGAAAACTGGGATACTAATACATTGCTGGTGAAGTTGTGAACTGCTCCAACCATTCTGGAGAGCTCTAAAGAGCTCTTAAACTGTACGTACCCTTTGATCCAGCAGTGTCTCTACAAGTGTGGGACTTGTATCCCAAAGAGATCATGAAGGAGGGAAGGGGATCTACATGTACAAAAATGTTTGTTGTATTCCTTTTTGTAGTGGCTAGTAACTGGAGACTGATTGGATGCCCATAAATTGGAGAATGGCTGAATAAGTTATGGCATATGAATGTTATGGAAATTGGTGTTCTGTAAGAAAAGATCAGCAGGATGATTTCAGAGAGTGACTTACATGAATTGATGCTAAGTGAAATGAGCAGAACCAGGAGATCATCGTACACAGCAACAAGAAGATTATATGACAATCAATTTTGATAGATGTGGCTTTTTTCAATAATGAAGTCATTCAGGCCAGTTCCAATGATCTTGTGATGGAGAGAACCATCCACACACAGAGAGAAGACTGTGGGAACTAATTATGGATCATAACATAGTATTTTCACTTTTTTTGTTGTTGTTTGCTTGGATTTTGTTTTCTTTCTCATTTTTTTCCCTTTTTGATCTGATTCTTTTTGTGCAGCATGATATTGTGGAAATAAGTATAGAAGAATTGTACATGTTAATATATATTGGATTACTTGCCATCTAGGGGAGGGAGCGGGAGAAGGGAGGGAAAAATTTGGAACATGGGGTTTTGCAAGGGTGAATGTTAAAAAGTATTTGTGCATATATTTTGAAAATAAAAAGCTTTAAGTAAAAAGGGATTTAAAAGAATAAAAGATTTTTTTTTTAAATTATGAAGTAAAAGATAGAGACTACTTCCGCACACTCTGAAGTGGAAGGCCAAGTGCTCCATCAAACAAGCCTGCTTACAAACAGGCTTCCAGAACATTAACTTGTGTTGGTATTAAGCAGAAGAGATTATGTCTGTCCAAAGTACTGGACCCACTTATGGTAACACTGAATATGAAATAAATATAAAACTTTACTTCATAAAAGGACCACCTATTTATTTAATATATCCAAGGTAGTAGTCATTGCATCAGAGGTGAAAGGGACAATACAAGTTATTGAGTCTTACTCTCTCATTTTATAGATGAGGTATTTGAGACCCAGGGACATTAAGAGACTTGCCCAGGTCATACAAAATAAAAGTGGCAGAAATGGGATCTGAACCCAGCTCCTCTAATTCCAAATTTGCCCTTTTTATCTCTATGTTGCCTCCTAATTTAAAGGCCTTACTTTAACATTCAAAATTTGTTAATTACATAAGGTAGCATCTATTTTTAAATATATTAAAATTTTTAAATCAGGCATACAGATAGTTTTCCTCTATTACATAATGAAGGCATAAGAAGAAAACTCCACTTATTTACTTCATATGCTTAAGTTACAGTAATTTAAAATTCTATTTTTTTCCCTTCAATTTGCTGTTGCAAAATAAAAATTTCAATATGGACAGAATTATCTTCCTAGGATAAAACAGAAATAAAATAGCAATTGTTGGCATGTATTTCAATATCTAACAATCAAACACTACACAATGTATATTCATAGTATAACAAGGGAAATGATAATTTCTGAACATGTGGTTGCTTTTTATATAAATCATTTATTTTCCTGTGTAAAGGATTATATCAATATTCACATTAGCTGGATGGCAATTTCAATTTGCTCAATTTTCTTCTATAATCCTTGTCTCCAGGTGGGAATGGCCCTATAGAGAGAAGTAGTAGACACATTATAAGGAAATGAAAATATCTTTTTAAAAGTCTCTAACTTTTTATTTATTTGTTTGTTTGTTTTATTTTTACCTATGTGGTATATTCAGAAGAGGCCCTGCACCTGTTGGACCTCTCTCTTTTGTACGTTCTTCCCATCCTTTGGTAAGTTTGTATAATCTGGATGGATCCCGATTGACATTAACTTCAACCTGTCAATAGAAATGAATTCATAAGCTATTAATTATATTAACTAATCAATTAAAAGTTACAAATTTGTAATAGGACATTATAATAAAAAAGGCAATTTTAAAAAAACCAAACATTAATAAAAATTCAATGTTTATCAAATAATCACTTTTATGTTCCTCAAATGATCATTTTATTTTTCTAAAAAAGGTTATATGTATTGTTTATTATTTTTTAAAATCAAGGCTTTCTAATTATATTATACAATAGCAACTTAATAATAAAAGTTACCCTTAAATACTTGGTATATTTCTTCTAATCCTCCCTCAAAATAAAGTTTCTATTCCAACCTAGTGATAAGAATTACAGAAGAGAGTTTAGCAAACAGAAAACACAATACAACAAAGGAGCTAAGCAATACCATTTTTATGGCAAAAAAAAAAAAAAAAGTATGACTGCCAAGTTTAATGTATGGGCAAGTATAAAAAAGGAAGAAAAAAACTGGAGAGCAAGAGTCAAGGAAGGGAAGAGAAAGAAGTATAGAAAGAGACATTTCTGTTTTTTAAAACATAGATATTTAACCAGCTATTGTATTCTTAGTTGAATTAAATTATGTTTTTTCCTACTTGGGCAAGCAGTTAAAAATTTTAAAGGAGATAAAATTATGGGAAAAAAGCCAAGAAAATAAATTTGAGTTGTAAATGTTTTGTGTCTACATCTTTCTAAAGGGATAAAAAAAAAAAATAGAATAATATTGTTGAGTATTTTCTAAAATAGAAATCCAGGTATAGTCTTAGGATATAGTACCTTTTCTCTTAATTTTGCCAATCTTCTTTCTTTTTCTATCTTTTCATTTTTCTTTGCTTGTCTCTCCAGAATCTTTAATTCAAGTTTATGTAAGTCCTGTAGAACATATGCAAAATAAAAAAGATGATTTCTGAAGACAAGGAAAATTAAAATTAAAAATTTCAAATGTCTAGTTGTTTGCTGAATAAACTAAAAGTTAGATATCTAGGCTCTCTAATTCTGACTCCACACTTAATAGCTGAATAATCTGTCAAACCCAATTCCTCTCTCTGCACTTCAATTTCCTCCTTTGTAAAATAAGAGGTCATTTAATTCAAACCTTTAAGTTTATTCCCAATTCTAACATTATATGATTCTAAGATTTTTTTAATAACCTTCAGATATCTTTAGTTATTAATGCTTTAAATTTTTGAGATATGGATCTTACTGTGATATTTTCTAATGAACCAAATTTTGTCAAAATAAGTTGAGCATCCTAAGAGGTATACTATAAAACCAGTGAGGTCTGACTTGGAATATGACAGCCAAAATTAACATGCTACCAAACTAAAACTATCTGTCTCTGTAAGATTATTATTTGTACAACTAAAAAAAAGTTCTCCCTAAAATTCCCAATCTAATGGTCTTGCTTCATTCCCACATAAAGTCTCAACTTCATGGTAGGGAAATTTCTATCTTTCTTATGATTTCAAAGTATCATTTAACAGAAAAGCAATTTTAAATGAACTAGCTGGCAGTGGAATTTTTAAACTCAAATGAAGATTTTCATTTTAGTGGACTAATTAATAGTCTTAAACACAACATAATGTTTCTGGCTATTACGTTGCGGTACTTTGTTCCTAGAGCCATGATTAGCTCCAATTCACAGAAAACTGTTATTTTTTTTTTCCTCAAAGTATCTATTATGGCATCTAGAAATAAAAACAAAAGAAATTCTATTTTAGACTACTACTAAAAAACAAGTAGATAACTTATATTGATTGGGCTAAGTAGCAATTCAAGGGTATAGTCAAGAACAACCTCACAGATCATTTTCCTTTTCAGGAAATTTCAGGCTAAACATTCAGCCAAGTAGCAAAAATGTAAGTACTCAAATAGGATGATGCATCCATTTTATCTCCATTATGGAGTTTTCTACAGAGACCAGGTCAAAGACAAATTCCTTGTGGATGGGGAGAATTCCTGATGACCCTATTTTGTGGATGGACAGCTGAACTGATTACATCAAGCTCCAGAACCTTGAGAAGCTCTTAGAAGGGACAGGTAATCACATAAAAAGTTTGGCCTATCCACACATAAGGAAAAGGTGAAATAAAAGAATGTCAATTGTTCATATTTCAACTTGCATTTGGATGGACATCCTATAGAGTAGATGATCCTAGGATCTAATTGATTTGGGAATTTTCTCCAATGAGTAATCTGATATGAAACTCACATGAATTTTCCCATCCTTTATAACTACATCCTTCCACATCCTTCCAAAAGTTCACCAGAAGAAGCTGACCAAACACACTGAAGGACTCCTTTTCTTTCTTCCAACATTGTAATGGTACTAGAGAAGCAGTATTTATCATCTCCTGCTCTTTCCATTTTATCAGCTAATCTTTTTATCCAATCATAAAAATTCTTGATAACTTTCTTTAATCTTCTTATTCTCTAGTCTCTTCTTAATTAAATGTTGCACTCTGCCTGCACCCATCAGGTATCCCTTCACTACCCTCAAGGTATACTCATCTTCAGTTCATTAGGTATAGTGCTATTCTATGTCTTGTTGCCAATACCAAATGTCACTATAGAAAAGAAGGATTTTTGCTTGGGTTCAGTAAAAAGAACTCTGTAATTTCCCCAAATCTAGCTCATCTATCTATACTCTCACACATATACATATTTTTTGGATAAGCTCCATAGGGTATCCATCTAAATGCATTATTAGTCAACCTATCAAATGGTCTAATCACTCTAGAAAACAATATCGAATCATGTAATAAAAGTAAATAAAATGTTCATATCCTGAGACTCAACAATTTCACTAAGAGAATAAGCATGATGACTATGACAATGTAAATTTTAAAATCATTAGAATGAAATACAAATCTGAGTAAATGAAAAACCAATGATGGATCTGAAGCTCAGAAAATTAAAAACCTTCCTCTTTGTAGTAGAAGGGCAAGGGACCACTAAAGCAGAATGTTTATTTATGTGTGGGTGTGGTATGTATGTTGCACAAAACCATACATATAAGTAGGTTATATGTATGTATATATTATGTATACAATCAACATATGATAACATATACAAATACATATATGTGCATATACATATATGTATAGATAGGTGGGTAGATTCAAAAGGAATATGACTATCAAAAATATTAAGTGTTTTTTTTTCTTAAATTCCTTTGTTAATAGGGGAGAGGTCCCCTATCCCTCCACCCCCATGATTGTGATTGATGTTGAGACAATAGGTTTCAATAAAATGTATTTTTTAAAAATATGATAATGAGGGGAACACTAGGAGAGATTATATGCACATACATATAATCTACACATTTACACATATGTGCAAAATGTCAATATATGTATAAACATAAACAACATATATACTCACTCTCTCTTGAAACTTAGTAATTTCATTTAGAGCTGTTTTTTTTCTTTCTTCCCTTTCAGTCTTCTCCTTCATCTCTTTTTCAAGTTTCAACAATTCTTCTTGCTCTTTCTTCTGCTGAGTATGTTTTTCTAGCAATAATTTTAGGTGAGATTGGCGCTGATGTTCTTTCTGTTGCTTTCTCTCTTTTTCCTCCTCTTCTTTTAATTGAGATGTTTGTTTCATAGATAATTCCACAATTTTCTGCTTTTTCCAGGCTTCAATTGCTAATTTCTGTTTCTTTCTTTGCTCTTCTTTTTGTTTTGGGGAATCTTCTTGTTGAAGATCATTCCTCCTAAGTATTTCCTCTGACTTTGCTTCCAACATTTCTTTCTTTTCTTGTTGTTTCTTTGCTTTCCATTTCTGAATAAACTAAATAAGTTAAAAAAAAAAAAAAAGGAAAGTGATGTTTAGTTTAAATCCCAGGTGATCATACTATAAACTCTTACTCTATATTTCCAGGAAAACTAAAAAGGATTTTTAATTAAATTTTAGAATTATTTTTAAGGTTTTATTTTTTAAAACAAACTTATTTCATAATCATTTTGAGAACTTGTCATGTTTTACTTTCACAATACTAATTATAAATTCTTTTGGTCTAATAGACTTATTCATACTTTTCAATTATTCTCCAGTTTGCTGTGTATTCCCTTTGCTAGGTTTTTTTATGTTTCTGTTCATCCCTTTTGCACTTTCATCTAGTCATCTTACTCCTATTTCCAATTGTCTTTTCTGGAGTCTCTTTTCTGAAGAGACTTCTTCTGGCTTCTAATCTAATGTTATATCAGAAATCAGTAGTGAAGTAACTAAATTATTATATAAAAATTTAGTTCTAATTCCACCAATGTTAATTTTTAAAAGAAGGGAATACATTATAAACTTTCTCCTAATCTTTAATAGCGCTATCTAGATCTTTCTTCACAGCACATAACACTTATACCATTTGAAGATTAATTGTCAATCGTGGAAAGAGTAGTGACTTCTTAAGACTTTTGGAGACTATCAAATATATTTTAATCTGAAAAAAATATGAATCATTTAACCAGAATTCAGATTCAAAATCATTCAATATAATACCTGAGTATCTGCTATGTATAAGATATTCTTATAGGCACTGTAGATGACATTTTAATGTAAAATTAATAATTTTGAGCATCTTTAATGATCCAAAATTATTGTATAGGGTGTTTCCATGTTTTGAAAACGCTTGGAGACCCCTTCCCAACCCAAAATTTTCAGCAATATTTTAAGATACTATGTTTATCAAAACATTTTTTTAAATGCCAAGTTAATTTAGCTATTTACCTAATAACAACAAAATAAACTAAACTTTCCCATAACATGTCAAGCAATTACTCATGGTCACAATATCATTACTAACATCTGAGCCATCATAAAATAACATTTATTGATGATTCTTGATAGTATTTTCAGGATCCTAGGCATGATATAGCTATTATTCACTAAGAAACAACCCAAAGGATTTATATAAACACTGAAAAAAAGATGGAACTCATTTCAATCCACTACATATAAATCAAGCAGTATTCCGAAACTTTTAACTAAGAGAATTCATAATTATAATTTGTTTTACTTGATTTCTCTAGATTACTAGCTGATGAATATCCCAAACTTACTTATCATTTATGACAACTGGCATTCAAGTGTGAACTACCTTTTGCTAACCAATCTCTGACTAATAAGAAAAGAAACTTATTTGTTATCTTAACTAATAAGGCAACTAGAAGGAAGTATTAAACTACAGGCTGAGAAAAAAGAGGAAACTGAGAAACAAAATCGGATGCAGGCTACAAACTACTTCATAGACAAGAAAATCATATTTTAATATGCAAGTCCATGACAAACATTTAATACAACAAAACAGTCATATGCCATGGCAAAAACAGACCAAAAGCTATATTTTGTCAAATGTTTTTAAAAGCATTTTGTTTCAAAAAATATGAACATTTAAAAATATAAGCCATAATTACTTAAAAATAATTGACACTAATGAAATAGTCTTTAGAATTTATTTATGTAAGTTCACATACACACATAATACTTCCCAAGGGTCAGCTAGATGGTGCAATGGACAGAATGCCAATTCTAGAATCAGTAAGACCTGCACTGAAGAACTCAGACAATTATAGCTGTGTGACTCTGGACAAGTCTCTTAAACTGTTTGCCTCAGTTTCCTTCTCTGTAAAATGGGGATAAAAGGAATAGCATCCTCCTCCTGGGGGTGTTGATTCTCTAGTAAAAAGGGTATTGTAAGGTTTAGTCCATGTTTCAGACTTTCTCCACTATTCTGTTTGACTTCTGTTTTCACCCTGATATTCTAGTGTATAGTGAGAAAGAAATTTCTTAAAAGTCTCTATTCCATAATGTTGTTGCTCTCAATTGTTGTTACCCTTATTGTATTTCTGTTATCTGGGATGTTTGAGAAGCAAATAATTTCATGTCTAGTTTTCTTTCTAAAAATGTTTCAATTGCCACTTTTCACTGAAAAGCATTTATTTCATTTTAAGTTAGATTCAGATTTGCAGGGTATGTTATCTTGGGGTGCATCTTGAATTAATTTTCTTTTCAGAATCAGAAGTTTCTGGTGGGTACAGAACAGTTTTCTATTATTCAAATTTCTTTTCCTCCATATTTGAAGATCCTTCTCCTGGTCAATTGCAGAATTTGTTGTTTTTCTGCATAATTATTTGACTACTAAGTTACCTGGAGTTTGCAACATGGGTTTTGTTGTTATTGTTGTTGTTTGGAGGCAATCTGTGTTTTCTTTCAAGTAGCATTTTGTTTTCAGTGTTCAGAAGTTCTGAGAAGTATCTTGTAATATTTCTTATCTGATAGTGTTCAGGTATTTTGACTTTTCATGTTCTTCTGGGATTCCTATGCACCTTGTCTTCAAGATCAATTCTGAAGAAGTCTGAGAGATCATGAAGATCAGAGAAAATGGATATTCCTCCATCTTGCTAGGCACATGACATGGTATTATTCTCTTTCAGTTTTGCATCTTTATTAAAATTGCTGTCTTGAACATCACCATAATTTATAGTATTTATAGTAGGATTCTTGTTTTGTCTTATTTTATTTATTTATTCATTCAGTTTTGCTTTCTAAATTGGGAATTTGTGTTAGGACCAGATTCTGTAACCTTCTGGAAAAATGTCCAGGCTTTGTTTTATCTTTTCTTGAGCTTTGCTGCTGCCCTTCTTTTTTAGGGTTCTGAGTGCTGTGTTCTTCATGGATCTCCTAGGTAACTTAGGCTGGACACTGAAGCTTTCAGTATGCCCAAAGCTATCTATTCCAAGGTGACACATGACCACTGTCCTAAACTGAGCTTTGCAAGTTCTTGGCCCAGGCTAGGATTTGAGCAAAAGAACTAGACTGATTGGCCCCAGCCAGTCAGATACCCATGTTTCCCCGATAATAAGACCTATCCTGAAAATAAGCCCTTCCCTTACTGTGTAAGATTCCTCTAAAATAAGCCCTCCCCCCGAAAATAAGCCCTATTGAGATTGCTGCTGTAGTGAAGGTGATTCCCTGTGCTACACGCTACATTACGGTACCCTCTGTATGCACCGTTCCCCCTCCTTCCCCCCCAGGTGACACACACGCCGTGCTCCGAGCTGCATCCAATCAGAGCTGCAGCAGTGAGCGCATCATCCTGTTCTTCCCCAGTGATTTGCTTGCTGGCGCCATTGAGAGCAGCGCCGCGGAGGAGAGCTGAGGCAGGACAACATAAAAACCCGGTATGTAAGCGGGAGTGAGGGGCCATGATGGAGGATAAAAGGGGCAAGATGGAGGATAAAAGAAGAACTCAGGGGGCATCATGGAGGATAGAAGAAGCACTCAGGGAACATGATAGGGTTAAAACATTATTGAGGGGCATGATGGAGTGAAAAGAAGGACTGATGGTCATAATTTTATTATTCTGTCTGCACGGGTCACCTGTGTTTTGGCAATTCGTTTGGATGGAAAGAAAGCCACACCTCTAATCATCAGTAAGGACAAGAAAGATAAGACTGACGTGTATCAGGCATTTATGTTCTTGAAACCGAAAAAGCCTGGTGTACACAAGCCGTTATAAGAAAGTGGTTTGATTTAATGCTGCCATTTGTTATGCGAGGTAACCAAAGAGGTCTGATAATCTGGGATTCAGCCAGCACTCACTGCACTAAAGAAATGAAGAACTTCCTTGCAGAGAGAAGAATAGATCAAGTAATGATTCCTGCAGGAATGACTGCCTATCGCCACACCCTTGATATTGCAATAAACAAGCCATTCAAGAACCATTTGCGCATGGAAGTCAATGACTACATTGAAAATAGAATGGAAAGAAATCAGTGTGGAAACTTTGTGAAGCCCTGTCTGCAAGAAGTCGTGACTTGGGTGAAGAAAAATTACTGACAGCTGTGTCGCCAAGGCATTACGAGCAGGTTACCTGGACAAGACATGTTCGTTTAAAGAGAGCTATATTGCTGGACATGACAGATTGGGTCCACTTCTTCTGAAGGAAATAGAGGCGTAAGACATCTAAGATGGAATTCAGAGTATGGACACTTATGACGATGTTGTTGAAGAAGATGACATGATCATTATTGAATAAAGGTACTTTTTTTGGTTCACATTTACCTGTTTATTAAAATTGTTGTCGATGTTCATTAAAATAAGCCCTCCCCTGAAAATAAGCCCTCTGGGGTTTTTCTGTCCAAAAAAATTAATAAGACAGTGTCTTATTATCAAGGAAACACGGTAGCAGGAAGGTGTATAGGTTCAAAGGGATAGAAGGATAAGCTCTGCCTTGGTTTGAGCTCCCCCTCCTGGTTATTCCATTACAAACTCTGGGTTAGATGAGACCTCTCTCCACTATTAGTCACACAGCGGCTGCTCACTTCTGTGCTTGTTTTCTATTGGTATACAGCCCATAAATCACTCTTCTTGGTGCAGGCCCCCTCTTCAGTTCACATTGGATCAATTATGCAACTGTAGGGTATAAGCAACAGAGCTGCCAAGTCATACCTATTCCTGTGTCCTGCACTTTGTCAGGTCCCTTTCTTCTTGCCCAAATCCACAGTCACAGGCTTTACGTATACTTTTCATATTAATTGGATGGAAAACTTTTCTCTTTCTAATTTTACTTCCAGAAAACATGCTCAATTTAGACTGATAAAGACCTCTTTTTAATCAAAATTGATGTCTTAAGTTTAAATATCATAAATCAAATAACAAATGGATTATTTGATAGCTTTGACTAAGACTTAAAATGAACTGAACAAAGACTGTTTCTGTTGATCATTATTTAATTTACTGCAAACACTGTAACTTGTACCCTTGATCTTCACGTAAGTGCTTAACCAACAAGTTTTGAGGTTTTTACACTGTGATAAGCACACATTAAAATCTGATTCATCAGTTCCTTTTTTATCTTAAAAATATACCAATAACATATAATTAAGAGTATCAAGTGATTAAAATGTGAAGCCATTTCTTAGCACTATTTCAGCAGGATAAATATGATAAAGATTACATGTACTGGCCATGCCTGATGCAGCTGGTTTTTAAGCACAGGAGTTGGAGGGGAAGGAAAGGACCAATGGTAAAGAACTAGTAACCTGCAGTAATGGAGATATAAGCTATGAGCAAATAAAGGTTTTCTATACATTTTTATAATATCTAGAGCATGTAAATTAGCATTTTTTCCCATAATGCATGTTTTGAAGCTAAAAGAATATAGCACACAATTAAAATAAAAAACAGTTTGGAAGGGGAGATATGTATCCTCAGAACACATGTCAAACCATTTATGGTATGCTATACTAATGGAGGATATTAATTAGTATAGAATTAACCATACCTAAATGGGGTTTTCTATTCATTTCAACTCTAAAGTTTTCCTTGATCTTTCAATACAAACTTTATTTTATCTAAATGTAAACTTACATTAATTCCTATATTTGAACATATTTAGAATTTTAATGTTTTAATTTTACTGCTTTGAATGCTTTAAGTCAAATAAAGAATGCTTTAATAAATAAAAAAATTATGATGTTCATATTTTTATATTTATATTTAAATTTTTATGATTTTGATTAACAAATAAAGAGGTGAAAACAAACAAATCACAGGCTGATCAAAGGTGATAACTAAACAGAAATATGCCCATATACTAAATATATGTATAAAACAAAAATTTTACCTCTTTTTTCCTTTCTTCTAAAGACAGAAATTTTTGGTACCATTTCTCATGCAACTGAACCTCATCTTCTGTTCTTCCAGGAAGATACACTAGAACTTCTTTCATATAGCTGGGCTTCCCTTTATGCTTATTTCTCACTTTTAGAAAATACTGATGATCATAATCATCCCATCCCCCTTGTCGTCCTCCTGCTTGCTGAAGGAACTTTTCAAATTCTACTACTTCTTCAGGAAGATTATTTAGCATCACTGTGTCCAAGGAAAATCTGCTTGATGGTACTTTGAAAGATCTCTCTGTTTTTGAATTATTCAATGCCCAGGTCTCTATTTTTTTCTCCAAAGCATTTAGTTCATTACTAGTTATTTTCTCTTCTTTAATAAGATCTTCATATCTAAAATTAAGGATAATATTTGAATAGTCAGCTTTTTAAAAATATACATGTCAATCTTCCAACATGGTAATAAAGAAAGAAAGAGCAATGAATTTGCATTGTTGACATCATCAATTTCAGTGATAGGAGCAAGAACTAACACCTTAACAGTGAAAGAGACTGAAAAAATAAAAATAGAAAAGAATTCAAAAAACTAATGAAATTTGAAACTATTTAACATAGCTATAAATTAATCTGTAAACTTCAACAAGTCCTGAAGATACTGCTGTATTAGAGAGTAAAACAAAGAATACTCAGTGATAAACTCTGTTACATTCAATACAATCAATTTAAGAAGATAGAGAAATGTATAAAACAATTAAAAAATATGTATATAAAAACTTTTTTTAAACTTGGTACTTGGAATTTTAGAGAGATAGGTTGCACTAGCTCAACTCTGAGACCTACAGGTAGAAAGCAACATGGGATTATCAAAATCTATGCCAAGGGAATGTGAAATCTGTCAGATTCTGTCAAACTAGAAAGACTTTTTTTTTTTTAAGAATAGGCTTCCTGATAGACTGTTCACTCTCTGAAAAGCAGAGTAGATAAAAACAATAATTAGTATTTATATAGTGCTTTAGGGTTTGCAGAGTACTTCACAAATTATCTTATTTTATCTTTATAAAATCAGGGATTTAAATGTTATTATTATTATTCCCATTTTATAGTTGAGAAAACTGAGGCAGGAAGTGGTGAAGTGACTTGCCCAGGGTCTGAGGTCACATTTGAATTCAGGTCTTCCAGACTACAGTAGCACAGTTAAGTACAGAGAAGTTCATCACCAAAAGGTTAGCTACTGGGTGACAAATCTGGGCCTCTGCAATACAGATGAAAAAGGAAGAGAATAAATATTTACTAAACCTCGATCATATGCAGACACTTGTACAAAACTCTTTATTGATATTGATAATAATAATATGATATTAGAAGAAATATCATCTCTTGGGATCTCACAACAAATCTGTGATTATTATCTCCATTTAACAACTGAGGAGACTGAGGCAGAGAGAGATTAAATGATTTGCCCAGAATCACCCTGTTAGTAAGTAGAAATGGCAGTATTTGAACTCCAGGACTTCTGGACTTCAGACCAAGCACTCTATCCATTGAATCATCTAAAAAAATTAATCTCAAGCCTATATTGCCCTCTTCTCCTATAGTGATAATAGCAGAGTAGTCAGACAAGCAGTTAGATTAGAATCATACAG
Organism: Antechinus flavipes; assembly: GCF_016432865.1. Lineage (NCBI taxonomy): Eukaryota > Metazoa > Chordata > Mammalia > Dasyuromorphia > Dasyuridae > Antechinus > Antechinus flavipes. The sequence continues at coordinate 193,920,072 of NC_067398.1, forward strand.
TTCTTTCCTTCCTACAAACATTAATTTAATTGTTGGTGCTCTTAATATGCAATCTTTACCCAGTGATGATCTAATATGTTCCAAGAGGAAACAAATTCATTCTATAGTGACATTGTAAATGAACAGAAAAAAATGATTTGCAGCTAAGTTCAATGATTAATAACTAATTCTCCTCAGAGAGGAGAATGAAAGAAGAAATCACATTTGAAATTATTATTTTGTATTTCAGTGAACATCAGGTCACTTTACCTGGTCACAATAAACTTAATACAAGATAAAGGAACAGAAATTCAAGATCCTCCAAACCAAGTTAACATGCACATATCCAATGGCTTCAATACAAGAGTGAGTACAGAGGAGAATGGCAAAAAAATATTGGAAACATTTTCCACTTCAGTGGAAACACTAAAGACAAAGATATGCCAAAGCCGTCTAGATTACTCAAAAGCCTAATGTCTATATTACATGAATACTTTTTTCAAAAAGAAGCAGTAGGTATTTCTTGAGACTGCACATTATGGGGAATGTATTTGTTGGATGTTTTTGCTTTATCAAATCAAGAAAAGGTGGGTTTTTTAAAATACTTTTAATTTTATAAGAAATGAATAGGAAAGTATTGGATATGGAAAAAGCAGCAGCATCATGAAAATGACTGTAACAGAAAGAAAATTATTGGCTACTGATTTGGGGTTTTGTCATGTCTGTATATAAATGAAAATGAGGAAAAGAATTAGATTTTAAAGTCTCATTAAAAAGTCTTGTCTTTTAAAAATTCAATCAACATGTATGCACATTAAAAGTGCACTTGAAAAAGGAATAACAATGTAAGTCATCCCAAATTGCTTTTGTATAGTCTTAAAACTAACATTAACAACAGAGTGAAAATAAACTTGATTGATTTAAAAATAAAAATATTTTAAAACATACATCTGTCTCTGGTTTTCTTTAAAAGTATTTATTGCATTTTCAATTTCTTCCATCATTTCTCTCAGTTTTTCAACAACTGTTAAAAAAAAAAAAAGGAAAAAACAATCTTATCAATATTTTCTTTACTTTAATGTTCTAATATAATTAGTGTATATGAAATTAGAAACAAAAACTCAACTTTCATTCCATTTAAAAAAGTTTTGAAGTACAAGAACAGTGGCAAAAATACTAATCTTAGAAAAATGACATAGTAGAAAAAACTCTGAACTAGGAGTCAATATTCATTTGTTCACTAATTAGTTCTTATCTTGAATAAGAATCTCTCTGTTCAGTTCCCCCTCTATAAAATATAGAAATCTATCTACCTTGTCTTACCACAAACATACTGGGATGATATGAAAGCAGCAGTATTATTAGTTATAGTAACATCACTATCTTAACTAACACTAAATGTTAAATGTTCCATATCACTAAGACAGATAATGTATAGTTTTCACGAACATTAATGCTAGAAATTGTCTCTGTTCTTTCCATTTTGTTTATGCATTGGGTCTTTGCAGAATTAATGGTAAAAGAATTGATATCTTTCCCTTTCCCAAAGATAATTTTTAATACACAAAAAGTACACTTACATTCTGGTGTAGATTTTACGTCTTTTAACTGCTGCTGAAGCCTCTTTACATTGTTATGTATTTTTGCCAAGTGTTGCTGGATTTGAGCTCCTGTAGAAATACCAAGTTAAAAATAAATACTTCTATTAGAAATATTTTTACAATTCAGAAATTCTTCTCAAGGCTTGGAAAACACTCCATACCAAAATAAGGTCAAAATGGGGACATGATTTAGGTATAAAGGGTGATGCTAAAAGCAAATTAGAAGAAAAAGGGATAGTTCACCTATCAGATCTTTGGAGAAAGGAGAAAGTTACAGCCAAAGAAGAATAAAAGAACATTATGAAAGGCAAAATGTGACAACTTTGATTATATTACATTAAAAAGTTTTTGCACAAATAAAACTAATGCAGTCAAGATCAGAAGGGAAGCAGAAAGCTGGAAAACAATTTTATAGCCAGTGTTTCTGAGAAAGGCCTCATTTCTAAAATATATAGAGAACTGATTCAAATTTATAAGAATACAAGTCATTTACCAATTGATATTTGGTCAAAAAATATGAATAATTTTAAGATGAAAAAATTAAAACCATCTATAGAAATATGAAAAAATACTCTAAATCACTACTGATTAGAAAAATGCAAATTAAAACAACTCTGAGGTACCACTTTAAAACTCTTAGATTGGCTAAAATGACAAGAAAAGATGATGATTCATGTTGGAAGGGAAGTGGGAAAACTAGGACACTGACACATTATTGGTCTTGTGAAATGATCTGGAGAACAATCTGGAACTCTGCATATCCTTTGACCCATTAATGTCTCTACTGAGTCTGTATCCCAAAGAAATCATAAAAGAGGGAAAAGGACCTACATGTGCAAAAATGTTTGTAGAAGTTCTTTTTGTTTTGCCAAGGAATGGGAAAATGAATAGATGCCCTTTAACTAGGGAATGGATGAATGGATGAAAAACACTGTATACAGCAATGGCAGAATTGCATGATGATCAACCATGACAAACTTGGTTCTTTTCAGTGATTCAATGATCCAAGACAATCCCAATAAACCTTGAATAAAAAACATCATCTACATGAAGAGAAAGAATTGTGGAGAATGAATGTAAATCAACACATACTATTTTCACCTTTTTTCCCACATGGTTTTACCTTTTTGTTCTGATTTTTCTCTCCCAATATAATTCCTATAGAAATATGTAAAAAATAAATGTGCATATATATAAAACAAAAAAGTTTTTAGATGTAACTGGAAAAATAAAAATGGTTTTTAAAAGTTTTTTAAACTTGGAAAACAGTCACATTAATACTGATGAAGTCTGTAGCAGGATTACACAAAACAGAATTTGATGTTTTGGAAAATCTTTGCTCGTACCACTCATAATAATTTTGCTTATTATGAGTGACAATGAATGTTCACTATTAAATTCTGAATAACTCTAAGAGCTTATTCAAATTTTATTATACTGACATTTTATTCACCAAATAACACATCATAAAAATGAAAAATTAGGTAACTTGGGTTGAGGATTTAAAAAAAAGACTTTTATTGATTTTCCCAAGTAATATTTCTTAAGTAATATAAAATAAATTAACAATTGTTTTTAAAGCTTCTGAGAGTTTCAAATTTTCTCCTTCCCTTCCATGTCCTCTCCTTGAGACAGGCAATCTTATTTCTATTATAAATTTGAGGTCATGCAGAACATTTCCATATAACCCATGTTGCAAAACACATACACATCTCAAAAGTAAAGAAGTTTTTAAAAATTATCCCTCAATCTGCATTCAGAATCCACCAGTTTTTTTCTCCAGTTAGACAGCATTTTTCATCATAGGTTTACTAAAATTAGATTGATAGGTCCTTGGATTATTGTACTGATCAGAACAGTAAAGTGCTTCATTGTTGAGCATCCTTACAATATTACTGATACTATGTGCAATATTCTCCCGGTTCTGCACACTTCACTTTGCATGAAATCATGTTTTCCTAGATATTTCTGAATGATGATTATTCATCATTTCTTATAGAATAATATTCTATCACAGTTATGTATCACAATTTGTTCAACCATGCTCTGATAGACATTCACTCAATTCCAATACTTGGCCTATACAGCCTCACAAAAAGTTGACACTTTTTTTACAGAAAGGTCTATTTTTGCTTTTATTTTGTCTGAGATGTTAATTGTCCTCCTTTTTACTTCACTGAAGCTTAATAATTGATTTTGCTTCAGTCCCTTATTTTAACTTTGTTTATTTGAAGTGTTTCTTGTAAACAATGTATTGTATAGGTTTTGGTTTTTAATTTATTCTGCAATGTTTCCATTTTAAGGGTGAGTATATCCTATTCACATTCACAGTTATAATTACTACATGCATTTCCCTCCACCCCATTTTGTTGTCCTTAACCTCTTTTTGTACTATACTTCTTCCTCTAAAATCTGTTTTGCTTCTCAGCAATGCCTTTTTTAATAGGCTCTCCCTTTTATCACACCCTTTTTTACTTATATCTTTCCTTTACTACTTTCCGGTTGGGTAAGATAGATTTTTATTACCAACTGAATATGTACATACATTTCCCCTTTTGGAACTGATTTAGAATGAAGTTCAGGTATTCTCTCCCCCCACTAGTTTCCCTTCCATGTAGATGTTCTTCCTTGTTTGCCTTTTTTATGAGATATTTTTTCCCATTTGTTCTCTTTCCTCTCCTTCTCCCTGGATATTCCTCTTTCTCACTTATCTTTTTTTTTTTTTTTTTAAACTTCATCCCAACATAAATGACTCACTCTCATACCCTCTTTCTATGTAGGATCCTTTTAATTGTCCTAATAATAATAATAAAGGTCTTAAGAGATGTATGAATCATCTTCCCATAGTGAAAGGTTAACATATTAAACTTGAGTCCCTTATAATTTTTCTTTTACATTTAGCTTTTTATGTATGTTTCTCTTGAGTCTTGTTTTTGAAAGTCAAATTTTCTATTTAGCTTCAATCTTTTCATCAGGAATGACTGAAAAATACTCTATTCCATTAAATATCCTTTAAAATAAACAAACAAACAAATCATGAATGAGTATATTGAGTTTTGCTAGGTAAGTGATTCTTGGTTGGAATCACAGCTCTTTTGCCTTCTGGAATATCATATTCCAAGTCCTCTGCTCTTTGTTTGACTTTGACTATAACTCTATATTATTTGAATGATTTCTTTTTTTCTATCTGAAGTATTTTCTCTTTGATTTGGGAGCTCTGGAATTTGTTTATGACATTTCTGTGAAATTTCATTTTGTGATCTCTTTCAGGTGGTGATTGGTGGATTCTTTCAGTTTCTGTTTTACCCTCTGGTTTCTATGATATATAAGCACTATCCTTGCTAATTTCTTGAAATATGATGTCTAGGCATCATGGCCTTCAGGTAATTCAAGAATTCTCAAAAAGTATGCCTCCTCAATCTATTTTGCCAGCCAGTTGTTTTTCCAATGAATCATTTCATATTTTCTTCTATTTCTTCCTTTTTTCAGGCTTTGTTTTATTGTATCTTGAAACTGTATGAAGTCATTAGTTTCTACTTGCTCAATTCTAATTTCTAAAGAATTATTTTTTGTATAAAGTTTTGTATCTCTTTTTTAGACAAATATATTTTTAAAGTGTTTTTTTTTCTTCAGGTTTTTGTGCTTCTTTTACCAAGCTGCTAATTGTAATTTCCTTCCTTTGTTTTCATTTCCTTAGGTACTTTTTCTCTACTATTTTTGATTTGAAAAAAAATTTTTAGCTCTTTCAAGAATTCTTGTTGGTCCTGTATCCTTCATGTTTTTGCTTTTCACTTGTCTTCTGAGTTTACTCGATTTTCTGTCTCCATGGAATTTTTTAATAGTAAGTTTTGTTTTGTTCATATTCCCTTCCCTCAATTTCTTAATTTAGATCTTTGTCTTCATGTTAATATCAGTCTCTCTCTTCCCAGTAGTTGGGAGGGTAAGGGGAAGAGTCTGTCCTCCAGCTTTAGTATTTTTTTTAACAATCTTATTTTCAGAAGTAGTTTGGAAGTTTTCAGTGCTTCCAAGGTTTTGTGATATGGGGAGAAGTGAGGTAGATCACTGTTCTTTTGGTTCGCATTGTGGTCCACAACAATTATTTCCATGGACAACAAATACATATGTATCTCTCTAGCTTCCTTTACTTTCAGGATGTTCATGTTCAATTGGGAAGAAGTAACTGAGGGTGCTGTTTTGAAACAACATCATTTTAACAATTTATAAATGGAGCAAGTTTTGATATAACTAAATCTCAAGGATTTAGATTCCAGAATTCTTCTATTCAGGTCTAACAGATAATAAAAATTTAATCTTAATAAGATTGTTAGTGAAGTTAATGATGATCTGCTATCTATGACTCATTTCTTTTATATCTGGCACAGGCCAATTAAGCTGGGATTCTTGCTTTCACCTTTGATGTTCTTGAAGAATAAAGCATGTTCTTGGTGTACATTATACTTATTCTGGAAACAGAACTATTTATTAGCAAGTGCTTAGGAAACATAGACTTGTTGTGTTTTGGTGCAAAGAATAAATTAAAGATTGTGACAATTGTTGAGTTCCTCCACCTAACTTGCACTTGCCTCCCCCAGCCTCCAGATGTAACACTAGTTCTTTTTCTTCTTAAGGGTTTAAACCAGCCACTTAAAAGCTCACCTAGATACAGCTGCTCTCTTTATCGACAAAGGTTCTGGAATACACAAAGCTGGCTTTTCAGAAACAATTTCCCCACTGGCTGTCTTCCTTTCCATCTTAGGGTATCCTGCAAGTATGTACATTGCCATCCAAGTTGTGCTATGTCTGTATGCTTCTGGTTGTATCCCAGGTATTGTGATGGACTTTGATTATGGTCTGACACACTGTGCCACCTATAAAGATTTTGCCGTTTTCCATGCCATCATCCTTTGTCTGGATCTGGCTGGCTCTGATCTGACGGACTACCTCATGAAGACCCTGACCAAGAGAGGGTACAATGTCATTCCCACCGATGAAAGGGAAATTGTGTGTAATCTCAAGAAAATGCTATGTTAGTTATGTCACCCTAGTCTTCAAGAAGGCAATTGCTACATTCTCTGGAAAAGAGCTATGAGCTCCCTGATGGCCAGGTTGTTACCACTGGCAGTGAAAGAAGTTCTCTTCTAACTATCTTTCTCAGTTGGGAAATGCATAAAACTACCTTCTACTTAATCAAGAAATGTCACACTGACATCCATAAGGATCTGTGTGCCCTCCTCCTGTGGTCTGTCAGCACCTCCATATCCCCAGGCATTGCGACAGGATGCAGAAGATTACAACTCTATTTCCCTGTACAATGGGAATTAAGATCATTATCCCACCTGACTACAAATATTGTGGATTGCAGGCTCCATCCTGGTATCTCTTTCTACCTTGAAGAAGATGCAATTCAGCCACTGGGAGTATGATGAATCTGGGCCCTCCACTTCCATCGCAAATGATTCTAAAAGGACTGTTTGTGCATTTGGATAGGTTGGATGTTTGTTTCTGTTTTTTGGTCAAAAGTTATGGCATGATAATTGCCCCTCCCCCAAAAGAACTGAGATTGACATGAAAGTCATTTGTTTTTTGCTTTTGTTTTGTTTTTTTGAGCAGAGCTTGACTCAGGATTTAAAAAGTAGAATAAAGGTGATGAGCAGTCTTAAGTACACTAGAGGCAAACATTCCCAAAGTGATACAATGCATCTTTCAGGACTCTGTGCATTTGCTTTGTTTTTTTTAAGTCACTCCAAATATTGTTACTGAAAGTTACTTAGCTCTATGAAGACTACTGTTCTACAGATCAAGCAAAGGAGTGATTTAACAAAAATCCAGACAGGGCAGTGGAGAGGAAGGAAGGTACTAGAATTACTTTACATGTAAATTATGTAATCCTTAAAAAAAAAAAAAAGTTTTTGTAGCTTCTACCTTAATACTTTCTCTTTTTAAAAAATTAAATTAAAAGCTATAATAAATGATTCCCTAAATTCCATCCATACTCCCAACATAGATATGAAGACTTTATAATCTCCCCAAGAGCTGTTTAAGATTTATGTCAGAACTTGAGGAACTGGAGGAACTTTATCTGTACACTTGAAGGGACCCCGAAACTCTAAAACTCCTTTAAGGAGAGATTTTCCTTGAATCCTGCCACTGTGGGGACCCCACCCAAGGACAAGCAGCTTCATTCTGTAATGTAGTTGGGGCTGGTTGAGTTCAGAGCTAGTTCAATCCTATTGAATTAAAGAGACTCATTCAAATCAATTCTATTCAAATTCAGCTCAAGCTGAAATCCAGCTTGTAGATAAAAAGAGCCAACTTGGAACTCCACTCATACCCCCTTTAGCTTGTAGTCAAGGCTTATAAAAACTGCAACTTGGAACAACTTTTTGCAGAGGACCTAAGATGGCAAGGAATCTCTCTTCCTGGCATAGCAGCAAGCCTCTGCTCATTGGAATAATATTCTCTTCTGGTGCTACCCTCTCTTTATCCTCACCTATTTGCCTAACAAGACTTTATGCCTCTCTGTCAGGATTTCTCTACTAGAAACTTTACTTAGGCTGACTTCCCAATGCCAATAATAAACCTCTTTTATCAGTCTAGCCTTTTTGGGTCTGTAAATTCCTTTACAAAGAATCTCTGCGCTGCCAGAAGGGGGTTTCTCAAAACTCCCTACCCTTGTGCTGAATCCCAAGGGGGTGCAGGGGAGCCTCCATTTGGTTCTCTGAACCCTGAATCTGCCACTAGACCTTATCATTTAACTCCCTGACCACCAGGAACCCTAATCTCATTTTGGTTCCCTAAATCTAGACCTCATCATTTGGTTCCCTGACAAAAGGGAATCCCCAAACCTAAACCTCATCACACTGACTTAGACCAGTTCAAATAAAAGTCCACAAGTTAAAGAAAAGAAAAAAAATTTGAGAGAACACACCACAATCTGCATTTTCCCACAACCTTGTCTTTGTGTTACAGCTGATCCCTTCATCTGGAATGCCTTTCCCATGCCAACTCTTATCTAAATCTAAGAATTAGATCAAATGCTATGAAGTTCTAATCTCCACAGTCAAAAGTAATCTTTCCCTTCCCTGATTTTCTATATTTCTTTAAATATTTCTTATTGTGCTGTCACAGTCTCTTTTGTGGAGTAATTATTTGTTTTCATTTCTCCTCTCAGACCATAAACTTTAATACAACATAGTTTAATTTTTATCTGCATAGCATCTCTTCATAGTGGATGCTCCATAAACAATTAATGACAGTGAAAATTAAGACATTTCACAAGAAAACCTTGAATTTCTTTATAATTTACAATATACTGAAGGAATTGGGTCTTATGGTTCCTACTAACTCATATCTTTGAAAGGCAGTTTTTAAAATGATGCAAAGTAATATACTATAATGCTGTGGGAAATGTCAAAGAGATAATTTAAAAGAAACCTGGGAAGACTTGTATAATCTAACACAAAATGAAGTAAGTAGTACCAAGAACACAATTTATACTATAACAACACTGTAAAAATAAAATAAAAAAACTTAAATCAGATCAATGGGATAAAATTAATTAAATCTCAAAGAGATGATGAAATAAATGTGCAGGATGAAATACATTTTGAAAATGGCTAATAATAGAAATTCATTTTTTAAAACAAGGCATATTTATTATAAAGTTTTAGTTTTTCTTTTCTTTTTCCGGAAGGCGACATGAGGGGAGAAAAATACTTGATAGGTGAAAAAATTAATTTTCAAATGATTAAAACTCATACTCAGGAGGGAAAAAAGTAATTGGCAAATTCTGACTCTTAATAAGTTGCAGTATGGTTTCTTAAATCATGAGCTATCTTCATAACAATAAGGCCCTTTTGACTTAAAACATTTTACTATATGATCAATCATTATTTCATCCATAAGTACTATTTCTGCTATTAATTAGTCTTTGATTCTCTACTATTATTCTCAGACATTTTTAAATACAAAATTAATATGGTAACATTCATTCATTCAATAAAAATTAAGTGATCACTTATTATGTGCAAGGAACTATGCCCTAAGACTAGATTTGAGGAAAAAACCCAAAAAACTAGAATTGAAACTACTTTTCACCCAAGTTATATAAATAAGAGCTATCTCACCTCTGTGAACTGCAGTTTTCTCATCTATTAAATGGAGTAACACTATCAATGTTACCAGCATCATAGGATTGTAGTGAGAATCAAATATATGTAAAGTGCAATATAAATGTTAGATATCATTATGATAAGCATAATCAAGATGCTCTCCTTTAATACAGGACTACGCAGTATAATTAAGTAGGTGGAGTGACCCCAAGAATCAATTTCTGTTTGAAAATGGAAATTATTACTAACTCATATATATAATACACACACACACACACACACACACACACACACACACACACACATATACACACACACCACTTTCCCCCCCCCCATAAACCATAGGATAAATATACCAATATCTCTTGATCTCTGGACTTTTTCTCCAGCTCTCTCCCAGGTCTAGAAAGCTCTCCTTTCACACTGTTACTTCCGTAACAGTGGCTTCCATCAAGTCCCAGTTAAAATCTTACCTTCCACAGGAAGCTTTTCCTGATGCCTTTTAATTCTTGTGCCTTCACTCTTCTGGTTATTTCCAATTATCTTGTAAATATCTTGTTTATATAAATTGCTTGCATATTGTCTCCCCAATTCAATCATAAGCTTCTTAAGAGGAGCTGTCTTTTTTACCTTCTTTTCATCCTCAGTGCTGACCATAGAGTCTGGCAAGTACTAAGAACTTAACAAATGCTAAATTGGTTGCCTGACTGAAACAATAAGTATTTATTATGCATGAACTATGCATAGTTCAGGGGCCATACAAAGAGAAACATAAAACTGTTTTTACTTATCTTTAAGGAGTTTATATTCTATCAAAGAAGAAAATATTTATAGGTATAAATTCATATAGAATACATATAAAATAAATGAGATAATACTAAAAGGGAGAACACTAGCAGCTGGTGAACTCAAGAAACGCTTCATGCACACCCAAACACTGCACTTGCAAAGAGGATAAATGTGAGCAAAGTTGTAGGATAACAACAAAAAGATTTAGCAACTGATTAAATATTTAGAATATAGGAGAGTAAGGAGCTAAGATTAACACCAAAGTAAAAAATTACCAGTTAGGATAAACATAGTCTACATAATATCAAAACACAAGAAGACAACTGTACAATTTTATTGCCTGTAATAGTCTTAGTATATAAGGAGCTTACTTTCTGTTTTCCTGTTGTTAACCAGTTTATGTTCAAGTTCTTCCAGCACAATAAAATCAATTCGGAAATCATTTTTTTTGTTGTAGAGATGACCATTTTTATCTTTTTCTATATTAGCAACTCTTAAAGGAAAGAAACACATTGTGAGAAGTCTAACTTGAAAACATTTTAAATTAGTTTAAGCATGAAAATACATTACTGTGCATTATTAAGACAGCTATATTAAGATAAATTATAATTTAAATTCAATAAAATGTATGTTTATCAAGTTTTAATTTCTCATGTTTACCTCTCTATGACAGACAATGGAAGAGAGATATGAATTCGAATAATTTGTTCAATTTTATTCCTGACCTCTTCCATCTTCACTGCCTCCCACATTGGCTTTACTAAGATATTCTGAAAGGATTGGGTTTTGTTTTTTAAACACACAAACTAATGATTTAATTGGTAGATTTTTTAAAATGTGATGACAATTCTATTTTTAATGTCATGATTGATTTTATGACTAAGGTATTTGTCAAGCCAAACAAAATTATAAACTATGTTTTTGTTTATTATTTCTTCTCAAGAATAGGGAAGAACTATTTCTAATATTTTTATACTTTATTTTACTTTACCAGTGAATTTTCTATAGCAGCATTTTTCAGAAACTAGGAAATACATTTTTTCCTAAACAAATTCTATCTATAGAACTGTTGTGCCACAGTTCTCTTTTATTGTCCTGCCTCCTTTTTCCTAAATTGTTCTGCCTCAGTTCCTAATTGTTCTGTTCAATCCTGCAACACCACCCTTCCCTCCTAATCATGATGATCCAGATAAGGACAAAGACATTCTATTTTAGGAATCATCAGAATGTTGGCTGCTTCTCCCCATTCTGTAATCCCAATTATCAGATATCCTCTATGCCTTCTCCCACCCTGTCAGAACCTGATTGTTAGTACTGTGTTCCTGCTCTCAGCACCCTGACTCCGCCCCTGCCTACCTGTCTACCTCCTGAGTCTGAGCCACATGTATATATGTCATTGAGAACTCACATTGTTGCTGGATTCTTGGAGATGATAGTCTCATTCAGTCCTGGGATTAAACCATGGATCTATTTGGTCCCAGTAAATTTCTCCCTTTCAAATAAAATATTAAATACTCTCTAATCTTTATCTTACCTCAGTTTCTCCAGTATTACATTTTGGAGGCTTCCCATCGAGATATTAGAAAATGAGAGATTAGAGACATTCAGGTCTCTGCCTTGGGTCTCAGGGCGGCTGGAGAGCTGAGTTTTTGGCCTGGAGAGGCTGACTCTCTGGATTTTTTTCCAGAGTCTCTGGGAAAGAGCAGTTTTCAGCCACAACCATGCCTGAAACCCAACGGGGACACTTTCATATTCGGCCACAGAAGATTAAGTCTGGATGTCTTAGGACATAATCTGATCTGTTTACCTGTTCTGTCTGTCTGTGCTAGCATCTGGATTCTCAGAATAATAAAATGAAGACAGGCATTAAATTCTGAGAAGGATATCATTCCAGGACACTGGATGATCCCCTCTGGTTTGTCTTCTAAGACACATCTGGTTTGACCTGATTCTGAGTGCCTTTTTGGGCACACTGGTTATATGTGTTAAATGTTGTAACTGCACAGTCTATGTCTGTGTGTTCTGTATTCTGTATGACTTGTCTGTCCTGTTAAGAGCTCTGCTAAAGTTTTAAGAACAATGATTAAGAAATCTGAGAATTGGTTATTTCAATGTTGCAACTGTACTTAGTATAAAATTTGCTTGTGATTTTAAACTTTTAACTCCTTGCTGGCTAATGGTTTTTTTCCTTTGGAGCAGTTTTCAAAGCCAGCTAATAGGATTTCTAAAGGAAAGAGCAATAAAACCTTACCTGATTGAAATTCAAAACTAACCTAAACTGGGCTGGGCAGATTAGGCCTCTGGAGAACAAAGGAGTTTATGCTAATTGCTTTGAAACTCAGGCTGGAGAAAACATTTGATTAGGAATGTTAGATGATTCTGAAATTATGGGAAATAATTTTACTATTGCCTTTGCATGCTAGATTTGTTCTGAGTATTCTTTTGGGCAGTTTTTAAATTGTGGGAAATAATTTTACTGTTGCCTGTGCAGACTAGATTTGGTTATCTTTGAGTATCTCTGAAATCTCTTAAGATTTTAAGAACAATAGCTTGTTAAAGTGAAGTTCTGTTAACTTTCCTGAAAAGGGTCACGTGCCTTTAATTAGGTAAAATATGTACCAGCAGGGGTCTGACTTTTCTGAAGGCTCCAACTCTGGCCAAAGTTGGAGCTTAAGAAAAGTCCAGTGGGAATAATGGCCATGTGGAGCCAGAGGGAGAGAAAGAAACTAGGCTGTTTGGTGAAATTCATTATTTGAAATAAGATAGCAAAAACAATTTTATATTATTGGGAATTTTAAACTGTATTTAGTTTGGTTCAGAGTTTGTTACCTATATTATAACATTGTTAAGTTTTGCTTTAAATTCAGCTCTGCTGGACATGTGAGTTTTATGGAATCATTTAGCTATCCACTGTTTTATGAATCTTAAGTTGGGGTGGGGTAGGGAGAAACAGGCTTGTTTCTTTGGAGGTGGAGTGGGGGGAAGGTTGGCCATATGGAATCCTTCCCCTCCTCCCCAAGTGTGTTCCAGCTGCTTTCTGCAGAGGCTTGGCTTTGGCGAATGATTTCAAGAGATAGGTTTTTAAGTTAATAGAATATTTGTTTCTTTTGATATATAATGGTTTCCTTGGTTAAGGAATATGGTATTTTTAAAAGTTTAATATTTTTAAGAACCTCTTGGATTCTTTTATTGTGGTATTAGGATATTCTGTATAGGATATTTTATCTAAGTTTTAATTGATTGTATTGGGTCATTTAAAGAGTCTCTGAAAATAATATTTTTTTCTTTTTTGTCCTTTTGAAAATGTTTCTGTTATGGACAATATGCAATTTGAAATATTTGTTCATGTATTGGGTATTTTAAAAGCAAACTTTGTATGTATATGTATGATTTGTATGTATAATGTTCACTTATGGAACATCTACTTTTATATTTAAGAAGTGAACTTCCCGAGACATTCTTACTGTTATAAATATAAGGTTATGGTAAATATCTGTTTAGGATTTATTTGAAACTTTGGTTAATGGGATTGGTTACTGGAAGTAAAAATTTCTTGGGCTTATAGTTAATGCTATTTGGGAGTATTAAAGCTCCACCCACTGACAATTAGTGGGACAATTAACTGGAGTACAAATGAATTAACGCTATTTTATTCTGTATGTGCTGAAAGTTGAATTTTAACTGCTTATATTATAATTGTGTCCCTGTATTTTTTTTTCTCCTGTGACTGATTTCTATGATCAGAGCAATGGTCAATAGAAATTATTAATGCAATTCAATTATGTCAGTTATTTCCAATAACCTTGCTGTTTCCAACCTGGCTATATGTGATCATTATATCCTAAATACTTGGGCAAATAAGTATTTAGTCTGGTCATCTATCTGTTACTGGATATCGTGTCTATGATATTCAAGTGTTTTTTTTTTTTTTTTAAATTTCTAAATAATGAGAGGACAATTAACACAGTGAGACCTAATTTCTATTTATGGGGACTATAGCTGACAGCCTTTTGCCTGTGAGACAAATAGCTCTTCACAGAGGAAACTGCTGGCTAATGTATTTTGGCCTTGCCAAATCTTGCAGCAGTCCTTGTGGACCAATCTTTCTATCTCAGACTGTACTAAGTTTTATTTTTTCGATATGTGTTTTTGTTGTTTTAGATTTTGGTCAAATTACGGGTATTGACTTGCTTCTGGGACCTAGATCAGTTTTGATTGCCAGTAAGCCAGGCCACATATATCCTCTGCTTGGACTGAAAGTCTCCGCCAATGCCCAGCCTGAAGCAGTTTTGAATGAAGCTTCGTCCCTTACCCCTGATGGACTGATATGGGGGAATTTAGGAACCCTGATTGGGTCATCTATTACTGTGTTTAAAATTTGGGATGGATTTGTTAAAACATGTAACTATTGCTGTATGTTTGAGGGATTTTTTTTAGGAAACTTACTGTACTAGTCTGTTACATATATAGGAATTTTTATTCATTCTTGGGATTTATATGTGGCATGGTTATTTGATAATTCCTTTCCATGAGAAAAAAAGGGAGGAAGAGATAGGAAATTGGAGAAACTAGTATATTTTTCTAGAAATCCTTTAAACAGTCCTTTTCATTTTTACTCCTTGCTTAAAATTTACTGGACTATGATTTGCTGGTTATGTTTTAACTTTGGAATCCCTATTTTCTTGGAATTGCCCTGGCAGAGTCAGTTTTTGGGACTATTTTTTAGAAACAACCAGAAATCAGACACCTGTTTTGGGACTGGCAGTCTCTCTGATCTGTTTCTCCACTCCTGTTACCCCATTCCTTAATTAGTATTTCAGCAATTTGGTATCATGCCTCTAAAAGTTCGGGGTTGCCTGCCTTGGTCTAATTGTATATAATCTGCTCAGAAATCTGTCTCCTAGTAGTAGCTCCTATTCTATCAGAGGGAACAGGTAAAGCTACTTCAAGCCCCACTTTTTCCCCCCTTTGGAATCCCTGACAGATTAGGGATGCCCTCTTAGGATGGGCAGCAGGACTGTCTTGAGCACTGATATTCCCAACACAGTAAGCAGAAGTTGAGTTAAATGCACAAATGACCATAGACCTAACTCACAGTGAACTGTCCATCTCCAACTGGATTCTTTGGCTGAGATGCCTCAACTGCAAAGGATATGACATGCTTACAACAGGGAGCCTTTGTGTATTGCTGATTAACTCTGGGGTTATCAAGGAGAGACTTGTCCTTGCATTTTTCTAGTTTTATTTTGGCTTATTTACTTTACATAGGGTTGTTAAAAATTAAACTGTCTTAGTTTGAAAGTTGCAAAGTTAATTTCTAATCATTTTCTTAAACTTACTGATTTTTTAATTTTTCTGCTGTACGTATGAATTCGATTTTCTTGGCCTGATCAGCTTTCTGCTTCCAGTTCTGTAACTGAAAAGATCGAACTCCTTCTTGGGTATTTGAATAGCTGTCATTCTTCAAAGAACACAGAAAAAAAAATCATCAGAAATGCTAATTTTAAACTTCTAAAAATGTAAATTCATCTAAAACTTAATTATGACATCAAAGATGTCAATAAACCCATGGACACCAACTACATAAGGGACAAAAACATCAGAGCAAACTAGAAAGGTGTCTGGTAGAAACTAGGTTTATACTAATACATCCACAGTACACAACAATAAGCTCCAAATGGATTCATGACCTAATATTAAAGTTCATATCATAAACAAATTAGAAAAGAATGAATGGTAATACTTCTTATAAACAGAGGATAACAAGGGATAGAAGTGATCATGACAGACAAAACATCCAATTTTTATTACATAAAACTGAAAAGCTTTTCTAAAATCACTGTAGTTAGAAAGGAAAATATTTGCAGCAAATCTTTCAGATATATATTGATATGAAAATGTCAGGAATTGATATAACTTTATAACAAGAACCATTCATTCAATGATTTAAAAAATTGTCAAAAATATAGGAATAGGCAGTTTTCTAGCTTCTTAGACGCTTAGATTTTAAAAAATTATTTATGTTTAACATTCATTTTAAAAACAATTTTGAATGCCAAATTCCCAACTCCCATCATTCCCTGACTTAGCAAGAAGACAAGTAATATATCAATTATACATATGAAATTTTACAAAACATATTAGTCATGTTACCAAAAAAAAAAAAAAAAAGAAAAAAAGTGAAAAAAATTATTTAAATTTGTACTCAAGAGCTTATTAGTTCTCTCTCTGGAACTGAACAGTAGTGTTCATTATTAGTCTTTTTAAATTGTTTTAGATCATTGTATTGATCAGAATAGTTAAATCCTTCACAGCTGATCATTGTTAATATTGCTGTTACTATGTACAATGTTCTCATGGTTCTACTCACTTCATTCTGCATCAGTTCATATAGCTTTTAAGGTTTATCTGAATCCATCCCACTTCTTATTTCTATTAGCAAAATAGTATTCCATTACAATCACATACTATAACTTTTTTGCTATTTCCCAATGATGGGCATTCCTTCAATTTCCAATTCTCTGCCATCACAAAAAAAAGAGCTGCTATAAATATTTTTGTATTTTTTCCCTTTTCTTTGATCTCTCTGAGACAAAGACCTAGCAGTGCTATACAACCTAGTAGTGGTCAAAGTATATACACAATTTTACAGCCCTTTGAGCAAGTCAAAGGATATATAGAATTTTACAATGCTCTGGGCATAATTCCAAAGTTTTCCAGAATGGTTGGACCTATTCACAGCTTCCCCAATAGTGTATTAGTGTTTTTTCCACATCCCCTTCAGCATTTGTCATTTTTTTCTGTCATGTTTGCCAGTCTGATAGGTATAAGGTAGTACTTCAACATTGTTTTTTAATTTGCACTTCTCTAATACAAAGTAATTTGGAGCATTTTTTCATATACATATAGCTAGCTCTGATTTCTTCTTCTGAAATCAAAAGAAATGCCATTTGTCAACATCATATTAAAAAGATGCTCCAAATCACTGATATAGGGAAATGCACATAAAAATAACTATGTTCACATCTCACACATGTCAGATTAGCAAAAATGACCAGAAAAAAAATTACTACTATCATATGGGATTATGGGCAAACACACTAATGGACTGGCACTGAAGCTACAAATTGGAAGAATATTTGTGAAAAGCAATTTGGTGCTATACCTAAAGTCATTAAACTATATATTTTTTTGACTCACTAATACCATCACCATTAAATACACTGTCCAAAGAGGGCGGGAAAATAGGGAAAGGACCCATCTGAATAAAAATTTTGACAGTAGTACTTTTTATTGTAACTAAGAATTAGAATGTGGATGAACATCAACTGGAGAAAAAAAAATCTGGCATACAGATGTAACAGAATACTGTTTTAGAAATAATAAAAGGGAAGAAGTCAAAGAAACCTAAAGAGATGTGTACAGACTAATAATAATTTCATTTTTCTTCGGGTTGTGCTTCTCACTTTCCAGACTTAAAAAACAGCTTGCCCCAGCACTTGCTTCAAGCTCCTAGAGGATTCTCTAACCTGAACTATCTAACTATCCCCTGAGATCTAACCACCCATATCTTGTATATCCTTCTGCCATGCAACTCCCCTTCTCCCATTCTCCTAGTGCTTGCATTTGGGAAGAAACCTAATCCATTTAACCTCCATTTCTCTCCTAGCTGGACTGAGACTCTAATACCATAATTCTCTTCAGTACTTTAACCCCCTTTTCAACTCTCTTTTGTGAATTGCCTTCTCTAGTTAGAACATAATTTGCATGGCACATGGTAAGTGTTTAATAAATGCCTGTTGAATTGTCTTTGTCTTGATGAAGTGAAGCAACTAGAACTATGAAAACAATAACCATAGTGATATATAGAAAAGCAACTTTTTTTTTGGAAAAATATAAAGGACAATCATGAGTTAAAGAACAGTACTGATAAATCATATTTTCCATTTTCTGTTGGATAGGTGTACTCACAGATATAGAATGGGAGACATATATTTACATATAATTTACATTTTTGCTTTGTTTAAATATTCTTCTTAAACCTTTGAATAGCTAGGTAGTGAAGTGGATAAAGTGCCAGGAGCATTGTCCCTACTTCAAATCTGGCTTCAGACACTTGTGACCTTGGGCAAATCATTTTACCCTGTTTGCCTCAGTTTTCTCATCTGTAAAATGAACTGGAAAAGGAAATGGTAAACCTTTATCCAATAAACTCCAAATAGGGTTACACAATGAACATTACTGAACAATAACAACACACTCTCCTAACAGTAAAGAGAAAAACTTCTATGGTGTGGGGGGAAATTAAATAGCATAAATGAAATATTCAAAATACATGTAAGAGGAGAAGTTCAGAAGGGGACACAAGCAGGGTTGTTTTGTTGCCTACTGTACACTTAAAAAACTGTATTAACAAGTGAAATTTGGAACACAAAGTTTTGCAAGGGTCAATGTTGAAAATTATCCATGCATGTTTTAAAAATAAAAAATTTTAATAAAAATAACAAAAATAAAAATTATATCCCATTTTGTCTTAAAGGATCATAATGTCTTTAAAATTAAACATTATTACCATGTTTCTACTTAATGTTTAACTCTTTTACTTTAATAACTGAAGGTTTATTAAACGGTTTGGTCAAAAACAAATCAGCAGCAGATTGAAACTTCAACACTTCCACAGATGTGTGCTTTCACTAATATGGATACTCCCTTTGCCAAATTGTAGATTTAAATCCATCCAAGTTGCCTCATCTTATGAGTCCACATTCTTCCATAAATACTCTTTAGGTTTCCTTTTAGGTCTAATAACATTCCTTTAGTGTCAAATTAGAACTTATCTCCACTCAGGAATAAGGAAACATTATCTAAAGTTTCAAAAACTAGGGTACTATTTAAAGATTACTCTTTTTGGCCCAAGATGAGCAATTTTATGAAATCACAATTTGTAAAAATAGGGAAGGATCTCAGAAGTTAGAGATGGTGGAAAATGGTTAGAAAGCAACAAATTTTACCGGTATGCAGGAAAATAAACAATCAATAGAGGAAATGATATTGAGTCATATTTTTAAATGTGGCTTTTAACATTGCCTTTGCTTAAAAGTTTACAGCTTTCCCTTGATATAATTTCTAGTTTAAAGAGATTGATGTCAGAAAGACACCTCTTGGTCACCAATTAAGCACCACAAATCCAGGAAAATTTGATTGATGTTTAAAGAAATGCAGTGAAGGGGAACTACAAAGTGTGTAAAGAAGAAGCAATGTGGATCCAGTTGTTTTATATATATTATAAAGCCATAAATGATATAAACAAAAGATCTAGAGCTGGAAGGGATCTCAGATATTATTTAGTCCAACCCTAAATCTTACAGATGTGGAAAATGACTCATAACATTTATAATTCAGGAAGCCTTTGTATGCTAGTAATTGCAGAGAATTTAACAGGGAATTTTGACTATTCAGGTTCACAACAACTCACAAAATAAACTTTTCTGAAAAACATGTAAATTAAATGTAAGTTTTAATCATATGTTAAAAACATTAACAAGTCTGTAAATAATATTTTTGCGAAAATTCCAATCGATCATCCTTCACAAACAGATTTTTAGGTACATTTGTGTGAAGTAAATCCACTTATATATCTGCAAGATGGCATATGTGCCCCAAAGTAGTTATTTGCACAATCAGGACAATGTTAAGAGAAATATCTATATTTCTCAAAGGCTGACATAGGGTATTAATTTTTCTTTAATGGAAGGCAATGGGAGAAAGAAAAGTCTGAGATAAATTTATAAGGTACCCCCTAGTAAGGATGATTAGGGAAGCTTAGGTAGTGAAGTGAATAGTACCAGCATTGAGGTTAGAAATTCAAAAATCAGCCCTAGACACTAGCTATGTGACCCTGGTCATGTCACTTAACCCTTTTTGATTCAATTTACTCATCTGTAAAATGAGATAGAGAAGAAAATGGCAAATAACTCCAGCATCTTAACGAATTAAACCCCAAATGGGATCACGAGGAATGGAACACAAATGAAAAACACAAGGAACTAAAGGATGAAAACAGCAATACAAACGACACTAAAAGGCAAAAGTGCTCAGTCACTAGACCAAGGGAGATCTCATTCTGCAACAATTCAGTTTACTTTCCTCCACTTTGGAGTAAATCGGTAGTAAACATTAATTAATCTATCGGTACAGTATCTATTGCAATTCTTCTCGGAGCGATCAGGGCTCTAAGAGGCATTGGCAAATATTCTGTCACATTTCTACCAAAGTTCCTTTTGTAATCTCCCACCTTCCCTAAATTCCAACCCGTGCTTTCGAAGCAATCTCCTTAAAAGTAGAAAAATAAAAAGCCTGATTGAAAAAGAAAGAAAGAAAATCAGGTATTCAAAGACAAGGTGCACCCCGCTGCTCCCGTCCTCATGCCGCACCTGGTCTGGGGGGGAGAGGGGAGTGTGGAACAGCGAGAGGCCTGGAAAGCCGAAGAGCTCAGGCACCGCCCCCGCCGCGGGCCCACCCTCTATACCGATCCGGCCTAGAGGCCCCCGCCCCACCTTCCTACCCCGCAACAGGCCCAGGAACGTCAAGATGCAGAGAGCGGACGGAAATCGGCATCCATCAGATCAAGCAAAACAGCCAGAAATTTCACCTGTGATAGTCCAGCTGTTGAAAGTGCTGTGGCCAAGGTCCGAGTTCCGGCTTCTGCAGTAGCGGCCACCACTACGGTAGTCAAGGCAGCCATGTTTCAACAATCTTTCCCGTGTGGCTGGAGAGTGAATCTGAGGCAGGGGCGGAGCCTCCGGGGGCGAGGCCTTCTGGGGCGGGCCTTACGGGGGCGGGGCCAGCAGAGACTGGTCGGCTCTACCTTTCTAAGTCCACCTGGCTTGTGAAAATTCTGTGCAACAGATGTGCAGGTTTAGCAGATAGTGTGGGGGCTTACTGTTCATTTATCTTAACTGGATTTCACTGAGGGGTGAGGAGGAGTGGAGTTCCTTGATCAATTGGTTGCTGTATATTTATTCTCTATTTTTTATTTTTATTTTTCAAATTCTTACTAGGTACCTGAGTAAGGATAAAAATGAGCTGACCCCTACTTCACAGACCATACATTCTCGTGGAGAAAGGAAGAGACGTGATAAAGCAGTAGCACACAAAAGTACTATATAGGTTAGCAAAGATAAGGGTAAAAAAGAAATACTTAAAAAGGAAAATTTGAGGAGGGAGAGAATATTTTTAGTTAGGATGGTACAACTCTTCACTCTCACCTTCCAAATCTACAAATCTTGTAGTTTTGATTGCCATAATTTCTCTTGACTCTGATACCTTTCCTTTTATCACATATTCATCACCCAAATTCAGGCCTTCATCACCTTTCCCAGAAATATATAATGGACCTTCCTGACTAGTCTCTTATATTACTATCTTTCACACAATTAATAAAATAGAACATTACAAAACTGGCCTTTTTGCTTCTGCCAGATTTACCACGATAGGATTTAAGCATGCTCCTTGAGATGAAGAAGTAATTTTCTTGACCACAGAGCTGGAGGAACTGCAAACTTAGTGGATCTTTAAAAGGAATGAACTGACCTCTGTTATTTCTCTTTTTGGCAGTATATTTAATCAAGACTATTTGAATCTCTTTTATTGGGAAGAGGGAACACCTGGTCCCCTTTCCTCTCTTCCAGCAGCATAAGAACTGCTCCAGCAGGGAAACCAGATCAGGCACTTGACTGTGTGAGCTGAATCTTGGTTGTTGGGTCCCTGGCTACCATTTCAATTTTGTGTTTCCTTCCTCAGCAAAGACAGTAAATGTTTATTAAGTATCAACAATATGCCAAGTATTGTGCTAAGTACTGGGGATGCAAATAAAGATAAAAGAAAGTTTCCGCTCTCAAAGATCTCACTAATTTAATAGACAACAGGCAAACAATCTTGCAAAGCAATGCACAGTTCCTGGCACATAGTTATTGTTCAGTTTTTTTCAGTCATGTACAACTCTTTGTGACCCCATTTGGGGTTTCCTTGACAAAGATACAGAATGATTTTCCATTCTTTCACCATCTCATTTTACAGATGAGGAAAATGAAGCAAATAGGATTAAATGACTCGCATTAACAAAAAAAAAAAAAAAAAAAAAGTTACACAGCTAATGTCTAAATCCCAGATTTGAACTCAGGAAGATGAGTCTTTCTGACTCCAGATGCAGAGCTCCACCTAACTGCCTCCAACACATAATAGGTACTTAATAAATATTTATCAATTGATTGATGTACAAATAAGCTTTAGAAAGGATGATTTTGGAATAATTAACATAAGTAAGACACTAGAATTAAGGGGGATCAGGGAAGGTTTCCTATAGATGGGGGAATTAACCAGAAACCAAAGACAAGGAGGAAGAACATTCCAGATATTGGCAACAGTTAGAGAAAATGCCCAGATTTGGAAGACAGAATATCTTGCTGGAGGAATAACAAGGAAGCCAGTGTCACTGAATCAAAGATTACATGGAAGGGCATAAGGTGTAAAAAGACTAGAAAAGGAGAGAGTCAGGTTGTGAGGGTTTTTGATATTTGAGATATTTTATTTTTGTATTTCATATATTTATATTTGATCTAGATAGTGATAAACAATCATTGGAGTTTATTGACTACAGGATGGGGGTGGGATTGAATGGTCTGGTCTGTGCTTTTGATAGATCCCTTTGCCAGCTGAATGGAAGATAGAATAGACAGGGAGGGATAGAATGTGAGAGGGAGAGTAATCAGCAAACTACTACAACAATCTTGGGATGAGGTAATGAGAACCTACACTAGAGTGGCAGTAGTATCACAGGAAAGTAGCAAGGGAGAGTTTGTAGGAAAAGATGAGTTCAGCTTCATACATATTGAATTTAAGATATCTCATTTGAGGTATCCAGTAAAAGAGAATGACAATGGAACAATGTGCCAAACTTTATGGGATATGTAAGTGCAGAGAGCCACAGATAGTGAGGAACACCAAACAAGGTATAAGATCTTTTAGTCCAGTAAAAGGAACCCTGCTGACAGTGTCTGGTTCAGCTCCCCATCCCACCCCTAAGGACAAGTTGGACTTCCTGAGAAGTTAGGAGATGGTGACAACTTGTGTTGTACATGAAACAGAGTTATGCTAAAGTGGTAGGGAAACATCTGCACACAATAGCAAGTTGTTTATGTGGTCCCACATGCATGGTATCCTGTAGTTAGCGCATGCACAGTGTGCTATAGTTATGTAAGTGTATTATATAAGCATAGGGTATATAAGGCTGAAGATTTTTGAATAAACAGACTCCTGCTTGACCATCCTACAGAGTTCCACCTCATCCCTCCTTACCCATAATCAGGATTCAGGTTAGTACTAAAATCCTCTCATGAGCAAGTCCGGACACATAAGCATCAAAGCAATACTTAGGGAGAAATTTATATCTCTAAATATTTGCATCAATAAAATAGAGAAAAAGTAGATCAATGAATTGGGCATGTAACCAAAGAAAAAACTTAGAAAAAGGACAAATTGAAAATCCCCAATTAAATACCAAATTGGAAAACTTAAAAGTCAAAGGTGAGATTAATAAAATTCAAAATAAGAAAACTTTTGAATAAGCAAATCTAGACACTAGTATTATGAAGAAACAATAGTACAGATAAAACATTGGTTAATTTAATTTAGAAAAAGGACAGAAGGAAATCAAAATTCCAATATCAAAAATGAAAGGAGTTTATTCAACGCCAATGAAGAGGAAATTAAAACAGTTATTAGCAATTATTTTGCCCAATTATATGAAAATAAATCTGATAATCAAAAAATTGATTAATATTATAAGAATATATTTATATAATATGCATTATATTATATATTATGAATATAAATGTAAAGTAATATTTATAAAAATATAAATTGCCCAGAAAAGAAGATAGAACAACTTAATTATTAATTAATTACTACACTTAATTGTCATTTAATTATATTTTGATGTTTTCATATTTATATGTATTTATATTAAATATATTTAATTATAACTAATAAATAGTTCAATCTTAGAAAAAGAAATTGAATAAGCCATTAAGAAAGAATCACTAAGGCCAAATGAATTCACAAGTGAATTCTACCAAACTTTTAAAGAATATTAAATCCTGATTCTATATAAACTATTTAGAAAAATAGGCAAAGGAGTCCTACAAAAAATGGTGCTACTATAAAAATTAGAGTCAAAACAGAGAAACATAACTAGAGACCAATTTCTCTAATAAATATTGATGTAAAATATTTAAATAAAATACTAGCAAGGAGATTAAAGCAATCATAAGAATCATACCCTATAACAAGATGGGATTTATAACAGAAATGCAAGGCTGGTTCAATATAAGGAAAACTATTAGCATAATTGACCATATCAGGAACAAAATGAACAGAAATCATATGATTATCTCAATAGATGTAGGAAAAACCTTTAACAAAATATTCATTCCTACCAAAACACTAGAAAGAATAAGAATAAATGAAGCTTTCCTTAAAATCATAAATAATTATCTAACTAAAAACATCAGCAAGAATTATCTGTAATAGAGATAAGCTAGAAACCTTCTCAATAAAATCAAGAGTAAAGCAAGGATGCCCACTATCACCACTATTACTCAGTACTGTATTAGAAATTCTAGGTATAGCATAAGAGGAAAAAAAAAAAGAAATTGAAGGAATTAAAATAGTCAATGAGGAAACAAAATGATCTATTCTTTGTAGATTATGAGAATCCTAGAGAGTTAACTAAAAAAAATACTTGAAAAAAAGTTGAGCAAAGTTTCAAGACAGAAAATAAATCTACATAAGACATCAATATAGCTATATATTATCAATAAAATCCAGCAGCAAGAAATAAAAAGAGAAATCCCATTTAAAACAACCATAGACAATATAAAATACTTAGGAATCTACTTATTAAGACAAAACCAGGAACTATCAACACAATTACAGAATACTTTTCAGAATGAGACAATTGGCAGAAACAACATCTTAAGGCCCTATCCCATGCAGGTGAGGTTAGTTTTTCCTTAAATAATATTAACAATTCCTTCAAGATTTATTTGATTCAGAGGGCAAAAGCTAAGGTTCATTATAGCTTCCTGATGACCTAAGAACAAAAACATCGGGAATATTGAAGCCTCTATCTACAGACCTCTAATATCTCTGTAGAATGAAATACAGTGGATCTGGATAAGATACAAAAATATTGGCTCTAGTGATTCACAGTGATTAGTAAATTACTGAAATAACATTTTACTTATTTTATCAGTGATGCAAATATGATCTCATCTTTTTAAACAGAAAGCATCCCATATAAAATATGGGATGAGAATTCCAGTGATCCCCGTAAATGCAGACCACCTATCTATTTATATAATTTATACAAAGTATTTAGGCCAAATGTTATTTTAAAAAACTTCAAATACTTGTAACAAAATAATTTATTAGATCAGGAAGAAAAATACATGATAAAAGGTCCTAAAAATACAAAAAGGAATATGACAATATTCACCAGAAATTCTTTGACTCAGTTTTGCATTCATGACTTGGTCATATAATGTAAATACATAAAACGTATCTAAATATAATGTAAATGCCAAGATATTTGATATCTACATGTTTAGTAAAGTATGTCCTGGCTCACTATCCTAGAGCCAAACTTGTTATATCTGCCTCTCAGTACTACAGGATATAACCCTGAGGGAATTCTCTAATTCCATCAATTAGATATCTCCCTAACTCTGTTCTTCCCATCATTAAGTGCCAATTACTAAAAACCCTAGTTCCATCCAAACACTTAACATCAATGAACATTTGTGAAATGCTATCTTATTTCAAAGGTATAGCAAAAATAAACCGTTGGCATTCACCAGTATCACAGAGAAATATTCTTTATGCTAGCATGCTCACTGGGGAGAGTAAACTTGGAATTTCATTCTGTTCCTACAAGCATTGTTTCTACCAAATTCATATCTAAAGGCAGTATCTCTGTGAAATGAATCTTTATCTCAGCTCCTACTAGACTGGGATCTCAAAAGTCATTCTTGAAGCTCATTTCTTGCACCTTGGGACGTCCATGCTGTATAGTCACTCAGGAATGCTAGGAACCGACACACCTTGGAGACCTTTTGAAACTCCCTAGACTGAACATTCCACTTTCTTCACTTAGAAAAGGAAAAAAATGCCCATGTCAAGAATGTAGGCCTATTTCTCAGTCTCGCTGACTTTAAAACAGGGAAAGCCCTATAGTGTCTACAGTCAGGATGGTCTCTCATCAGAATCTGTGGACAAAGAAGTCATGACACTAGAAACAAAACAGCCAGAAGGACTGAGGTAAGTGGACTAGGTTATTTGAAAGCCTCTGCATCAAATCAAAGAATCTCCCATTTGCCATGCACTTAGCCAACCAGAACCAATTACAGAAAATGTACATTTTTCTTCACAGTCTGTTCAAGACACTTTCCTTTCATTTCATTTCAACTATCCCAGAAGAAGGCTCTTCATATGGCGACAGCATCTGAGGTATTTCTACATATGTATCAAACTTCTATAATTTATAAATTATTTCCTGTTTAAAACATGCCCCCAATACAATGTCAAGAAGAAACTGTATAAAACTAACACCTTTTGAAGAGATGGATTAAGCTGAACTTAAAACTATTATTCTCAGTAGAACTGAATATGGCTTCAAATGAAAGAGGAAGGTCATAACAAAATAATGTATTTATCATTTAGGATATACATGGATGATATGTTATATGATTATGTGATTCTATTGAATTGATACAATTCTACTGAAAAATCACATAAATAACTATTTTATCTCATGTAAACGTTCTGCAGTGATCAGAATATCATTTGGATTTGATAAATATAAAATTCTTCTTGAGTGCCAAGAAATAATAAAGACCTGACTTGAAGGCAAAAGTCAAATTGAACCAATAGATAAAAGTAATATATATATAGATACTTTGGTTTTCTTTAGGGAAGACATGTTGAATATTAGACTATCAAGGAAAAAGCTGAGACTATGTATGTCAAAAACTAGTTGGCATGTTGAAGTTAAAACTTAATGGGAAGAACACAATTTTATCAATAAAGATTCACATAATACCAATTTGGCATAAACTTTCAATACAACAAAATGGTCAACAGTGAATCTAGGAGATATTTAAAAAATGCAATTTTAATAAAACATAGACCTCATCATTTCCAAAGAAACTGTAGATATATTAATACTTCCTTATCAAAAAGGAAGGAATAGGATCACAGCATACAGCCACCTGATTAAAAATTTACAAAACTAGTTTTGCAACAAAGAAACTTCAATTTATTATTTATTTTCAGAAGTAGGTCCACCAACTCCTCATGTAGGTTAGCAGTAGGTAGAGATCCCTGCTCCTCTTCTGAAATCTGATACCCATTGAACAATTCCCCATCACATATATAATTAAATAATAAAAACTAATATATCACTAGTGCAAATATTGTCTCATTGCAAAAATTTAGCATCTATTAGACATAATGAAGTGGATAAATTTGTGTGCTAAAAGCTTGCTATCCTTTGTAAATGACCAGATAACAAATCTGTATAGCACAAATGCAAACCCCAACATATTCTTGAAAATTCAGCAAATCACCTGTCATTACAAATAGAACTATAGCCTACAACAACCTGGACATATATTGAGCCATGGAAAATTTAGAACAATATTTTAAACAGAACCTATACCAACTACTCAATCTCCAAACTACATGGAATCAAAAGCTTTCAAGATAATTTTAAAAAATGAAAACTGTGTAAATGGTTGCTTTCCTTCATTTTTGAAGAGGACCAAAGTGACATCACTGTTAGAATTGAGTTATAGTTTGTGTGACCTGTGGCTGATCAAAGCAATATGAACTCAGGATGCTCTATTCCAGATCAGACACAGTCCTTATGAACATTTGGGGCAGGTTCTCTAAGTGTGCATCTCATGTTTCTTCTGAGCTATCCAATTCTGCTTTGCCCCTACAGTACAGCAGCTTCTCTGATGAGGCACGCCATGCAGGGCAGTCCTATGCCAGTGTCTCCCATGTCATACAATTAATTCTAGGTTCTTAAGAGAGACTTTGAGAGTGTCCTTGTATCGCTTTTTCTGACCACCTTGTGAGCCCTTGACATGTGAGAGTTCTCCATAAAGTATGCTTTTGGCATTTAAACCACGTGGCCAACCCAATAGAGTTGTGCTCTCTGCTACTTGCATGGTAGTTTATTTCTTTGTCTGGTATCTTAACCTTCCAAGTGATCTTCAGAATCTTCATAAGACAATTGAAGTGGAAATGATTCAGTTTCCTGCCATGGCACTGGTGTGCAGTCCAGATTTCTCAGGCAAACAACAATGAGGTTGGCACAATGGGCTCTGCACACCTTTAGTGTGGTGGTCAGTCCAATACCTCTCCTCTCCCACACTTTCCTTCAGAGCCTACCAAACTCTGAGCTAGCTCTGACAATGAGAGTATCATTATCCCTGGAAAGTATACTGCCAAGTTAAGTGAACTTATCCACAGCATTTAAAACTTCATCATTTATTATAAATGATAGTACCACCTATAGATGGTGTGGTGGTGACTGAGGGAGGATCTTTGTTTTTTTGGTGTTCATTTTTAGGCCAAAATTAGCACAAGCAGCAGAGAATTGATCCATACTTTGTTGCATTTCAGCTTCAAAGACTGCACTGATGCACAGTCATCTGCAAATAAAAACAACATGCACCAATACTCTTCCACTTTAGTTTTGGTTTGTAGCATTTTCAAGTTGAAGAATTTACCATTAGTGGGGTAGCTGACTTAGATTTCATGTTTATCCTCATCGGAGGCATTTGACAACATGGCTGAAAACATCAGGCTAAAAAGCACAGGAGCAAGGATACAGAATTGATTCATTCCACAATTTTTAGGAAATCTTTTCTAGCCCTTCATATATGGAAGTGAGCAATGCGATCCTTAAAAGGCTGCTCAGACATTTAGCAGGCTTCTGAATACCATGGCTGCTTCAGGGAGAAGTTGACTCTATGGTCTTGCCACCTGTGCGCATTATTGTGACGCCAGTGTCTCCACACCTGCTACTTTATCACTCATCCACTACCACAGGACTTTGAAGGTAGAAATGGTAAAATGGTATGGTGATATCTTTTGATTCATGCATCAATTGGATTTCAATGAGGCAGAGTTTCCAGAAATCATCAGAAATCTCCAAGTGACTTTTCTTCTCTTCTTGATTAATATGTTTGAACAGATGTTGAATAAATGAATAAGTATATTATAGATAAAAACTTTATATGAGAAGAAACAGAGGACTTCCCTTTAAAAACACAGACAATCTCTAGTATACTGTAGACATTCTGGAAATTTTTATAATAAATCTTGCATTCTTCCCACATACTAACCTAGCCCAATATTAAAGGTAGGCTTTGGTTAAAAACGGCACTTATTGCTATCTTCCAGAAATAAACGGGATAGAAAGGAAGGGGAGGTAGTATAATTCTAAAATACTGATTTATACTAAAGGCAAATTTCCCATTATCTTAATTTGGATCTTGAAAAAAAAAAAACAAGATTAAAATAAATTCAAACAATCCAGCTAGTCAAAAAGAGCTAAAGTTTTCTAATTTTATGGTCTACCAGCTGGTGCTTAAATATAACTATCCGGGGTAGTCTAAAAGTCTTAGTGTAGTTTTAAGCAATTAAAACTTAAAATGTTTATTAGTAAATTAGACACTTTGGAGAGCAATTATTCATATGCCCAGCCTACTCTTCTTTCTTCAGATTTGTTATGCTCAACGAGGAAAGTGATATTAATTCTGTCATTGTAATATCCTGAAAATTCTATGACTTGATTGCTTAAATTAAATATATTCAAAAGAAAGAAAGAAAGAAAAAGTTCAGGTTGATCCATGTTTCAACAACAGCTCCAAATGGTGGGAAAGGATTATGAATCACATCAGTCTGTAACTTTTCATAGGAAATAGATTTTTTGTATTTTCCCTGACAAGATAAATTTGAATGAAATTTACTTCTCAAATGTAAGCCAAATGGAACAATATTTAAAATACAGAAAAGTTAATTGGTGTATTTTTCTTTATTTAATCTGGTTTGCTTTACAAACTTTGCTATTTAGAGTTTTGGACAGGGATACTAGTTCAGACTTCTGTTGTTAATCCATTAATGTAATGTAAGAGAAACTCTTGCCATATCTTTGATTATCATCAAGAAATAAAGTGAAGCTTTAACAAAAAGTAAATCTTTTATATTAAAAAAAAAGACTGAAATCTTTCTTTTCTATTTTCTCTCTCTGTTTTATTCCAAAGAATTGTAATTATATTCACTTCAACTATCCCTCTGTTCTAACTCAGTTTCCTCCCTAAAAACTGAATAAAAATGTACTGTAAACATAGTGAATATAATAAATAAAAGAAGCATGGAAAGACTTATGTAAACTGAAGTAAGCAGAGAGACACTGTGACTATAATAATGTAAATGCAAAGAACCCCCACAAAACAAATGAACACAGGTAAAATTACAAGGAACAAACATGGCACCAAAGTGTCTGAAAAAACACTTTACTTAAATAGAAGGTCCACAAATGCAGTATATTGCTTATATTTTTGTATTTTTTGATAAAATTGATAATTTCATGCTTTTAAAATATTTTGATTAGTCTTATTGCTTTTTGCTTTTTTTCTAGTTTGTTTGATAGTTTGGTTAGTTGTTTGGTAGTTCTCCGGGATAGGAAGGGAGAGAAATGCTAAGGACAGTCAACACAAAAGCATTGAAATGGGAGTTGGAGTGTTGTGTGAGACACAGAGAAGTCCAACTTAGCTGGATCACAGAGTGTAATGGGGAGAACTGTGTGCTATGGGACTAGAAAGACAGGTTGCAGATGGGGAAGATCATAAAAGAGCCTTAAAAGCTAATGGTATGTGATATATGATTCCAGAGTCAAGAGAAAGTCAATGGAATTAATTGAGGTGTGGACATGATTAGATCTGCACTTAAGGAAATAATTTTAGTTTCTCAGTAGAGAATGGACTGGAGTGAGAAGAGTTTTGAGGGATAAGACTGATTAGGAGATTCTTGCAGAAATCTAAGGGAGAGGTGATACTGTGTGAATAGAAGTATAGATTGAATGCAAGAGATATTATAATATAGAAATGGAAGTGGCAAGATTTGTCACCTGATTCAATACACAGAGTTGAGGGAGAGGGAACATTTGAAAACACCAAGCATCCATATCTGGAAGATTGGTGAATCAGTGGGATTTTCAACAAAAATAGGGATGTTGTGGCACAGTTCCCCTTTATTATCCTGCCTCAGTTTTCCTAATTGTCTTGTCTCCATTTCCCTGAATTGTCCTGCCTCAATTTCCCTAAATTGTTCTGCCTCAGTTTCCCTGACCAGTTCTGCCTCAGTTCTTTTTATTATTCTGCCTAAATCCCTCTGATTGCAATACCTCCCCCTCCTGCTTATTAGGACTGAGATAATTAGAGCTGTGGCCACTGTGGCATTCCAAAAGATAATTCTCCAGATTTCCTAACTCAGATACCTAATTGGCATTGTCTATTTCTCCAGACTTCCTGGGTTTAGTTTGCCTATCTCTTTTATTCCCAATTTGTAAGAAGTTACAGACCTACCTCCAACCTGTCAGAACTGGCTTGATGATCTGTTCCCGCTCTCAGTGCTCTGACTCCACCCCTACCTCAGTCTACCCTAGTCACTTAGAGACATGTAAATATATATTTCATGGGAAACTCATATTCACTGCTGGATGCTTTGAGACATCAGCCCTGAGGGCAACGTGCGCCCAGCACAATCTCTTCTTCTCAAGTAAACTATTAAAAACTCTCTAATTTCTATCTTGCCTCAGTTTCTCTGGAATTACAGGGAGACGTCAGGGTAGTGAATTCTACTTTGGATATGTATTGTTTGAGATGTCTCTTGAACATCTGGTTTAAAATATCCATAGGAAATTGGTGATGTAAGATTGAAACTGAATAATTATAGGACAATATTGACCTTGCAGTCATGAATATAAAGATAATAATTAAACTCAAGAGAAGAGTATAAAGAAATAAGAAAAGATCTATGATTGAAATTTGGAGAACACCCACAATTAAGAGGAATTATCTAGATGGATGATAAACTAGCAAAAGAGAGGGAGGATGATGCAGAAGAGAATAGTGTCATTAACAACCAAAAAGACATGATATTCAAAAATAAGGGTGACCAACATTGTCAAATGCAGCAGATGGGTCAACAAGGATGAGAATTAATAAAAAAAAATGATTATTGGTAACTTTGAGAAAGCAATATCGTGAGAGATGACACAATGACAGCAATGACATTTTTCTAACATTCTACTGAAAGCAACTTTAAAATAAAACCTCAAACTGAATTCTGAAATGATATACAAACAAAATATCAGGGTAATTTTTACAGCTCAGGAGAACATAAAATGTTGAAAAAGAGAAATCTGTGATACTGGAATGAAGCTGGTCCAAATCAGAGACAAAACTAGCAGAATGTGGGCTTTGGAGACATCACAATGGTAACAGCAACTTTAAGAACTCTCAGCTCAGAGATGTTAGGGGCATTGGACACCTGTTCAGAAAGAGATAGCAAGGAAGCCCTAGATGTTATTTGGCAACTCCATTGTTCAAATTTTGGGTTGAAATTCTAGGGCAGAGAGGAAGTCTTGTGGTGGCAAGAAACCAGGGGATTGGTCCCAAATCCAAAAAAAGAAAAGGGCTTGAGGCTGCAAGATTATAGAGGCCCTTCCTGGGTAAAGAACAAAGTACACCTTTGGAGAATATTGACTCACTATACTTCTTCTCAGATCACACTACCTTACAAGTACCAAAAACTAACAAAAGCCCAGAATTAGCTGTGAAAACAGCATTGCAATACATCAGAAGCTTGAGCCCATGCCCCTCACCTGAAACCAAGTGATTAGGACCAAACTTGAATATAAAATTTAAAGCAAAAAAAAAAAAGGCTAGACAATAAGCAAGTAAGGGGAAAAAAAGAATCTGGTCATTTAAAAAAAACTGCTACAATGACAGGGAAAATCAAGACACAAACTCAAAAGAAGAAAACAACTGGGGTGGGGGGAGCTACAAGCAAGGCAACAGAGAAAAATTGCAAACTGGACATGAGCCCAACAAGAATCCACAGAAGAACAAAAAAAAGAGGAAACAAGATTTCAAAAAATCAAAAAAGATAAGTGGAGGAAAATTTGAGAAAATTTAAAATGAAGCATGAAAATTATGAAAAAAATAATGAACAGTTTGGTAAAAGATATACAAAAAAAGTCTCAAGAAAATAATACCTAAAATATCAGAATTGGCCATTGGCAAAAGAGGCACAAAACTTACAAGATACTTCCTTAAAAATTAGAATTGGGCAAGTGGAAGCTAATAATGTAATGCTGGAGAAACTGAGGCAAGATAGAGATTAGAGAATTTTTAATGTTTATTTGAAAGAGAGAGATTTACTGGGACCAAATAGATCCATGGTTTGGTCCTAGGACTGAATGAGACTATCGTCTCCAAGAATCCAGCAACCATTGTGAGTTCTCAATGATATATCTATGCAGGTGGCTCAGCTACAGGGCTAGACCGAGGCAGGGGCAGAGTCAGAGTGACAAGGTGGGGGAGGGAAGGAGACATCCTGATAAGTTGGGATGACATAATGGGGAGAGTTACCGGACATTCTGATGATGTCTAAGATAGAAGGTCTTTCTCCTTATCTGGATCATGTGATTAGGAGAGAGGAGTAATATTGCAGGATTGAGCAAAACAATTAGGAACTGAGGCAGAACAATTCAGGGAAACTGAGGCAAGACAATTAGGGAAACTAAGTTAGGATAATAAAAGGGAACAATAATTCCATGAGACACAAAAAAGCAGTAAACCAAAGTGAAAAAGAATTTTTTAGAAATAGGAGAAAATGTGAAATGTTGCATCAAGTAAATAATTGATCTGAAAAATAGATAAAAGAGAAAAATTAAGAATTATTGAATTATCTGAAAATCTTGATTTTTTAAAAAGGGCTAAGACATTATATTTCAAGATATAAAGGAAAACTGCCTCAATATCTTAGAACAGAGGTTAAAATAGAAAGAACCCATTGGTTGCCTCGTGAAAGACATCCTAAAATAAAATAAAAACTCCTAGGAATATTATAGCTTCCATAGCTTGAAATCAAAGAGAAAATACTTCAAGCAGCCAAAGAAACTATTCAGATTATGGAGTCATAGTCAGTATGACACAATATTTAGTAGTTTCCACTTTAAAACAGTGAAAGACTTGGAATCCAAGATATTCTGGAAGACAATGAACCCAGAATTGCAATCATGAATAACCTACCCATAAAAATGGGGG
This sequence comes from Antechinus flavipes, assembly GCF_016432865.1. NCBI lineage: Eukaryota > Metazoa > Chordata > Mammalia > Dasyuromorphia > Dasyuridae > Antechinus > Antechinus flavipes. The sequence goes on from NC_067398.1 coordinate 193,955,016, forward strand.
GAAATGTGAAAGAATGCTGGGAGATGACTATGAACCACTACATAGAATTCCCAATCCCTCTATTTTTGTCCACCTGCATTTTGATTGCCTTCAGGCTAATTGTACACTATTTCAAAGTCCAATTCTTTTTGTACAACAAAATAACTGTTTGGACATGTAAACATATGTTGTATTTAACTTATACTTTAACATATTTAACATGTATTGGTCAACCTGCCATCTGGGAGAAGAGGTGAGAGGAAGGAGGGGAAAAGTTGGAACAAAAGGTTTTGCAATTACCCATGGGAAATGGGAAAAATTACCCATGCATATAACTTGTAAATAAAAAGCTATAATAAAAAAAAATGGGGGGAAATGAATATTTAATAAAATAGAAGACATTGAACCTTTCTTGATAAAAAGAATAGAGTTGAATATAAAATTTGACATTCAAGCATAAACCTCAAGAAAAGCATTAAAATGTTATGATAAATAATACAGTTAAACTGCTTATATTAACTAAATAGGAAGGTAAGACATGTAACTCTTAAGACTTTATCATTATTAGGGCAGTTAGAAGTGCAGGGAACCTGGCAACAAGAGCCCTAGGGAACACAATAACAAGAGTCTGCATTAATCTTGCGACTCTTCATCTGCATACCTTGCACACAATGCCCCATTTTCGTAAGAAACAAGTCTTGGGCAAACGATCCTTCTGGTCTGTAGATCTCGGTCAGCTCACTCTTGGGAATGGATGTTGAGGCCTCGGGTGTGAGTTCTGCCTCACTGGCTAAAGGTCCGGGGTACACACCCTGTAGACACATCAGGACAGACATCGAGCATGCACCAAAACGAGATTGCCCCCACCGTCTCAGGAGTTGGGCTCCTGGATACACAAGCTAATCACATACCTGTTGCTGGGGCACATTGGCAAGGGCAGATGAGAGGGGTATAAATACAGGACAGCAGAGGGGGAGAGAGAAGGGACAAGATGATGTAACCAAGCAATAAAGCTTCTCTGAACTGCAGAAGTGGTGTCAGACTGTTCTGTCATATCCAGAGTCATCTGAAAGTCATAGAGGCCACAATAATTGTGGGTAAGTGCTCAGACTCCGGCTGGTGTCAGCAGGTCTGCACTAGCTGAGGATCCCAACATAGAAGGATTTGACATAGAGGACATGAATCAAAGTAAATTACGTTGAGATGATCTCCAAGTAGTAGAGAATAGTGAGAAAAAGGAATGCACTAGAAGAATGGAAAGGGAAAGGAAAAATGTGAAAAATAATCTTCCAAAAAAGAGGTGTGTAAGAAAGAGCTTTTACAGTAGAGGGGGAAAGGAAGCAGGCAACACTTGAATCTCATACTCATCAGAATTGATTCAAAGATGGAAGAATACAAATACACATTCAGGTGGATATAGAAATGTATCTTACCAAATTTATCTTATCCCTCTCCTTGATAAAAGGGAGGGCAGTAGTCAGAAGCAAAACAGACTTTTCAAAAGAAACAGGACAAAGGAGACAGCAAGACAGAGATACAGAGAAAAGAATAAATAGAAGAAAAGAAGAAGGCAGGAAATTCATAGTTATTACTCATAACTGTGAATGTGAATAGGATAAATTCACTCATAAAACAATTATGGACAACATAATGGATTGGGGACGAGTCAAACAATTTGTTGTTCAGAAAAACAAACAAACAAAAACATTTAAAATACAAACATTCACATAGATTTAAAATAATGGGGCTGAAGCAAGATCTGTTTTGCTTCAGTTGAGATTTGAAAAAAGGGATAGCAATCATTATTTCAAATAAAGTAAAACAAAAATGGGTTTAATTAATAAAAACAATTAGGGAAACACTATTTAGCTTTTTAAACAGTGCCATAGACAATGAAGTAATGTTGTGCCACAGTTCTCTTTTATTATCCTGACTCAATTTCCTAAATTGTTCTGCCTCAGTTTCCCTAAATTGGTTCTGCCTCAGTTTCCCTAATTGGTCCTGCCTTGGTTTCCTTAATTATTCTGCTTCAATCTCCTTACTTGCAAATCCCCCTCCCCCTCTGGTTCATAAAGACTGATATAACTCAGGGCTATTTGCTCTATGGTTATAAATTGTCAATGTGTAAACTCAGAAAGGGGGACTTAAGATTTGTGTCTGTAGTCAGACACTTTCTTAACTCCCAGCTTGTTAGAATTTATGGTCCTACCCGCAATCTGTCAGAGCTGAGTTGATAGTTCCTGCCTGGAGATTTGAGAGGTCTGTATATCAATATGTTATGGAGAACTCACATTGGCTGCTGGATGCTGACTGGATGTTGGATTCTTGGAGACAATAATCTCATTCAGCTCTGGGACCAAACCATGGATCCATTTGGTCCCAGTAAATCTCTCCCTTTTAAATAAATTATTTAAAACTCTCTAATCTCTATCCTGCCTCAGTTTCTCCGGCATTACATTAATATGAATACAAAACATATTATGTATCAAATGGCAGAATACCGAGATCCTTAAAGGAAAAGTTAAATAAGTTACAGGAGGAAATAGACTTTAAAATTATACTAATAGGGGATCTCAGCTTTCCCCACTCAGACCTAGATAAATATAATTGTAAAAAAATAAGGAAGTTAATAGAATTCTAGGAAAGTTAGATATGTTTGTTAGATCTCTAGAGAAAACTGAATTGGAATAAAAAGGAGTATACCTTTTCATCAGTTGTACCTGGAACTTTAACAAAAATTGACCACATATTAAGGTACACACATAAAAAAAAAAAAAAAACTCACAAAAAATGCAAGAAGGGAGAAAATTTTAATCTACCCTTTTCATAGCACAATGCAATAAAAATTACATTCAACCCTTTGGATTAAAAATTAATTGGAAACTAAAGTATCTAATTCTAAAGAATCAGTGGTCCAGAAAACAAATCATAGAAATAATCAATAATTTCATAATAGTATTGACAACAATGAGAAAACATACTACGCTGCCAAAGGGAAAATTTTGCATCTCTAAATGTTTATATCAATTTTTTTAAAGAGCAGACAAATGAACTAGGCACACACAAAAAAATAAATAGAAAAATAAAAAACTTAAAATCTCTGATTAAACACCAATATAAAAATTCTAAAAATCAAAGAAGAGATTAAGAAAATTGAAACTTAAACAATTATTGACCTGGAAAAACAAAATTAGAACCTGATTTAGGAAGAAAAAAATCCCCCCAAATAAATTATTAGCTAATTTGATTTTTTAAAAAATCAACAAATTACTAGAATCAAAGATGAAAATGGGGACTGTATCACCAAAGAAGATGAAATTAAAACAATTGGTAGTTATATGCCACTAAAAATGACAAACTAAATGAAATGAAGGAATGTGTATGAAAATATAAATTGCTTATATTAACAGAAGAGGAAATAAAATATTTAAATAAAACTATGTTAGAAAAAGAAATCAAACAAGCCATCAAATGAGTGGCCTATGAAAAGGCCCAGGATCAGATGGATTTACAAATGAATATTACAAAACATTTAAGGAACAATTAATTTCAATATCATATAAACTATTTGAAAAAAAACAAGGAAGGAAGGAGTCCTACCAAATTCTTTCTATGAATTTATATAGTTTTCATGAATAAACCAAGAAAAGCAAAAACAGAAAATAGAAGTTATTAAGTCAATTTCTCTAATAAATATTAATGCAAAAATTCTAAATAAAAGACAAAAAAAGGAGATTACTGCAATATATCACAAAAATTATATACCATGACCAGCTGAGATTTATACTGAAAATTGCAAAATTGAGTTTAATATTAGGAAATCTATCAACATAATTGACCATATCAATAATAAAAATCATATTATTATATCAATTGATGCAGGAAAAGCTTTTGACAAATGCAAATTCATTCCCATTAAAAGTACTACAAATCAGAAGGATAAGTGGAATTTTCCTTAAAATTATAAGTGATATCTTTTTAAAACCATCAGCAAACATTATCTCAATTACCTTAAGATATAAGCCTTTCCAATTAAGATCAGAATTATTCAATATTGCATTGAAATGTTAGTTATGGCAATAAGACAAGAAATTGGGGGAATAAAAATAGGCAAATAAAAATAAAACAATAATGCTTATAGAAGATATAATGATATGCTTAAAGAACCCTACAGAATCATCTAAAAAAATATGAAAAAATTCAAACCTTGAGTAACTTTGCAGGATATAAAATAAACCTACATAAATCATTAGCATTCTATATATTACTAAGAAGATTCAAGGAAGAGATAGAAAAAGTTTTATTCAAAGTAACTGCAGACAATATGAAATTGAATGTAGTTTCCAAGACACAACTAGGAACTTTATGAACACAATTACAAAATACTTTTCACACAAATAAAAATACTTTTAAACAAGTAGAGATATATTAATTGCTCGTGGGTGGGTCAAGCCAATATAAAAATTAATAATTTTATCCAAATAAAACCATGCTAATCAAATAACCAAAGAATTATTTTACAAAGCTAGAAAAAATAACACAATTGATCTAGAAGAAAAGATCAAACTATCAAAGAAATCAACGAAAAAAAAATGGGAAGCTTGGCTATGTTGTTCAGTCATTCAGTTGTGTCTAACTCTCACGGATCATATAGCACTCTAGGTCCTTCTATCCTCCACTTTGTTCTGAAGTCTAACCGAGCTCATGTTCATTGTTTCCAGGACACTCTCTCTTCCTCTCATACGCTGCCATCCTCCCCTCTCTTTTTGCCTTCAGTCTTTCCCAACATCAGGATCTTTTCCAACAAGTCCCATCTTCTCATTATATGATCCAAATATTTAAGCTTTAGCTTCAGTATCTGAGTTTACAATAAATAGTGTGAATTAATTTCTTTAAGTATTGACTAATTTGATTTTCCTGCTATCTTAAGGATTCTCAAAAGACTTTTCTAGCACCACAATTCAAAAGCATTGATTCTGTGATGCTTAAGTTTCCTTTTAATCTAACTGAGCCATACATAGTTACTAGAAAAACCATACTTTTAACTCTGTGGACCTTTATCAGCAAGGTGATATCTATGATTTTTAGTGTGCTGCCCATGTTTTCCATAGCTTTCTTTCCAAGAGCAAGCATCTTTTAATGTCATGCCTGCAGTAGTCACTTTTGATGAAGATATAAAATCCGACACGGCATCATTTCTACTCCACCTATTTGTTAGGAAGTAACCAGTTGCCAAGATCTTAGGTTTTGGGCTTTTTTAATACTAAGCTTCGTTCTAGCTTTTATACTCTCCTCTTTTACTCTCAAGAGGCTTCTTCATTATCCACTTTCTGCCAGAGTGATACCATCTGCATATCTGAGACTGTTGATCTTCCTCAAACAGACCCTAATTTCAGCTTCTGATTCATCTAGTCAGACATTTTGCATGATATACTCATGATAAATGAATTGACAATTTACAGCCCTGTCGTTCTCCTTTTCTAATATTAAACCTATCAGTTATCTTATGTTCAGTTCTATCTGTTGCTTCTTGGCTCCTATACATGCTTCTTAGGAGAAAAGTAAGATGATCTGGTATTCCTGTCTCTTTGGGGAACCTTATCCATACAGTAAAAGGCTTTAATGTACTCAATGGCAGCCTTTTTTTCCCCTAAAGCAATTGAGGTTAAGTGACTTGTCCAAGATCACATAGCTAGTAGGTGTTAAGTGTCTGAGATCAAATTTGAACTCAGCAGAACCAGGAGATCATTATACACTTCGACAACGATATTGTATGAGGACATATTTTGATGGAAGGGGATTTCTTTGACAAAGAGACCTGAGTTTCAATTGATAAATGACGGACAAAAGCAGCTATACCCAAAGAAAGAACACTGGGAAACGAATGTGAACTATCTGCATTTTTGTTTTTCTTCCCGGGTTATTTATACCTTCTGAATCCAATTCTCCCTATGCAACAAGAGAACTGTTCGGTTCTGCAAACATATATTGTATCTAGGATATACTGCAACATATCCAACATATAAAGGACTGCTTGCCATCTAGGGGAGGGGGTGGAGGGAGGGAGGGAAAAAAAATTGGAACAGAAACGAGTGTCAATATAAAGTAATTATTAAATAAAAATTAAAAAAAAAATTTGAACTCAGGTCTTCCTGACTTCAAAGCTGGTGCTCTATCCACTAAGCCACCTAGCTGCCCCTATATACTCAATAAAATGGAAGTAGATGTTTTTTTCCCCTGGAATTCCCTTGTTTCACCATAATCCCACACATGTTGGCAATTTGGTTTTGAGTTCCTCTAACTTTTCAAAAACCAGCCTGCTCCTAGGAAAGCTAACTGGGAAACAATTCCTTAAAAGTCAGAATTGAGCAAATGGAAGAAAGCTAATGACTCTATGAAACATCAAGAATCAATAAAATTCAAAAATGAATGAAAAATAAAAAAAGAATGAAAAAGTGGAAGAAATACAAAATACCTCTGAGGGAAAAAAATTCATATGTGGAAAATAGATTCAGGAGAAACAGCATCATTAAATGAAAACTACAACCAAAGGAGGACCTAGACAACATCTTTCAAGAAATTATCAAGAAAAACTGCCCTAATATTCTAAAACTAGAAGGCAAAATAGGTACTGAAAGAATCCTCAAATCACCTCAAGAGATTCATCTCAAGAATCACCTGCCTCATGAAATTAAGCATATTATGCGAAGGGAAAAAATAGTCATTCAATGAAACAGAAGAATTTTAAGCTTTCATAAGGAGAACATGAGAATTCAACAACAACGAAATTTGATCTCCAATATCAAAACCTAGGAGAAATCTCAAAATTAAAAAGGGGAAAGAAAACATAAGGGCAATCAATGGAGCTGAAGTATTTACTTCCCTACATGGAAAGATGATACTTGTAATTCTTAAAAATTGTATCACTGATAGTACAGCTGAAAGTAATAAAGTGTTTCATAAATCCAAAAACCCAAGCTTTAGGGACAACAACTTAGGATTTGACAAAAATTTCTGGGAAACCTGGAAAAGCAGTTTGACAGTAACCAGGTCTAGATCAACATCTCACATCCTGTACCAAGATAAGGTCAGTATGAATATGTACTTTAGACATAAAGACTGATATCATAAGCAAATTAGGGGAGTGTGTAAAGATATAACTGCCATATCTGTGGATAAAGGAAAAATTTATGACTAAGCAAAAGAGACTCATGAGAAGTACAATGAACAATTCTGACTACATGAAATTAAAAGATTTTGTACAAACAATACTCATTCAAGCAGAAAAGTGAGAGAAAAAATTATAACAAGTTTCTCTGATAAAGGCCTCATTTCTCAAACATAGAGAGAACTAAGCCCTACATATGATGAGAGCCATTCCCCAATAGATAAATGGTCCAAAGACATGAACAAGAAGTTTTCAGAAAAAGAAATCAAACCTATAATAATATGAAAAAATGCTTTAAATAACTATAGAGAAATGCAGATTAAAATAACTCTAAGGTACCACCTCACACAAATGAGATTGGCTGTGACAGAAAAGCCAATGAGAAATGCTGGAGGGGAGGCAGTAAAAATAACTACACTAATGCACTCTTGGTGAAGTCATGAACTAATCCAAACATGCGGGATAACAACTTGAAATTATGCCCAAAAGGCTATAAAAATTGTTCATAATCTTGGACATAACAATGCTATTAAATCTATATACTAAAAGGATCAAAGAAAAAGTAAAAGCACCTATATGTGCAAAAATGTTTATAACAAATTTTTTTGTTTATTTTTTGTAGAGATAAGAATTGGAAATTGAGCAAATGGCCATTATTTGGAGAAAGATTAAAAAAAGTTGAGGTATATGGTTGTGATGGAATACTATTATGTTATAAGAATGATAAGGGGGCTGGTTACAGAAAAAAAATCTGGGAAGTTTTATATGAACTGATGGAAAATGAAGTGAGAAGAACAAGGAAAACACTGTCCATAATAATTGCAAGCTACTCTGATCAATAAAATGGTCCAAGACAATTCTGAAAGATTCATGATGAAAAATGCTATCTACCTCCAGAAAGAGAACTGATGAACTCTGGGAACAGATTGAAGCACAACAATATGAAAACATCTATAAGTGGAGCCTCAAAGAAAAATACAAATTGGGCACAAATCTAAGAAAAATCCCACCCAATTTCCCTCTGTCCTCATCCCCTGATCTATGATCTTAAAATACTGATATTCTGAGATTTTTCTCTGAAGTAGTAAGTTTATAGAATCTCTTCCTGTCCCATATAAAATTAAATACATACATATATACATGCAGATATATGCATATATACACATATATGTTTGATTATTTAGTACATTTAGTAAATTGCTCAAGTCTACACAATGTAAAATTACAAGTTGGTAATTTTCAGTGAATTTACTCTAAGTATACAATCAAGTTAGATAAATGAATTTTCACTGGTATTATTAACTTGACAAACAATGTTATATAATCGCTAAATACTAGACTTGAAATCAAATTTAAATGAAAGTATCAGTTCTGTCACTTACTAATTGTGTGACTGGGATGTCATTCAGGTATTCTACATTTCAGTATATTCATGTGTGAAATGGGGTTACTATCATAATATCTCAGCATAATTGTGCAGAAAACACTGTAAGCTATAAAGCAATATTACTTTTAAAATCATAGAACATAGAATTTTGGAGAGTTGGGAACTTAAAGAGCATCCTGTCTCCATCTTTGCACAGGCTGTGTTCCCTCATGCTGGAAATACACTTCTATAGCACTACCTCCAAGAATCCCTCATTTTCTTCAAATTTCAAGTCAAGCAATACTCCTTATATGATGCTTTCATTGATCCCTCAAGTGCTAAGTGTTCCACCACCACCACCCAAAATTATCTTGTGCTTCTTTGGTAATTAGGGATTGCATTTCTCAAATGTTGTATGTTTTTCAGAAATCCCTATTTGGTGTGGTTTCCATTGCTTTTCAAATAACCATGCATAGTATTTTTAGATTGGTTATTTACTAATGTGGCATAACAGGAAGTTAGATAAACAAAAAGGAATGACAATCTCCCCTTAAAACACTCCAAGTTCCTAGGAGAAAGATCAAACCTAAAAAGCATATACAGCCAAAGAATAAACTCACAGCTACTAGCTACTGGAAGTCCTTTCCCCCTTTGTATAAAGCCCTTTTCCTGAATTTATTTTGTAATCAATGTACAAGGTCCTGGCAATAGTTGGACAAAAATGAAATGGTATCAAGTAAGCTTAAGGAGCTTAAGGAGCTTAAGGAGGGATTTCCATCAGTCACTGCTTCTGAAAAATAATATATCAATGAAGATGGGAGTTTCAGATCTTCTAATGTTTTCAAGTTAACAAAGATATCACTAGATTAATGGTGGGATAGGAAGATCTGAAGGAAAGTAACAATCCTTCAGTGCTTCCTCCTTCCCTCACTGTCTTGCTATTCTCTGATAGAGGTATAAGAGTATGACTCAGTGTGCTTCTGAGTTTGAAAACTCAACTGTTTTATTGCTAGACTTCAAGTTTCCAAACTGATTTGCAGTTGTAAAAACAATATAGACTATTGCTGACTCTCTACAATCAATTAAAAAATATTTTCTATGGGATACTTAAATCAATTAATCAAAAGCACTTCATTTCTTCCAAATTGATTAAAGACTTTTTCTGTAATTAGTTTATACCTTTGAAATTCATTGGGGTGACTTACACTTTTGTATGTAAATGTTTCCCCCATATATCTTAAACTTTATACTCTTACATAAGACTGTTGCATTTTTATCCTGGCACCTAGCACATTATGTAGTCCAATCCCCCACATCACAGAAAAATAAACCCAGACTCAGAGTTCTTTGGTTTTTATCTACATGTGACAGTTGTACTGACTGTGGGTTTATTCAGTCAATAACTAATTTTTAAGTGCTAGTATACTCCAGGCACTGAGCTAAGCATTAGAGATACAAAAAGAGGCAAAACAAAGTCCCTGCCCTCAAGGAACTCACAATATAATGGAGGAGACAATATACCAACAAATTATAAACAAAACATATGCAGGTTGTAGGTGAAATTATAAACTGATCCAACCATTCTGGAGAGCAATTTGGAACTATGCCCAAAGGGCTTTCAAATTGTGTATACCCTTTGATCCATCAGTGTTTCTATTGGGCTTATATCCCAAAGAGAATTTAAAGAAGGGAAAGGGACCCACATATGCAGAAATGTTTGTGGCAGCCCTTTTTGCAGTGGCAAGAAACTGGAAACTGAGTGAATGCCCATCAGTTGGAGAATGAGTGAATAAATTGTGGTATATGAATGTTGTGGAATATTATTCTGTAAGAAACGATCAGCAGAATGATTTCAGAGAGACCTGGAGAGACTTCTATGAATTGATGATAAGTGAAGTAAGCAGAACCAAAAGAACATTGCACACAACAAAACAAGATTATACAGTGATCAATTCTGACAGACATGGCTCTTTTCAACAACGAGATGATTCAGGCCAATTCCAATAGACTTGTGATGGAGAGAGCCATCTACATCCAGAGAGAGGAGTGTGGGGACTGAATATAGATTACACAATATAGTTTTTTCACCGTTTTTGTTTTGTTTGCTTTATTTTTTTTCATTTTTTCTTTTTGATCTTATTTTTCTTGTGCAGCAAAATAAATGTGGAAATATGTATAGAAGAATTATACATGTTTAACATATATTGGATTATTTGCTGTTTAGGGAAAGGGGTGAGGGGAAGGGAGGGAGAAAAAAATTTGGAATACAGGATTTTGCAAGGGTGAATGTTGAAAACTATCTTTGCATGTATTTTGAAAATAAAAAGTTATTTTTTAAAAATGCACATGTTTAACCTATAGTGGACTGCTTGCTGTCTAGGGTAAGGCACAGAAGGAGAAGGAGGGAATATTGGAACACAATATTTTGCAAAGATGGATTTGAAAACTACCTTTGTTCAAAGCAATCCCAATAGACTTTGAACAGAAAATACCATCTGCATGCAGAAAAAGAACTATGGAGACTGAATGTAAATCAACACATGTTATGTTCACTTTTTTGTTCTATTTCTTTATCTCTCTCATGGTTTTTCCCTTTTGCTCTGATTTTTCTCTCCCAACATGATTCATAAAGCAATGTGCTTTAAAATAAAATAATAAATAGAAGAAATAGGAAAATCTTTGAAGTGTATTTGGTAAAATAAAAAGCTATTACATAAAAAATAAAAAATAGAAAATATATCCTCCCCCCCAAAAGTAAGAGAAACCACATGCTTCATGTCAGATACACTGATTTTATGTCTTAGAAGTGGAGTTGAGAAGTGGTTTCATTCTGACTTTGTGTGCAGGGGCAGCACCCATAGTTACTTAGGCAAAGCCATGGAGGGAAACCTTTAAGAGGGATGTTTTTGGATCCGAAATGTCACTAGGTCAAGTTGCAGGCACGCAATTTTCTTCTGCACCTGCACTAACTTTCCGCATCTCATTATTATTGCTCATTAGTTTCAGAAAATCCATTATCACTGACAAACATGTTGTTATCTAACAGTCAGCAATCTTTTGGGATCAGCATTCTGACCATATAAAGTAAACTAAAGCAAGATAGCCTAAGACAAGATAAGCCTAACTACATCACTCCCAAGGCTAAGTAACCTTGGGGTTATTCCTAAGGGAAGAATCATATCATTTTTACCTTTTTTGGTTTGCTTGTTTGCTTTTCTTGTGTTCTTTTTTCCCATTTGGTCTGATTTTTCTTATTCAACATGACAAGTATGGAAATATATTTAAAATAATTGTACATGTTTAACCTATATAAGATTTCTTGCTGTCTTGGGAGGAGGGAAATAAGGGAGAAAGAAAAAAAAATAAAACATGAAATCTTACAAAAACAAACTGCTCTTAAAAACACAAAATATATGCAGTAAAAATAGGAAAAAATAAAAGAAGGAAGGCATTTTAATTAAGAAGGGTTGTGAAAGTTCCCTTTAGATGAAATTTTAGTTGGGACATAAAATGAAGCTTAGTAGACAGAGTTGAGGAGGGAGAGCTTTCCAAATATAGAGGGCAGTAAGAGAAAATGCCAAGCCAAGAGATGGAGTGTAGAATAGCAAGAAGATCAGGGTCACTTGATTGTACATGGGAGGAAATTGTAAGAAGACTAGAAAAGAGGAAGAGGAGTAGTCTAGTTATGAAAGATTTTGAAAGCCAAATATTTTGTTACTTGATTCTAAAAGCAATACAGAACCCCTGAAGTTTATTGTATAGGGTTGGAAAGACCTGCACTTTAGAAAAATGACTTTGGTGTCTGGATTGAGGAGATACTTGAGGTAGGCAGACTCATCAGCAGATTATTATATTTATATATTTTCCTAGCTTTTTTACTTGCATGCTGAATTTATTGATCTTCTAGTTCTCCATTTTATTCAAGCAAGACATATAAAACTTCTCCTAAGAACTGCTTTGGCTGCATCCTATAAGTTTTGGTATGTTTTCTCATTATTGTCATTCCCTTGGATGAAATTATCAATTGTTTATATGATTTATTGTTTCACCCACTTATCCTTTAGATTAAATTATTTCATTTCCAATTAATTTTTGGTCTACTTTTCCTCTTTATTACACAGAATTCTTATTGAATCACAATGTGAAAAGAGTACATTTACTATTTCTGCCTTTCTGCATTTGATTGTGAAGTTTTTATTGTCTAATACATGGTCAATTTTTGTATAGATGCCATATACCACTGAGAAAAAAGTATATTCTTTTCTCCCCATTCAATTTTCTCCAAAGGTCTATCATATTTAATTTTTTTAAAATTCTATTTATGTCCTTAATTTCTTTCTTGCTTACTTTATGGTTTATCTAGTTCTCAGAGAGAAAAGTTGAGATCCCCCTACTAGTATAGTTTTGCTATTTACAACTCACTCAACTTCTCTAAAGATTTGGATGCTCAGGAGTGAAACAAGGTTGCCCACTATCACCATTACTATTTAATATTGTATTAGAAATGCTAGCTTCAGCAATAAGAGTTGAGAAAGAGATTAAAGGAATTAGAGTAAGTAATGAGGAAACCAAATTATCACTCTTTGCTGATGATATGATGGTATACTTAGAGAACCCCAGAGATTCTACTAAAAAGTTATTAGAATCCACAACTTTAGCAAAGTTGCAGGATACAAAATAAACCCACATAAGTCATCACCATTCTTATATATCACTAACAAAATCCAACAGTCAGAATTACAAAGAGAAATTCCATTTTAAGTAACTACTGATAGTATAAAATATTTAGGAATCTATCTGCCAAGGGAAAATCAGAAACTTTATGAACAAAACTACAAAACACTTTCCACACAAAGTAAGTCTCATCTAACTAATGGGAAAAAGATTAAATGCTCTTGGATAGGGCGAGCAAATATAATAAAGATGACAATACTACCTAAACTAATCTATTTGTTTAGGACTATACCAATCAGACTCCCAAAAAACTATTTTAATGACCTAGAAAAAATAACAACAAAGTACATATGGAAAAACAAAAGGTCAAGAATTTCAAGGGAATTAATGAAAAAAAAATCAAATGAAGGTGGCCTAGCTCTACCAGATCTAAAATTATATTATAAAGGAGCAATTACCAAAACCATTTGGTATTGGCTAAGAAATAGATTAGTTGATCAGTGGAATAGGTTAGGTTCAAAGGACAAAACAGTCAATAATTTTATATACTCTATATGTTTGAACTCTAGTGTTTGACAAACCCAAAGACGCCAGTTTTTGGGATAAGACCTCACTGTTTGACAAAAATTGCTGGGAAAATTGGAAACTAGTATGGAAGAAATTAGGCATTGACCTACACTTAACACCGTACATCAAGACGGGTTCATGACCTAGGCATAAAGAATGAGATTATAAATAAATTAAAGGAACACAGGATAGTTTACCTCTCACACCTGTGGAAGAGGAAGGAATTTATGACCAATCAAGAACTAGAGATCATTAATGATCACAAAATAGAAAATTTTGATTATATCAAATTAAAAAGTTTTTGGACAAACAAAACCAATGCAGACAAGATTAGAAGGAAAGCAATAAACTGGGAAAACATTTTTACAGTCAAAGGTTCTGATAAAAGGCCTCATTTCTAAAATATATAGAGAACTAACTCTAATTTATAAGAAATCAAGCCATTCTCCAATTGATAAATAGTCAAAGGATATGAACAGACAATTTTCAGATGATGAAATTGAAACTATTTCCACTCATATGAAAGAGTGTTCCAAATCATTATTGATCAGAGAAATGCAAATTAAGACAACTCTGAGATACCACTACACACCTGTCAGACTGGCTAGAATGACAGGGAAAGATAATGTGGAATGTTGGAGGGGATGTGGGAAAACAGGGACACTAATTCATTGTTGGTGGGATTGTGAACACATCCAGCCATTCTAGAGAGCAATTTGGAACTATGCTCAAAAACTTATCAAACTGTGCATACCCTTTGATCCAGCAGTTTTTCTACTGGGCTTATACCCCAAAGAGATACTAAAGAAGGGAAAGGGACCTGTATGTGCAAGAATGTTTGTGGCAGCCCTCTGTAATGGCCAGAAACTGGAAACTGAGTGGATGCCCATCAATTGGAGAATGGCTGAATAAATTGTGGTATATGAATGTTATGGAATATTTTTGTTCTGTAAGAAATGACCAGCAGGATGATTTCAGAAAGGCCTGGGGAGGCTTACACGAACTGATGCTGAGTGAAATGAGCAGGACCAGGAGATCATTATTTACTTTAACAACAATACTATATGATGATCAATTCTGATGGACCTAGCCATCTTCAGCAATGAGATGAACCAAATCAGTTCTAATGAAGGAGTAATGGACTGAACCAGCTACACCCAGGGAAAGAACTCTGGGAGATGACTAAGAACCATTACATTGAATTCCCAATCCCTATATTTTTGCCCGCCTGCATTTTTTGATTTCCTTCATGGGCTAACTGTATAATATTTCAGAGTCTGATTCTTTTTGTACAGCAAAATAACAGTTTGGACATGTATATACCTATTTTGTATTTAATTTATACTTTAATATATTTAACATGTATTCATTGAGGGGAGGGGGTGGGGGGAAGGGGGGAAAAATTGGAACAAAAGGTTGGCAATTGTCAATGCTGTAAAATTACCTATGCATATAACTTGTAAATAAAAAGCTATTAAAAATTAAAAAAAAGATTTGGATGCTATACCACTTGCTGCATATTATGTTTGGTATTGATAGTACATTTAGCAAGATGTAGTTGCCTTCCTTATCTCTTTTAATTAGATCTCTTTTTTTACTTTTGTTTGATCTGAAATCAGGATCACTATTCCTGCTTCTTTTTTTTTTTTTAAACTTCATAAGAGATTCTGCTTCAGCTTTTTACATTTATTCTGTATGTATCTCTCTGCTTCAAATGTGTTTCTTGTAAACAACATATTGTAGGATTCTGGCTTTTAATCCAATCTTCTGCTTTTATTTTATGGGAGAGTTCATCCCATTCACGTTCACAATTAAGATTACTAATTTTATATTTCCTGCCATCCTATTTTCCCCAAGTTAAACTTTTCTCTCTCCTTTCACCCTTTCCTTGCCTCACCAGTGTTTTGTTTCTCACCTTCCTCAATCTTCCCTCTCTTTTTTCAACCCTCCCTTCTTATCCTTTTCCCTTTTTATCCCTGATATCCCTTCTGTTCACCTCCCACTTTCATTTCCCTTTTTTACTCTTCCCTATGGATGAGACAAATTTCTATACCAAACTAAGTTTGTATGTTATTCCCTGTTTGAGCCAAATTTTATGAGATTAAGATTTAAACAATGTTCATCCCTTTTTTCCTTCAATTGTATTAGATCTTTTGTGCCTCTTCATATAATATAATTTAAACTACTTTATCTCCCCTTTCCTCATTTCCCTGTACAATTCATTTTCCACAGTTAATTTCTTTTTTATATTATCATATTAAAGTCAACATATACTTATATCTTCTAAGTATATCCCTTCTAACTACCCTGACAAAGATACAGTTCTCAAGTTACATGAATCATCTTCCCAAGTAGGGATATAAACATTTTAACCTCTCTTGGGTGTTGTATTTGAAGATCAAATTTTTTGTCCAGCTCAAGTCTTTTCATCAAAATAATTGAAAAATATCCTATTTCATTAAATTTCCATTCCTCCCCCTAAAAGATAATGTTTAGTTTTTCTGTGTAGTTGATCCAAACTCTTTTGATTTCTGGAATATCATATTTCAGGTCCTCTGATTCTTTAATATAGAAACTGCTAGATCCTGGGTAATCCTGATTATGACTCCTTGATATTTGAATTGTTTCTTCCTGGATGCTTGCAGTATTTTCTCTTTGATCTGAAAATTCTAGAATTTAGCTATAATATTCCTTAGAGTTTTCATTTTGGGATCTCTTTCAGGAGTTGATTGGTGGATTCTTTCCATAACTATTTATCCTCTAGTTCTAGGCTACCAGGACAGTTTTCCTTGATTTCTTGAAAGATGTTATCCAGGCTCTTTTTTTTCATCATGGCTTTCAGGTAGTTCAATAATTCTTAGATTGTCTCTTCTGAATCTATTTTACAAACCAGTTCTTCCAATGAGGTATTTAACATTTTCTTCTTCTTTTTTTTTTTTTTTTACTTTGTTAGTTTTGTTTGACTGATTCTTAATGTCTCATTGATTCATTCACTTCTATTTATCCAATTCTAATTTCTAGTGAATTATTTTCTTCAGTTTTTTTATCTCCTTTTGCATTTTTTTCCCATTTTTCCAAATCTATTTTTTAAGGAGTTGTTTTCTGCAGCTTTGATCCATTGTACTTTTAAATGAGTATGAATAAATTATGTAAGCCTGAAAAACTAAGGGGATGGTCTTGCCTTCTAGAAAAAACAGAGAAATTGGGGTGGGGAGAAAGAGGAAAAGAGAAAAAAAATTGTGAGTCTATTTTGGAACATGTTGAATTTGATATCAATTGGATATCCAGTTCAAGATGCTTGCAAGGCAAAAATGATATGATTGGAAGACAGTGGAGACTTTAGGGTAGGGCAGGTTCAAAAATTTGATTTGAGAATCATCAGCATGAAGATGATGGGAACTTATGGTATTATCAATTGAAGCAGTGTAAAGGAAATAATTATACTTTTTCCTTTCTTTTAAAAAAATTCTTTTTATTTAATATTTTATTTTTCCCAATTACATGTAGAAAGAAATTTTTTCTTTTTTTTTAAATGTTGAGTTCTAAATTCTTTCCCTCACTTGTTCTCTTCCCTATTCCTTCATTGAGAAGGCAAGCAATTTGATAGGCTAGATATATGTAGTCATGAAAAACATATTTCCATGTAAGTCATGCTATGGGGGAAAAATATGTTCACTTTCATTCAAGTTCTACCAGTTCTTTCTCTGGAGATGGACAATACCAGTTATCATTAAGTCCTTTAGAATTGTCTTGGATGATTGTTTTGCTGAGAATAGCTTAAGTTATTCACAGAAGATCATCATACAATATTGCTGTTATTATATATAATGGTCTTCTACTTCTGCTTATTTTACTTTGCATCAGTTCATATAAGTCTTTCCAGATTATTCTGAGATCATCCTGCTCATATTTTCTTATAGCATAAGAGCATTCCATCATTATTATATTCAACAATTCTTTGCAATTACTAAAAGAGTTGCTATAAATATTTTTGTACATACTTTTGTTTTTTCATCTCTTTGGGATACAGATCTGGTAGTGGTCTTGGTAAGTCAAAGGATATGCATGGTTTTATAGCTCTTTGAAAAGTTCCAAATTGTTTTCCAGAATGTTTAGATCAGTTCATAACTCTAACAACAATGCATTAGTGTTTTAATTTTCCCACATTCCGAATCTTCAACATTTATCACTTTTTTTCTGTCATATCAATCAATGTAACAGGTATATGGTGGTGGTTCAGAGTTGTTTCAATTTGAATTTCTCTAATCAATAGATATTTAGAGCATTTTTTTCTTAAAACCATGGATAACTTTAATTTCTTCATCTGAAAACTGCCTGTTCATATCCTTTCACTATTCATCAGCTGAGGAATAGCTCTTATTTCTACAAATATGACAGTTTTCTAGATATTTGAGAAATGAGGTCTTTATCAGAAAAACTTGCTATTTTTTTTATTATAATGTTTACTATGCATTTTTCTCTATATTTTTCCCCATTTATTCTACTCTTCCATTCCTATCATTCTGTTGATTCTCAGAAGTGTTTTGCTCTGATTTTTACCTCTCCCAATCTGCCCTCTTTTCTATTCCCTCCCATCTTGCAACTCTTTTCTATTACCCCTTTTATTTTCCTGTATAGTAAGATAGAGTTCTGTGTGGAGTATTCCCTCTTTGAGTCAGTTTCAATGAGAATAAGGTCCATCTCCCCTCACTTCTACTCCTCCATTTCCTGCGTCTTACACTTGACTATAAATTTCTTTCAGGCCTCTTTAATATCAGATAATTTACCTCATTCTATCTCTCCCTTTCGCCTTCTCTTTCTTTCTTATCCCTTAATTTAATTTTTTTAGATATTCATCCCAGCATATTCAATTCATATCTATGCCCTCTGTTTATATATACTTCTAACATCCCTAAAAATGAAAAAAAAAATTAGGGAGTTACAAGCATAATTTTCCCATCTAGGAATAAAAAAATCTTATCGAACTCTTGATGATTTCTCTTTCCTATTTACTTTTAATGTTTCCTTTAAGTCTTCTATTTCAAAGTCAACTTTTCAGTTCAGCTCTGGTCTTTTCATTAGGAATGTTTGAAAATGCTCAACTTCACTAAATATCCCATTTATTCCTTTAAAGGATTATATTCTTTATTATTCCTTTAAAGGAATATATTTTCTGGGTGGATAATTCTTGGTTGTAATGCTAGTTCTTTTGCCTTCTGGGATGATAATCTAAGCCCTTTAGTCCTTTAATATAGAAACCGCTAAATCTTGTGCTATTCTGACTGTGGCTTCACGATATTTGAATGGCTTCTTTTTGGCTGCTTGCAGTATTTTCTCCTTGACCTTGGAATCTTAAAATATGATTACAGTATTTCTTGGAGTTTTGATTTGGGGATCTCTTTCAGGAAGTAATCAGTAGATTCTTTCCATTTCTCTTTTACCCTCTTGTTCTAGAATATCAGGGCAATTTTCCTTGACAGTTTCTTGAAAGGTGATATGTAGGGTTTTTTGTGTGTGTGTGATCATGGCTTCAGATAGTCCAATAACTCTTAAATTACCTCCCCTGGTTCTATTTTCCATGTCAGTTGACTTTCCAATGAGTAGTTTCACATTTTTTTCTATCTTTTCATTCTTTTGGTTTTGTTTAATTGTTTATTGGTGTCTCATAAAGTTATTAGCTTCCATTTGCTCAATTCTAATTTTTAAAAGAATTATTTTCTTCAGTAAGTTTTTTTTAGCTTCCTCTTCTATTTGGAAAATTCTATTTTTTGAGTTCTTCAGTGATTTTTGTAACTCTTTTTCCATATGGACAATCCTTCTTTTCAAGATATTCTCTTCACTGGCATTTTATGTCTCCATTACCATTGGCCTCATCTGTGGGCTTTTTTTAAAAGGTGTTTTGGTATCTCCTTTACCAAGTTGTTGACTTTTTTTCATGATTTTCTTGCATCACTCTCATTTCTCTTCCTAATTTTTCCTTTACTTCTCTTGATTTTTTAAATCCTTTTTTTTTTTTTTTTTTTTTTTTGAGCTCTTCCATGGTCTGAGGACAATCCTCTAAATTTTTTTTGAGGTTCTGGATGTAGAAGTTTTGACTTTTTTGTCATCTTCTGAATTTATGATTATATTTTATCACTATAGTAACTTTCTATAATCAGAATTTTTTTTTTGCTCTTTCCCCATTTTTTTCAGTCTATTTCTTGACTTTTAATTCTATTCTAAAGTGGAGCTCTGCTTCCGGAGAGTAAGAAGCATTGTCCCACAGGTCAGGTTTTTTGTGCATCTGTTTTTTTTTGTTTGTTTGTTTGTTTTTTCTGGGGTTCCTGTTAAGTTTTCAGTACTTCCATAGTGGTATGGTGTAAGGAGAGGTGTGTTTACTACTCTCCCTTTCAGTGTTCTGGAAAATGTAAGCTCTGATCTGCTAATATTCCTCCTTACACTGGAATTCAAACTCAGGACTGCAGTCCTGATCCCAGTATAGACAATGCAACAGAGTCCTGCCCTGATGCCAGGACAGGCATCCCTCTAATCTCATTCTAAGCAGTTGTCTGATACACTTTACCTTCTGTGAGCTGAGAGATCTGGAAACCACCACTGCAGCTATTGGTTCAGTTGCTCCCAAATCCTGCTCTTTATTGTTTGGAAACCATCTGCATTGGTGCTTCCTTCGCTGGATAGCACTCCACTCTCACCTCAGTCAAACTGAAATCTATTAAAGACCTGAATTTAAAAGGCCAAAGTCTCCCACTGCATCCAAGGCTATCTCCAGTCCTCTTGATCTACATTTGGCCACTGGACCCAGATGCTCTGAAGGGGAAAGTGAGGCAGGTGACCTTGCATGGCCTCTCTCCCTGAAATTCAATTAACTTGCATGTCATGGCATTACCTCCTTATGTCATGGTCCTTTTTGAGAACAAGGGGCAAACAACAACTCACCCTTGGGTAACAGACCTTTCCTGCCAATCTTCTAAGTTGTCTTGAGCAGGAAAATTACTTCACTGTTTTTGTTTTGGTTTTTTTTTTGGGGAGGGGGGCAGTTGTTCCTCTAAAATTTATTTTAGAGCATTATTTAAAGGTTTTGGAGAGGATTTGAGAAAATGTTTAGGTGAGTTCCTGCCTTTTCTCAATCATCTTGAGTCTATCTTCTACACTAGTAAGAAGTCATAATCCTTAGAAATAATACTATCTGGGAACTATGTCTAATATTCTAATATATTAATATTCCCACTTAAAGTTGTCCATTTATAAAGTAAAATTAAAAATAGGAAATACCAATCTAATCCAAAATGCATTTATAAAGTATCTACTATGTTCAACTCTAAGGAACTGGGGATGCAGAAAAACTGAAAAAAATTTGTCCTTTTTCTAAAAAAAGTTACATTTTATCTTGAGTGGGGGGATTATCCAAATAATGTCAGTCCCAAAATATCATTGGAAACATAAAGATAATTGAAGTGATAGGTATTTTTAGTTGTGATCATCTACGTCATTATCACAGCTCTTCACTATAAACCTTAAATGCATTACATTTTGCTTCTATATGAGCCAGAGTAGAAACTGTGGTGTGGTAAAAGAGATGACCTTAGAGCATTTGAGCCCTGTCTTTTTTTAAGCTATATAACTATAGAACAGGAATTTAATTTCTCTGAATTGTATTTATTTTTTTGTCCAGACTTTTCAAAGCATAATTTATGAGGTTCAGATAATAAAATGTATACAAAGCACTTTGTAAACTGCTAAGCATTAACAGCTAGTAATATCTGTATCATAATATCTGTAGCTATTTGCTCATCCATCATCTGCTATACTTTGTTCCCTATAGATTCAGTCAATAAAGCAATATATACTATGGCACATATTGTATGAGAAATAGAATAAAGAAAATCATTGAATTTTTGCTGATACTAATGAAAATTAACAGGCGGTATTAATGGAGGTTAAAAGCTAGAACCAGAAAATACTTAAAGCAAATTGTCTTCCCTTACAACAATAGTTTTTTGGTCATTTTTTTTTTTTTGATTTGACATTTTCACTAACTAAAAAATACAGAACAGTAAAGGCAAAGTTTATTACTCATTCTGCAAATAATGAGGACCTACTGTGTACAAAGTACTCAGCTAGCTCCTAAGAGATTTATGCCAATCCCTATTTTTAAATCTAATTATAATCTGATTACCTGTGAAAAATAGGTTAACAACAATAATGCATGTAAATACATAAATACAAGAGAAACATGACAATATATAATTAAGAAAAAATGTTTACCAGCAGAAACAGCAAAATGTAGCTGCCAAAGTGCATATAAATGTGTTTGATGGCCAAAGGCTCTCAGGCAAGACTTTCTGGGTAAGAAAGAACTTCTTCCCAGTTCGAATCTTTTTCTACTAGAAGTAAAAGAAGTGTATCCAGTAATTAATATTTAATTTGGAGATCTCTTTCCAGGGAAAAGATTAGCTTATTAGTCAGATAATCTTTAAAAATGTGCAGTTGGTCCATATCACTTAAAAAAGGGGGAGGAAAAAAACTTATACTGCATTTTTCCAATAGTCCAAAAAGTTGAAAATATCTCAACAATTAAATAGTGCTGCACTTCACAATGGCAGGACTCAAAGGCCAAAAGGTAATTCAATCTAAATTCTCTACAAATTTGTTCTATTAACAAAAGTTTCAGAACTGAAGCAAAAGAGAAAGCTTAATGATACTTGAACCAAATGCTATATCAGTGTGCACAGTACATAGTAGTACGTTACTTGAACTGAAAAATAAGGCCAAAAGACTTGGCTTGAAACAAAGATTTTAGTGGAATTTTGCTTTGACATTTTCAGTAACAAAAATTATTGTATATTAGTGCTTTTATATTGGCTTGAAGAAACTCAATTGGTGTTGTGTTTAATTTCTGTTAAATATATTTTTAAAAGATCTTTATATCTTATGAAGAATACTATCTCCAGTAAAAAAAAAAAAAAAAAAAAAAAAAGGAGGCTAAGAATGCAGGTGAGAAGAAAAAATAGTGAGTGCAGGTTGGGATATGTTTTGTACCTTATACAAAATGGAAGTTGCCTGTATTAATAAGATCTGTATGAACAAATCCTTATAATTTCTCTGTCAAAACAAGAAATGATTGTCTAAAACTCCTTAAAAAAAAAAGTCTATCATGATAAATTGTGCATACCTTTTGATCCAGTAGTGTCTCTACTGGGCCTGTATCTCAATGAGATCATAAAAAAGGGAAAATGACCCACATATGCAAAAATGTTTGTGGCAGCCTTTTTTATAGTGGCTAGGAACTGGAAACTGAGTGGATGTGTGTCATTTGGAGAATGGCTGAATAAATTATGGTATATGAATGTTATGGATTATTATTGTTCTATAAGAAATGATCAGCAGGGACAGCTAGATGGCACAGTGGATAGAGCACCAGTCCTGAAGTCAGGAGGACCTGAGTTCAAATCTGATCTCAGACACTTAACAGGTCCTAGCTGTGTAACTTTGGGCAAGTCACTTAACACCAATTGCCTCAGCAAAAAAAAAAAAGAAAGAAAGAAAGAAAGAAGGAATGATCAGCAGGATGATTTCAGAGAGGCCTGGAGAGACTTACTTGAATTGGTGCTGAGTGAAATGAGCAGAACCAGGAGATCACTGTACATGACAACAAGAAGATTATACCATGATCAATTCTGATGGACATGACTCTTTTCAAAAAGGAGGTGATTCAGGCCCGTTTCAATAGTCTTGTGATGAAGAGAGGCACCCAGAGAGGGAGCTGTGGGGACTGAGTGTAGATTAAAATATAGTATTTTCACTTTTTTATTGCTGTTCACTTGCATTTTTTCTCATATTTTTCCTTTTTGATCTGATTTTTCTTGTGCAGCATTAACTGTGGAAATATGTATAGAAGAAATGCACATGTTTAACATATATTGGATTCCTTGCTGTATAGGGAAGGGGGTGGAGGGGAGGGAGAAAAAAATGAAATACAAGGTTTTGCAAGGGTGGATGTTGAAAACTATCCATGCATATATCTTGAAAATAAAAAGCTTTTTAAAAAAACCCAAGTATATGAGTACTTATAGACATATGGTAATTGCTTAATAAATGTCAAGACATATGAAAATCAAAAGTAAGTTTGAATCAAATGAGAATATTTATATACTAAAAAGGAAAATAGTATTTTTAAAACAAATCCTAATTTCAATATTAAAAAATGTCAAGCACTTAAGTGCTTGCTATATTTTTCATTGCATTAATCAATTGGTATATAAAAGCAAAACCCCAAAAAATCCTTACATTACAGAAGCTTACAGATAACATATACATATATGTATACATAAAACATGCAAACCAAATATAAGATAATCTTGAATCAGATGAAGACATATATTTGACTACTAAGCAAAATTATAGTAGATATTGGGGAGGATACAAGGCTGAGCCTTACCAGGGCACATCATACCCATAACTTGATTTTTCTGTGAATTTATAATCAAGGAGGCACCAAAGCTCAAAACTGCATGGGAAAGAGTAGTAAAAACAGCAAAGGATCTATGCAAATTGTATTTCTGCATACTTGAAAAGAAGATGCTAACTAAGATTAGAAGGCTCAGGGTGAAAAAAGAGAATAAATGGGGGTAGGAATAGAGTAGCAAAAATAATTTGAGAGAAAATTTTGAAGCAAGTTTTTCTGATGAAGTCCTCATTTCTCAAATGTATAGGGAACAATTCAAATTTATTTTTTGAAAAAAGTTGTCACCAATTAATAAATGATCAAAAGATGTGAACTATGCCCACAAAGCTATAAAATTATGCATATCCTTTGACCTAATAATACCACTACCTAGCACAAATATCAAAAGAGATGAATAGTATTTGTAGCTCTCTTGTGCAATGGGATTATAATGGAATATTTCTGTTCTATGGGAAATGATGAGCAGGATGATTTCAGAAAAATTTGGAAAGCCCTAGCAAGGTTATAGGATGATCAGCTGTGAATGACTTTGCATTTTCAGCAACATGATGATCCATGATTACTCTGAAGTACTTATGATGAAAAATGCTATCCATACTCAAAGAACTGATCCATACACAGAGTGAAACATACTTTTTAAAGATTTTATTTTTCTTGAGGGGTTTTTTTAGGGACAAAGGGGATTTGTTTTCCCCTTTATTTTAAGGAAATGTTTTGTGTAACTTCACATGTATCTTCTGAATGGAGGATGAAGGCAGAGAGGAAGGAAATCTGGAGCTCAGTTTTAAAAACAAATATAAGAAATTGTTTTAAATGTAACTGAAGAAAATAAAAATATTAAATAGAAAAATAAATTTACTCCTGAGAGTTCCCTATGCCTTTGAAATCACAGGTCTAATTCTTATCCCTAATAAAATCTTTAGATTTCAGAGATTAATGAGGTTATCAAATCCAACTTCCTCATTTTATTGCTCAGGGAACCCAGAAAGGTCAAGGGATTCAAGTCTCTGGCAAAACTAAGTTTAAATAAGCCTAGTCCTCTGGCCAAATCTTTCTCTTTGGAGAGAGAATGTTATTGCAAGGACAGGTTTCTTTTTTTCTATTGTTTTTTTCTGTTACTAGAGTCTCACACAACCTCTCGAAAAGAGATGTTAATATTCGTTAAGAAAATACTCCATGGGAAGGCATTTGCCAAAGGAGACCTTGCTGAGCTTGAGGAAGAGTACAACTATTTTCAATGCTTCAAATCCAACAACCAAGAAAAACAAATGTGGTTACAATAGTAAAACGTAAAAATACTGCAGGGTAAATTTTCAAAAGTGTTGATTCCCTTGAATAGAACAAACTTTTTAAAATTTTTTTCTCAATACACCTGTCTCTGACTAACTTTGGGGTCTTAGACAACAAAACTCTTTTAATTAAAACAAAACAAAACAACATGGCTCAACTTTGGCAATAGCACTCTAGTAACATCAATCATTAAATTATTTTTTGGCACCATAAAAGTAGCCAAGTTGATCCTCTATACCAAGATTAATATTTAGTTTGAAGAATTGTAACTGAAGTCTGTGAACAATTTAAAAATTATATTTTGATAATTGGATTTCAAGGTGATTAGTTTTCTTTGGAATCTTATGAATTGTTTTTCCTTAAAAAACGATCCATAAACTTCACCAGATTTGTCTCTAGATCATCAGAAGGAATGCAGAACATAGAAAAAGTTAAGTACCCATGATTTAAAAAACATAAAATTGATTCTTTTTACCAGAGCTGACAAATTCCATACAATCACAGATTTTGAGCCTGAAGGAACTTGGGAGGCCATTTAGCTTATGTGTTGTGGTGAGATGGCATACTAGAGGTCCTGGCAATTGGATAATTTGCTCATTTTGTTTAGATTTAGTAGAAGTGGTACCCTGTGTCCTATAAAGTACACTCAAAACCAAATAATGTTTCTAAGAAGAATAAAATGAAAAACTATCCTTTATATATTCCCAGCTAGAATGCAACATTTGAAGATGATTCCTCCCACACACACAGACCCAGTAGTGCTCAAACATTTAAATACATGATTCTTGTATCTCTCTTGAGATCTAAGACATGGACTTACATAAGATAGCTAGTCAGTGTGAAAGGCACTGGGACCAATGCTGTTCTCATGAGAACAGAATTCTAAAAGCAAATTAATTAATTTTTGTGCTTTATATTTTAGGATATATTCAGAAGATACATGTGAAGTTACACAAAACATTTCCTTAAAATCAAGGGGAAAACAAATCTCCTTTGTCCCTAAAAAAAACCCTCAAGAAAAATAAAATCTTTAAAAAGTATGTTTCACTCTGTGTAGATACAATCAGTTCTTTGAGTATGGATAGCATTTTTTATCATGGAACCTAAAATATTCAATGCAAATTCTGTATTGACTATTACCTCTATAATTGACAAAATAATGTAAAAGCCAGCACTACTTAGCATGAACAATAGGAAATTCTAAAGCCAACTATAGTAATATATCCATATACTGGAGCACCCTCTAGATTACTTGCTGCCTCACAAACCTGAAAGGCAGGATTTCCAATAGTCTTTTGAATGTTTGATCCTTGAAAGTTCGAGACATACTATAGAAATGAATATTTTGTTGTTTTTGTAAGATGACTAATGTTGATTCCTTCTGGTCTGATTACTAGGTGCTTAGAGTTTGAGAGAGAAACAGATGAACATTTTTAATTTTTATATTTCAGGGATAAAACATTATATAACTCGTACAAGGAAGTAAACCAGAAGCTGATAGTGGGATTTTGTTTTTAACATTTTCTTCTTAAGCTTTGAAAAATATAAAGTTTAGAGAATGTCTATATTTGTGCTATTCTCTTCCCTGTCCCTCCCACACGAACATTTAAATGGCAAACTACTAAAGTTTAATTATATTTCTTGAGGCTCATAGTCTTTCTCCCCCATTTTCAAACAGAACTCAAACTGCAGTTTTTGTTTTAACACCTTCAAACTGAAATTATCTGGAAATGATATTTCCACAACTTTCAGGCAAAGAAATGGAAAATGAAAAAAAAAGCAGATAAAGCAACAAGTGGTATCTGACTAAGATGGAACAGGATCCTACATAGTTATATGGGAGAAATAAATATTTGCAGTAGGAAAGAGCAAACATGAATAAAAAAAAACTTGTCAAATATAGCTTTTCATACTATTGTTAACATTACAATTCTTTCAGATAAAAACTTTTATGCAGATACTACCTTAATATTAATTTTAAAGAACTGACTCATCTATTCAAAACGCTACCAAATTTCCTATTAATAATCCCTTATCTATAAAATGACAGAAACATAATCTTCCACTTAATCACACAGTAGACAAAAACAAATACACTAATTTCACTTTTGTCTTTCTATCTTTCCTGAGATTGACATTCATAAATCTAAAAAATTAGGATCTATGCTAAGTAGTCTTAAGTTAATAACTCATAGTCATATAGCCATTGTAATATTCATTTGATCCTGAAAATGTATTTGTAAGATGGGTGATAGGAAATATTATTCCTTACAGATTGGTAAACTGAAATTTGGGTTACATGGTTTGCCCAAGATCACAGTCAATGAAGTATCAGTTCTCTAACTTCAAATCAAGTGCTTCCTCCAACCCTAAATTTAATAAATATATTATTTTAAATCTATTACTCACCAACCAAAGCCTTGAACCTACATATAGACATATAGATAAATTTCAGCTGCTATTAAAATCCATGTCCTACTGTGACTCCAATGCCATATGATATGGAGGGGACTATCAATTCTCAAAGACAATGCTAGAATACAGTTCTGCAATTCCAATCAAGCAGGAAAAGTTTCAAGTAAAGGCTGAAAAAAGTACTATAGGTCTGTTGTCCAATGATCTCTTTAGCAAAATCTGTAGAGTTCCTATCTTCATTCTTTGAGCACAGTAGTAGATTATCCTAATAAAATGGGAAGTAGGCATGAGGGGTGGAGCAGTCTACATTAATTACAAGTATTTCTTACTGAAAAAAAATCATAAATCACTGAAACATTTAAGTAATTGAGGTTCCAAGTACAAAGTGCTCTTTATAAATTATCTGATTTACACAACCCTTTGAGCTGATATTACACTCTGTAGAAGAGAAAAGATTAGTAACTTGCCTAGAGTCACATAGTGAATGTCTGACTCAGGATTCAAACTTAGGTTCTACTAATTCAAGGACACCAAGTTGTGTGCTGTATCTACCCTCAAATATTTTAGTATTTTGGGATAAATCTGTGTTGATTTATGTTTTACATGATTTTTAAGATTTAAGCTAACTTCAGTAAGATTAGGTTACTTTTTTTTTTCAAAATAGAAAAAAATCAAAGAACAATGAATTAACAAATATTTATTGAAGATCTGAATGTGTAGGATAAAATCTTCCATTATGAAATTATATTTTTCTTTTAAGAAAGGAGGAAAATAAATAATTTCATCATTTTAAATCTTTTGAGTAAAAATTCCTAACTTTATGCATCATTTGTAACTGGTAAATCGCATCAATCAAATGTTTATAAATATAATCACAATTCCCACTGACTTGTACTCTAATTTTAGGTTTACATAAAAAAATTAGTCTTCTAATATTTTAGCTTTAAATGTTTTCTCCCTCACTACTCATCCAAGCAAGTAATATCAATATATTTTAATATACTAGGGAAAACAATTTCAATAAAAATTTTATTGTGAATCCTTTATTAATATTTCTTTTTCTGAGTTTAATTTTTCCTTTGGGTTTTGAGCAGACACAGCTATAAACTTTGCAATAAGACCAAAAGGTAAACATTAAGTACCCAGAGAATAAAAATGTAAACAACCAGTATTATAGATGTCTTAAGAGAGCATTAAGAATTTATCTTTGAAAACAAATAGCAAGTTACATATTCGAAAAAATTTCCTTCCTTAAAGCATGAAGTTTTTCTGTAAACAGGGAAATGGTACTTTGATAATTAAGATTTTTTTTTTGCTTGCTAATGAAAACATATTAATTCATCAATTTGAGAAAATTTCCCTTTCAAAAACACTAGGTAAGTAATTGAAGTAACAGCATAACAATGCTAGAGTACAAAAGAACATACTGAAAGGGGGAAAAAAAGATGGCATTATTTTACTGGTCAAAATAAACAATCAAAAGGAGAAAAATTATAAAAATCATCTATGCATCAACTACCACTTTGAGTTTGGAAATTCTGGCAAGTCTCGTGCTAGAACAAATCAGGCACGACAGTTTAATCAGTAAACTTTGTCTAAAATGTTCAAGATAAACAAGCACTTAGACAATGTGTGCAAAAGGATTAAGGAAATTAACTTTTGAGTCAATACAATTTTGCAATGATAAATAACATTTTGTTCTTCTAAACAAAGTACCAACCTGCTTTTAAAACAATAGTAAGAATGTTTTGGTTTTTTTAAATTCTTCCCCCACTGGTAGAAATGTCTCTCATATTTTGTTTTCATTTCTACAGCCTATCTTGCAATGAGGCTTGTAAAGAAACTAGGGCAGCATAATGTACATAAAGGTATTCTTAAAAAAAGGCAACAAATGTTATGAGATGACAGAGAAAAAACTCAAGTTTCTGTTTCAACTAATATTCACCGTTAAACATAAAAAGACTCCAAACAGGAATGTCAATTCACATTCTGACAAGCATACACTTAAGTTTGGTGTAAATGTTTAATTTTATTATGCCTCACAATGTACATTGTGGCATGTCATTTTACCATTGTGTGACAATTCATTGGTTGTCATATCTGAACACAGTATTGCTTTGGAAAAGATACACAATGGGAAACTGACAAAAGAGAGCTGTTGATTAGGAAAATAAGACAGAAAGGGTGGTTAATAATCATATTCTTCAAAGCTCTTTACTATCTGACCCAAAAGGTGCCAGTCAACAATCCTATATTTCAGTATACATGAGTACAGAGATTTATCCTATGCTTAGAAATTAAAAAGGCTAAAATTCTTGCATTCCAGGCTATTATTTCTGGTAGACAACACAACTTTATAGTTATTCTGCCAAAAATAATTTAAATATTTATTCAAAGTCACAGTAGTTGGGGTCTCTGAAATGTTCAATGTAGTGTTAAATTTAAGGGCATCTTATTATCTTCCTTTATTAATTTGGGTTTAAGCCCTTATTAAAAAATGAGTTGAAAGAAAATTAGTATTTTTTTTACTTAAAACCTATTTGTCCATATAAAATAAACTGGCATCTAGTTGAAATGGAAATTTCTACTTTAAAAAAGTGTCCAGTAGAAAAAACTGAATGCCAATAGGTGAAAAAAGAACATAGCAGACATAATGTTAACTTGCATTAACTACAGCTTATACTATTTATCTGCAGTAGATCTAAACCAAATTAGTACAATCAGTTCACACTAGGGATAAATTTAATAAATGGTTAAAAAAAAAAATACCAAGTATCTTGTTTTATTTGGTTTCACAATATTCTTTTAACAATACCACAAAAGGCTTTATCATATGTAAAGGAATCTAATTAACAACTCTCAAAATAAAATTTTCTTTTATGATGACACCTCAATATATTTTGATTTCAAACTAGCTAGGAATCTTCACTGTCACTACTACAGAATAATTCTAAGTAATCTATTGTCATCAGTAAGGAAATGCTACATTTTAAAGTAAAGAGTCCTTCCAATTGTGATTCATCCCTAGAGGACTCTTTGAGATCCCTTACTAAGAAAGCACATAAAAGGGATATGCAAAAGAGGAAAAATATTAGAATCACTTTTTAAAACTCTCTTTATGCCTACCAAAAAAGAGATGAGTTTAAATATTTAACAGCTCAATTTAGATTTACTGTACTTGTCAAATTTTCTTTTTAAAAAATCACTCACAAAGTATTAAATTCTTACACTGAATAGTGGGATGGTTTAAATAAAAGTTGGCAAAATATTAGTCCTGAATCATAAAAGGCAACATACTCATTGGTGGTCTAAAATTTCATAAAATATACACCAAAGGGACACCTCTATCTCCACCCCACAATTTAAATTAGCTAATAGGTGGGAAAGTATTCCTTTGCTAGCCAAAATCCAGGATGTTGAATGGTTAACTAATTAAATGCACAAAAGTAAAATTATTTAAAGAAGGGTGAGGAGAAAAGGAGAGAAGAAAAGATTTTCTGAAAATGTGCAGGTGATCTCAATTATTGGCCACAAGACTATCTCATAAGATAATCTTTACATTACATAAACCCACTAAACAAAATGTTGCCAGTGCCCTAGTACCACAGGTCAACTGATTTTTTCTCCCTCAAATCAGTGAGGAACTTTTTATTCAGAACAATTTCATTTTAAGACATCTGCAGTGATAAGCTATCAAACTTTATTCTGAATAACAATAAAGTGCTGAACGGTAATTACCTGAATTTTATACATTTGTAGTCTTTATTTATAATTTACTTATACTTTTAAGTCAAAAAAGCCCTTTCTGCTTTAATATCAAATTGTTGTGCACACATTATATACATTTTTTTTTTAAATATAGCTTTCAGTAAGGGGCTAAGGAGTACTGCAACCTTCTTATATGGCTAAAAGATAAAGACAAATCATGCAAGTTATTTTTTAGGAAGTGTATTTAAACTTAAGGAAAAATGGGACACTTATTTGAACCTTTTATACCATGAAATTATACCATTTACTAAAATATTATTAAACTAGATGCCTAGGTTTAGATTGGCAAGCATCATGCCACTGACATGCTTTAGTTTCTTGTAACTAAGGAAGGCAATCTTTAAAAATAAGGTGATCTGTAATTTTATAGTATGAACATCTATTTCTCGTTAAACTGTGTGATTAAATTTGAGATAACTTTGAGCAAATCCATACACAATCACACAATTAGTACATGCAAAACAGCACTGGTGCAGCATGAAAGGTATGCCAGTTTTTATCTAAAGATTTTTTCCTTTTGTTTCATGATGCAAGATGGCAGACAAATTTCATCTGGGTCAGTGAGTGACGAATAGGTCTCCCAAATTGAGCACATAATAATTTCAGTGTATTAGAGAAAGCAACTGCACAAATATCCTGGAAAAAAAAAAAACCATCAGAAAAACTTTAGGCAACTGACATAGCTCTTTAAAAAAAAAAAAAAAAAAAAAAGGTCATGCTGTGAAGTGTTTTAATAAAATAATTTAACAAACTCTTCAAAACAGTGGTTTGAGCTGAAGTTGGCAAACTGCTGCATAGAAATATGCTAACATACAACAGTCATGTGTAAGCCAGTGCATAGAGAATATAAAGCACTTGTGGTAACTGCAAATGGTAAAAAGTCAATAAAGCTTGTACAACCCAGCAATGAATCATTACAAAAAATAAAAATAAAAACCAGAAATGTTTAAGCCCAAGCTCCCTCTCTATGGCTACTCCACTCTCTCTACCCCACCCCATTCCCCCCAAGAGGGGAAGGGAAGGCAAGAGAACAAATGGGAAGGCAAAGAGGAAGGGAGGAAGGAAAGAAAGAAAAAAAAAGGATGGTAGGACATGGGAAGGAAAGGGGCATGGAGGGAGGGAAAGAGGAGAACAGAAAGAATAGTGGGAAGAAGGAAAAGAGAAAGGGAAGGAAGAAGAGAATAAAACAGGGAGAAGAAGGGACAGGCAAGCCTAGCCAGGAAAAAAGGGGCAACAAAAAAGGCTTTCAATTGCTCGATACCTGCAAACCAAGAATTGTATAAAGAGACCAGTGAAAAATAGAATTCAGTCCCCACACCCAACAGGCAAATAAAACAAGACAGACAGGGCTTTGGCAGACAATTTTAGGAGTTTGAATATGGCATTACATTTATCAATAATCCACAAAACAATATATGGCATATTTATATTAAATATGGGGCAACCAATTCTGCAAATCTGATGCTCATAATGCTTTAGCCAATGAAAGCACAATGTTATCAAGTTATATGAATGCTGGTGTTATCACAACAGTGCTCAAATATGAAACAACTGTTACCAACTCGTGCTTCAACAGTATTAAGAATTCAGTCAAATTATCATCTATGAAGTAAAACAAAGTTCTCCAGCTTTTCTGGGATGTGCCCTTTGTAACATATGCTATGATTCACTATAACACGAGCAGCAAGACACTGCAATGTTGTATGATTTATGGGCTGGATCAAATTTTTAGCTATCTCCTTCTCATCCAACAAGTCACTAGCAGTTTGTTTGTGAGAGTTTGTGGCATCAAAATGTGAACCCGATTTGATAAGGAGGTTCATGATGTCTGGATGGTTGTTAAGTGCAGCAATGTGCAAGGGACTGTTGTCATCAGAGTCTCTGACATTCACATCAGCACCACATTCCACCAGTACTGCAGTAACTTGCAGAGATGGGAATTTACAAACAGGATATCGACCTACACACGTGGTATTCTTGTCCACAGCCAGATGAAGAGGGCTAAAGTTATTCTTTCCTCTAGGGTGCAGCTTAAGAAACTTGTATATAGTTTGCTTCTTAAAATGATCCTGTTCTGGAGTACAAGGAACTTTTTCTAACAAACAAACTAAGTGCAAAATGATGGAAAGGGCTTTATTCAACTGTATTTGGTCAGGTGGACACTGAGTTTGTTTGATAGCTCTATCTATCTCAAGGACGCTTTTGCACAATATACCCATAAGATCATCAAATGTAACGGTCGTTCCCAATAAGCCTTTTGCCCTATCCTGTAGCATGAAAGAGAACAACTCTGCAAAAGATAATAAACTACTAGCAGTCATTGGGCTCAAGGGGTCCAAATTGTTCTGCTGCATATCCAAAGCATATTTCCACAGATTGATGCATCTTTTGAAATTTCCAGAGTCTGCATAGACAGCACCTCTGTATCTAATATAATAAGATGTATCTGGGTGAGAAGGACCAAGAATACGTTCTCTAATTAATAGAGCTTGCATTCTCATCTCATCAGGGTCAGCAATAAGGTTTTCTAGTTCTTCTGCACTGTTCACTTCCTTGGCATAGTCATAAGCCATTATTAATGTTTGTGGTACAGGTTTGCTGATGATATTAGTCCTGTCACTGTACCTCATGTCCATTGCTCTTTTCCAGTATTTCAAAGCCCCAAGTAGATCTCTTTTTTTGTCTACAAATGTAGCTCCCAAAAGTTCTAAGGCATTAATGCGTTCTGTCTTGCTAGTCTGTGCATGTTGTGTCAGAAAATCCACAATATTTGTGTGACCTGTCACACTTGCTGACAGAAGGGGAGTCATTCCATAGCCATCCTTTTCCATCTTGGCACTATACTTAAGAAGCATTTTCATGATGTCCAAACTTCCAGATTCTGCGCAATCATGCAGTGCAGTGTTTCCTTAGAAAAAAAGACAAGGAAATTACATGTTTTTATGGATAAATACAATGTAACACATATCCACACTATAAAAGTAGTTTGTTCTCATGCTAAAAAAATTTTTGAACATAAAATAGGTTTAAATCTGATTCCAATTGTGGAAAATTAACTATGTATTCTCTGAATATAGTCTATAATTTTACAATGAAATAATCTAAGTAGATGCTGAAAAAATTACTACATAAAAATGTTTACTATAAAGAGTTTTTAAAAATTCCTTTCTATGTAAAGCTACAGTACTGTTCCTATTCTTCTCTCTCCCCATCTTTATTACTTTTACTTTCCTTCTCTTTCTAAGAATATAATTACTAGTTGGCCTCAAGTCTGGCCAAACAAAAAAGATTGGGGAGAGAGGAAAGTGGAAGTAAGTAGTACACATTAAGACCAAGATAGTAAATAAAGAATTAAAGGAACGTGTGTAGAGTTTAGATTCAGTTTAAAGAGGAATAAGCATTTATGTAGTACTAGATGCTAGGCCTTATGCTGAGCTCTTTACGAACATTATCTCATTTAATCTTTATAAGAACTTCAAGATATAGGTGCTATTATTATTCCTGTTTCACCGATCCAAACAAGAGAGATTCTGATTTACACAGGACCACATAACTATTAAGTTCCTGAGGCTGATTTTGAAGGCAGGTCTTCCTGACTGAAGGCTCTGCACTGTATTCACCTTACCAGCTTTTGCAGGTATTCAAATAAGGAAGTAAATATTGTGTATTCAGAGAAATGATACTGCAATTTAAAAAATGTGGGCCATTCAACATTAATTTAAAAGTTGATATTGAAATACTTTCACATTTTTCATTGTTATTTAAGTTCTTACCTTTTTTAGATGTTCCAATACTAGTCTATTTCCTCCTATACATAGATTAAATCGATGGATATTGGGACACTGTTGAAAAGTTTACATGAAACAAAACTAAGGGATGAGGAACTTAAAAGCCACCCAAAAATATATTGTTGTTTGGTTATTTTTCAGTTGTCTGACTTTTTACAACCCCTTTGGATTTTGTTAGCAAAAATACTGGAGTGACTTGCCATTTCCTTCTCTAGCTCATTACACAGATGAGGAAACTGAGGTCAACAGGGTTAAGTGATTTGCCCAGGGTCACACAGCTAGTATCTATGGCCAGATTTAAATTTAGAAAGAGGAGTCTCCCTGATCCTAAGCCCAGAACACTATCCACTTGCAATCTACTTGCTTAGGTATATTAGCTACCTGAGCTTAATGAACACTTCATGTAATGCATTTTATTGTGCTATAATACCTTTGGGACTTCAAACTGTGATTCTCCTTTTTTTCTGGGATTCCAACGCTGTGTCACTTCAGTGATAGATTCTTTACAAAGGAAAAAACCCACAAAACTCTTCTGATTCTTATGCTAGTTTGGGGTTGCAAAAGTAAATACAAAATGAGATGCTCTAGAAATCTCTGTGGGATACCTCAATATTTAAAGAGCTCAAAACTCCCATTAATAATATACTTATTGTGCTAACAAAAGACTTCTATGAATTGATGCAAAGTGAAGTGAGCAGAATCAGGAGATATCATACACAATAAATAGTAAGACTGTACAATGATCAAAAGTGAATGACGTAGCTATTTTCAATAATAAATGATCCAAGATAATCCCAAAGGACGTCTGTTGAAAAAAGCTATCCACTCCAGAGAAAGAAATCAATGCAGATTGAAGCAATGAGGATTTTTCACTTTCTGCATTTTTTGCTTTTTTTCCCCCCACTCTGAGTCTGTGTCTTCTTTTATATGATTAATATGGCAATACATTGTGCATGATGGAACATGCACATCTTATATTGTATATCAAATTACTTACTGTCTCAGGGAGGGGGATGTAAGCAAGGAGAAAAAAAATTTAGAACTCAAAATTATTTTTTTAAATAAATTGTTAAAAATTGCCTTTATATGTAACTGGAAAAAAGTAAAATACTACAAAAAAATAACACTCATTTCTCTAAAATGCCACAAAAATCTATCTATAATAACACTCTCGCAGAATCTTTTATTTTTTATGTTATATGTAAAGCTACAAGGGGAAAATACACAACACAATATCATTCCTCTTTTTTGTAAAGAAATATAATGCACATAGCAAGTAATTGAGCGATCAATCAATAAGCATTTACTAAGCACCTACTACATTCTGGGCACTTTGTTAAATATACAAAGACAAAAAATTTAACAGAATAGAATGAATCTTATAGAAAGTCATGCTCTATTCATATAAAGTTTAGGCTTCTTAGAAGTTACTACATAAAAGTTAACTATTACATAAAATACAAAAAAAACTATTAACTATATAAAAGTTTCATCATGTTACATAAAAGTTAAGTTCTACAAGTTATTAACTACATTAAAAAAGCAATTTAATGATATATTCTTCCTAAAAAAAAAATCTAACTCTATAAAGAAGTTACTTTTCCTTAACAGTAAGTGGTCTACCTCAATTTATTCTTAAATTAACTATGTAAAGCAGACCTTTAACTATATCCCCCCCTTTTTGTTTTCAACATTCACTTTTATAAAATTTTGACTTCTAAATTTTTTTCTTTCCTCCTTTTCTCCCCCAACAGTAATTTAATATAAGTTATTCATGTATAATCATATTAAACACATTGGTCAAGTTGTGAAAAATGAATCAAAACAAAAGGGAAAAACCACGAGAAAGAAAAACCAAACACCACAAAGAATTAAAATAGTATGCTTAAATTTGTCTTCAACTTCAAAGTTTTTTTACTGGATATGGATGACATTTCCCCTCATAAGTCCCTTAGAATTGCCTTAGATCATTATACTGCTGAGTAGAGTTACTAAGTCTATCCATGTTGACCATTCCACAATGTTGTTATTACTGTATACAAGGTTTTCTGGTTCTGCTCACTTCACTCAGTTTCAGTTCATGTCCTTCCAGGTTTTTCTGAAATCTATCTGTTCATCATTTCTTTAGCATAATAGTATTCCATTCCAATCACATGCCACAATTTGTTTAGCTATTCCCCAATTGATGAGCATCCTCTCAATTTCCAATTTTTTTGCCACCCATAGCAAGAACTGACATACATAAATATTTTTGTACATGTGAGTCCTTTTCCCTTTTTTTAATGATCTCTTTGGGATACAGTCCCAGTAGTGAATCTGCTGGATTCAAAGGGTATGAAGTTTTATATCCCTTTGGGCATAATTCTAAATTGCTTTCTAGAATGGTTGATCAATTCACAACAATACATTATTGTTCCAATTTTTGACATCTCCAACATTGATCATTTTTCTTTTCTGCCAATTAGTCAATATGATGAGTATGAGGTGATAGATCAGAGTTGTTTCAATTTGCATTTCTCTAATCAGTGATTTAGAGCATTTTTTCATATGACTGTAAAAAAAAATTAATTTCTTCATCTGAAATCTGCCTGGTTCATATCCTCTAACCATTTATGAATTGGGGATGACTTGTATTCTTATAAATCTGACTCAATTTTCTATGTAGTTTAGCAATAAGACCTTTATTAGGAACACTGGCAGTAAAAATTATTCCCAAGCTTTGCGCTTTCCTTTTTAGTAACTCTCTTCTTTAAATAAGAAATTGAACATTAAAAATTAGTGGTAGAGTTAGAATTAAAACTCAGATTTCTTAATTCCTGGTCTAATGCCCTAACTTTATTTCCAGTAACCACTATCCCAAAATAACAATTTTCAAGATCTATGACTTTCTGTGAATTTTCTGATTAAATTAAATTTGCCATATATAAATCTGCTATTTGAAATGCTTTGGCTTAACATTGTTATATTAACATTAATATTTACCATGCAAGAAGAAGCACAAATTAATTTTAGTAGAAAATAAAACTGTTAAGAGGTGAAAATGAGGAAGAAATTCATTAAGGTTTGAAGAGATGTAATGTTGTCTAGGGAACAGCAAAGACAGTTTGGTGTCCTGCTACTTAAAAAAACAAACCTGTTGGTTTGTTTCCCCTGTAGGTGTCACTAACCGTTTCCCTAAATGATAGCTGTGAAGGCTAAATTGGAAGCGGGACTGGTCTAGGTAGGGTGCTACTAGACCACATTGTCAATGCACCTATTGGTGGCAGTTGGACAAGTAGTCAAGATTTATTAAATGTCTACTACATGTCAGAAATTTTGCTAAGTGCTGGGGAACACAAAGAAAGACTATCCCTTACCCCCACAAAAAACACCCAATCTGATCTCAAGGTCACAGTCTAATGGTCAGCAATTGTTGCTGCTGATGGTAGATAGTCACCCTTTCCAGTATAATTTATTCCCACTATGGATTATAGTGGATAGGCTGGAAGGTCTCTTTGATATGAGGGACAACTAATATCTCTTGGACTCAGGTTCTTGGGTTATCTCCATAAGTATTTGAGGGGAGATGATGGTCAAGGTGGTTGGTGGTGGTTTGCCTTGCCTGGCACAATCGTGGACCTTTTGTTTATTCCCCAAGAGAAAAAAAGCAAAAGAATAGAGTCATGAAAATGAAGGGAAGAAAGAGTAATCATTTACTAGCAACATTTTGGAAGAGAACATATACATTTATAAAAATAATATTTTTTAAAAATGAAGGGCAAGATCAGAAAATACTTTTATGTAGTAAGTAGCACTTGAGATGATTTTTAACTTTAAATTTTTAAATTATTACTTTTTTTAAATGGGGGCTCTAAGAAGCAGCAGTAAAGAAACAGGACATCCTAAGAACAAGTGACATCAAATGAAAAGGCAAAAGGTTTAGGAGACAAAATGTCCTGCATGAAAAACAATAAGGCCATTTTGTCTGCATCTTAAAGAGTATTTTAAGGGAATGTATTATATAAGGTAGGTCCAGAGCTAGGTAGTAAAAGGCTTAGAATGTGACTCCAAGTGCAGGAACTATCTTATTTTCCATTTGTACCCCCCAACACTTAGTACAATAGTTGGCTTGTAGTATATATATGCTTAATAAATTCTTTTTCATTCCATTTCATGATAGAGCAGTGATAGGAATCTTAATTATAAAAGTCATAGCATTTAAGTGTAGTGGCTGTAGGTGTGAGGAGATCAAATACTTCAAGCCCACAGTGAAACAGGATTAGTCATACCAAAGTACCAAGAAAAGAAAATGTTTAGTCCAAATAAACTAAAGAACTACAACTATGCATCTAATGCTAACAAAAGTCTAATAGTCTTTTAAAATTAAAGATAGTAAGAGGAACCTAGAAATTAGAGGGAACCGCTACTAGAATAGTGGATAGAGCACTGTGTTTAGAATCAGGAAGACTTTTTTCAAATCTGGATTCAAAAGTAACTATATATCTTCACTAAATTATTTAGGTCCACCAATTCAGTCTAGAATTTAAAGGAGTAGAGATAAAGAATTATGTACGGTTGATCTATTTAGAAGGCTTACTAATATAGAAATAGATTGTATGTGTATATATATACACACACTGATCCTGTAGGAAAAAAAAATTATATACCCTTGCTGTCCTTGGTTCTGATATTGGTTCTTGTTTGGAAAGATGAAAGGGCAATGTAGAAGATAGTTGGCTTGGTAAATAGAGAACTGTATCGGAGGTCAGACCTGAATTCAAATGAGGCCTCAGATAACTAGTATCTGTGTAATCCTGAACAAATCATATAACTTCTGTCTACCTCAGTTTCCTCAGTAATAAAATGGGGATAATAATAATACCTATCTCCCAGGTCTGCAATTACTGTAAAATGATTAGCATAGTGTCTGGCACAAATTAATGTTATTTATTCAGTCAGGTTTGAGTCTTCTTGACCCCACATCAGATTTTCTTGATAACAACACTGAAATGGTTTGTCATTTCCTTTTTCAGTGGAAAAAGCAAACAGATGTTGTGACTTGTCCAGGGTCATAAAACTAGTGAGCATATAAAACTAGATTTGAACTCAGGTTATCCTCACTTCAAAGCCAATGTTTTGTTTACTGTCCATTTTGTCATTTCTCATGGCAAAATAATGTTCCATTATATTTATATATTACAATTTGTTTAGCTGTCTTCCAGAAGGAAGACCTTCCCTCCCCCTTAGTTTCTAATTTCTGACTACAATAAATGTTTTTATACATGGCCTTTTCCCTCTTTCTTTAATTGCCTTGGGGTTTTGTAATCAATGAATCAAAGGGTTCATGTAATTTATTAACTTCTGGGGGCTTAATTCCAAACTGCTTTCTAGAATGGCTAGACCAATTCATAATAACACCTGGCACAGAGTAAGTGCTATGACTCTTATATATTGTTGCTAATATTATCCTCTACCTCTTAAATTTTTCCACAAAGAAGCTCTCTCTTTTTTTTTTTTTTTTTTTTTATTTTAAGGAATATTTTATTTCCTTTAATAAGCTGGAAAGCTGAAAAGTAATTTGTAATGGGCTGAAACTGAGCAGATGCACTGAGGTTTGAACAAGCAAGCACTTAAGACTAATTACCAATTGGGCAATATTCTATTAGCATTTGCTTGGAAAATGGCCAGCCCCACCATTCTGTGCTGGCGTGATTGGTTGGTGCAGAGGGAGATTGGGAGGAGGGATAAAAAGGGTGAAGTAGGA
The DNA here is from genome assembly GCF_016432865.1 of Antechinus flavipes. Lineage (NCBI taxonomy): Eukaryota > Metazoa > Chordata > Mammalia > Dasyuromorphia > Dasyuridae > Antechinus > Antechinus flavipes. Next base: position 193,996,239 of record NC_067398.1, read on the forward strand.
CAAGTGAGAGTGACTCCTGGCTGGATTCATATAGCCATTCCTCTCATGTCCACAAAGAATAAAGATCAAGGACTTTTGCTTATCCTGACTATGGCTGATTCTAAAGTATCCAGGGTGCTAACGGGGTCATCATACTAATTCTCAATCTCATTTACTGTCTATTCTGAGAAGCATCCTGACCTGCACTTTGGCTATGAAAGAAATACTAAATTTCACACATTAAACAAATCACTATAAAATTCTTCCTCTCCTCCATAATTTTCATTTTTTCCAAATTCCTATTTCTGATTTAACTCAAAATTTCAAAAATCTTCAAAATATTCATAGCTGTTTCATATCAATGGATAATCTTGTTTATGTCTAGTGAAAACGAAAAACCTCAAAAATAATTCAGACCTGCACAAACAAAATCAATACAGCTAGAATATGAAAAGCTATTCATGGGATAAAAAAAAAAAAGGTCTAATATCCAAAACACATAGGTAATTGATATAAATTCTTAAGAGCCATTGCTTCTGTAAAAATGTATTCCAAATTTTTTCTCCCTCCTTCCTCTCCCCTTCCCAAAGACAGAAAGCATTCCAATATAGGTTAAACATGTACAATCTAAACATATTTCCATATTTTGCCATTCCTTACAGATAAGGAATCAAAGGATACATAGATGATTTTCAAAATAAAAAAAAGCAAGCCATTAATGAGTATATAGAAATCATTAACATAAGAAATAGAAACTAAAACAACTTTGAAGTTTCATCCCACATTCATCAGATTGACAAAGAAAGTAGAAATGGCAAATATTGAAAGGACTGTGAAGGCTAATTGTATACTATTTCAAAGTCCGATTCTTTTTGTACAGCAAAATAACTATATGGACATGTATACATGTATTGTACTTAACTTATACTTTAACATATTTAACATGTATTGGTCAACCTGCCATCTAGGGGAAGGGGTGGGGGAAAGGAGGTGAAAAGTTGGAAAAAAGGTCTTGCAATTGTCAATGCTGAAAAATTACCCATGCATATATCTTGTAAATAAAAAGCTATTAAAAAAAAAAAAAAGACTGTGAAACACAGACATCACAGGCAAAATGTGAATTGATCTCAACTATTCTGGATAATAATTTAAAATTATACAAATGATACTTAATATACTCTTTTATCCAGCAATACTACTATCAGGACTACTGTTCAATGTCAAAGAAAGACTATCACATACACAAAAAATACTTTATAGTAACACTTTTTGTAGTAGCCAAAATGAATGACTTTGAGAAATGGGGGTTGTGTTTATATGATTATAGTGGGATAACTACAATGTAAAAAATGATAAATATGAAAATTAAGGGAAAGATGAAAAGAGCTGTATGCATTGATACACAGCAGACTAAGGAGAACCAAGGGTAATCTACATGATGATCACAATGATACAAAGAAATGTTATCAAATGTGGCCAAGGTGTTTATTGGCTTTGCTTATTTATACTTTTCTGTGACAAAGAAGGGTTTTTTGGGGGAAATATGGACACACAGACACAAAAATCAATGCCAATTTGTAAACAAACTAACAATATACATGATCAAATTTAAATTAATGTCAATCTAACAATGTTTTCTGGCCTAGTTTGTCTCTGTATCTCACCCTAGCACACTCCTCTAATTTCAGTAAAGGCAGGTTCTTGCTTTTTCAGAAAAAAATATACTCCTTTTATTCTATGTAGCACCCCAAGCCCAAGTAAACCTAATTCATACCAATTTGGATCAAGGATTCTTAACTTTTTTTATCATGGATTTGACAATCTGATGAAACCTATGGGCCACTTGTTTATAAAAAGTCTTTTAAGTTTATAAAATGCCGCTTTTAAGTTACCAAAAATAGAATGGGACATGCCTGCCTTGCAGTAGTTTATCAAAGCTTTGTATGTTTTATTTACTACATGCTCAGCAAAAGTTAAATATGATATGGTTGACAGAACAGTTGTACTCTGCTGCCTCATTGTTATATGGAGCTATGTCTTCTGAGCCTTAGTCTCCTTATCTGTAAAATGAGAATAATAATAATACCCACCACACATAATTATTGTGAGGATCAAATAAAAATTATTTAAGTCAGTTTGGAAATTCTAAAATATTAAAATGGGCTACTATTACTTAAGTTAATGTGTGCCAATGCTTGGGATTATTTTGTCCTATTGAAAAAAAGATCAGTTCTAATTTTGCCAACAATCAATTATCAATAATTTTTAGGAAACAAATTTATGTCTCAATAAGAAAAAAGTATTTTTTATTACACAAATATACCACATAGATATTTAAAAACACATGTACTCTTGAAACTCTACTTGCCAAGACTCAGAATTATATAAATACAAACACTCCAAACATTCTTTTTGCAAAAAAGATCAGAATAATTGGAGATTTATTTAGACTGGCTCAGTGAAAGAAATCAGGTACACTACAGAAGAAAACAAATAAAGCACCCTGATAAACCCAAAGATTGCACTAACTGGGGTAATTTGATAGAAACTTCTAGAAAAACTGGAAAGCAATCTGGTAGAAATTAGGTATAATATTTCACATAATATACCAAGACTTAAAGCTCCAAAAGGGTATCTGACTTAAACCTAATAGAGATGAAATCAAGAAGAACACAGAGAAATTAACTGACACATATCTCTGGATAGGGGAAGAGCATATGATCAAACAAGGGAGAGAAAGGATCACAGAAGATAGAACTTTTTGATTAAATATTTTATTTGATTCTCATGTTTCTTTTGATTCTCTATTCTTCATATTAAATCAGCGGCCAAATCTTTTCATTCTACCTCCACATCTCCCACATCCATCCCTTTGTACTACCTTACCCAATTCACCCACTTACACAGTAGCCTCTTAAATGCTATCCCTGCCAAAAGTCCTCATTGCCACCCCCAATCCATATTCTATTCAGTTGCTAAATTGATATTCCTAAAATGCATGTCTACAACACTATACTGCTTTAAAAGGTAAGTTTAAAAAAAAAGAAATGTGAAGGCCCCCTGTTGCCTTTAGGGTCAAATAAAATTCCAGTTTTATCATTTAAGTCCTGCACTATTTGGCTACAGCTCACCTTTCCAGTGAAAGTATTCTGGTGAAATTGACCTACTTGCTATTCCTAGCTCTGACATTGTATAAAGTGTTGGATTTAGAGTAACAAACTTGGTGGAAATCCAGCTTTTGATTCTCACTAGCTACGTAACCATAGCTAGTGCTATGAAAAACTATGAGTTTCAGTTTTCTCATCTGTAAAATATGAATGTTAAGAATAATAGCAGAATTTCTGTGAGAAGCAAATGAGGATAATATGTAAACCTTTAAGTACTATATAAATTTGAATTACCTTGATTTTGCATTGGTTGTGGCTCATGCTTTTCCATGTAACCTCTGGGTGCTCTAAGTTATTTTACCTAAAACAATATTTGCCTTAGCTTCTTTATTTGTATCTTTGTATGTAATATGAACATTAGTGAAAATTAAAATGAAAAAAGTGTGGCAGACCTTTAAAAACTAAATTTTAAGATGGAAAAGTGTGCTTTTCAACATATATAAAAATTAACACTTCTGATGATATTAAGGAAAATTTAATTTCTGAAGACAACAAAATAAGTACAAATAGCAGAGGTGTTCTATGCCTCAAGGGCCTAAAAAAAAAGTAAATCCTTTCATATAAAGATCTATAAAATATTATTTAAATTATAAAAACAAAGAAATGGAGGAGTAAATGGTGATGAGACAAATACCACAAAGCAGAGTTAAATATTGCTTAATGTCATTTATAATTTAACAGAAAAAGGCTAACAACACAATCTATTTATATTAATGGCCCTTACATAATTTTGATTATTGTTCTGAGTTATAAAGAGAATGTAAAAGAAGAAAAATGAAATTTATCAAGAATCTATGATTCCTCATTAAGGACTTTCTGTATTTCTAGAGTGTTACAAAAGTCCTTAATGAATCATTATAGATTCTTGTGAGTGGTACAGAGCAGCCAGGTGAATGGAGAACTAGGCCTAGAAGATTTATCTTCCTGAATTTCAAATCTGCCCTAGGCTAGTCACCTAACCTTGGTTGCCTCAATTAATTCATCTGTAAAAGGAGATGGAGAAGGAAATAACAAACCACTCTAGTATCCTTACATAGAAAACCTCAACTGGGGTCTCAAAGAGTTGGACATGACTGAAATAAGAGAACAATCTTAAGATATTACAAATTATATTGATGAACCCCCCAAAGTGCCCCTAACACGCTTTTTTTCATTTAATAATACAAACTTTAATATTACCTCCCCGAGGGGGAAAAAAAGGGGAGGCTAGGCAATTTGGGCTAAGTGACTTGCCTGAGGTCTCACAGCTAATAATCAAGTGCCTGAAGGCAGAATTTGAACTCAGGTCAGAGCCAATGAGCTATCCACTGTACCATCCAGCTGCCCTCTATATTACTTTCTGTAACTTCTCACATTAATATGATCACAAGTAAGCAGAAATAATCTCTTAATATTACTGAGTTTTAACTAAAAAGAATGGCAATAATATATCCAAATATTCTTATGTTCAAAGAACTTATATAAAGTTGGCTAGTGACATAATTGTTTCTATTATGTCACTAGTATACATTTTGTTTGGGGAAAAAACAAGACTTTCCATATCAAAACATTGACTCAAATGTTTTCAAGTATCGAAAGAAAAAGACCTTCAAAGTTAACACTTATTTAAAATTGTATAAATAAGCCATTTTCCTCTGAAAAAATTAGGAGGTAGCATTATTGATAACCTCAATGCACAGCCCTCTCCCCATTTTTAAATCGAATACCTAACAGTAAAGGGCATTTTGAGATTTTTCTAGCTTGGCTCATTTAATAAATATTGTACAAATATGCATTTTAAAAGAGGCATACAATAAATATGTTTTAAAAGAAAAGCTTCTCTTCTTTCACTTACAGAAATTCTCCAATAAGACCAGTTTACTGACACAATTTCCTGTGAAAGAACATATCCTTCTATTTGGTAAAAAGCCAACTTCAATATTTTATATTCAGTACATTTTACAAATAGAAAAAAATAAATTATTGACGACATTAAATAAAACTAAAGAATATATCTGATTAACTGAATCTTGTTTTTTGTAATCCTAGGCAAGTCATTTCACATCCATATACAAATTTACCCAACAATAAATTAAAAGACAATGCTTATCATAGAGTGTTTTAAGGGAGTTTTACAAGAAGATTCAAGAAAAGTAAACGAGAACACCTGGTAGTCAATACTAATTATTACTTTTAGAAAATACTTAAATTGTAATCAATTTAAAATAATAAAAACGCAGACCTTGAACTTACCTTTAACACTTTTTCTATTAACATCAGCCCCCTTTTCAAGTAAATACTGAGCAATTTCTTTATGTCCTTTGTAACATGAAATCATTAAGCATGTATGACCATGACGGTTTGAAACTTCCAAATCAGCTTTGTGTTCCACAAGATATTTGACTATTTCCAGGTGACCATCAAAACAGGCAGCCCTAAGAGGAGTTGAATTTGTCAAAGTTGTGTTGTTGACAGATGCTCCATGGTCTAACAAGGATTGGACTACCTTCAAATGTCCTGCTGCAGAAGCTGCCCATAAAGGTGGGGCCCCCTCAATCGTTTCACCATCAAAATTCACAGAGCCTCCAATCTCTATGGAGGCACTGCACTGCTCCAAAAGGTATTCCACCATGTCAAGGTGCCCATATCGGGCTGCCATCAAAAGTGGAGTGGCACCATTTGTTTTTTCAGAGATCAACAAGGCCACTTCCTCTTTTGATTTGCTTGCCAACAACTTGGCAAGAAGGCGCAGCTTGCCATCCCGAGCTGCATTAAACACTGCTGTCTTTAGATCCATTTATGTCCAATTGAGTCTGTGTCTTGTTTATCCTTCAGGAACAAGTTCCTGCTTAACTTTATGGGCAGGGCCAACAATTAACAGGAACCAGAGTTCAATGACAATCACTGCAACTCAGTATGTACACAACCACGAAAAATGTCTGTTGTCCTACTGCCTTCCAACATCTGGCATCTGAGATCACCAAACTAGAAAAAAAAAGATTTAAAGTTACCATATGTGTATTTTCCACAAATTTTAGGTCTCCCCCCGCCCAACATAATGGTTCCTGTGACCAAAAAAAAGTTTTATCTTTTTTGATTTAGTTTTCTTAAATAATTTTCCTAAAAGCTCTTGTGGGGGCCAGATTATACCAAATTTTGACCCTATATGCCTACATAGTTCATTTTATTGTTTCTGCTTTCAACTCTAAGCTTCCAAGCTTCTAATTTGGTGGTGCACACAGCACAGAACTGGGAAAGTAAATAGTTGGGGTACTAATGAACTTTTACTTTATCTCCTGGCAATAATCGTCTAGGGCACCAATCCCCATGTGGGAGGCGAGGATCCCGACAGAGAAAAAACAAAAGGTCCGAAAACAACGAGGCCAATTCCAGAAATACTAACCAGAAAGATCCTCATCCTTTTCAACTTCCCCCTGCACTTCCTCAACTCAGGGCACCTCGAAACCCTAACTTCCGCTCCTTCAGGACCCCGAAAGCTCCACCCCATTCCCGACATCCCCCAGTGGATTCCTCTAAAGCTGGGGGTTTTCCCACATGACCCCGAAGCCCTCTTCTCCCGAAGCCCGGCTCCGCCTCCCAGGCCTTACGGCCTTCCCGCTTCTCCCTCCTCCGGCTCCGCTCCCCGCGCCCCGCAACTTCGACTTTCCCGCTGTTGTGCCCAGTTCTAAATTCCCTGTGAACTGGCTCCAGGCTGACCTCCGAGCCCGAGAGGTGCCACAGCCGCCACCCACCTGCCCGAGCCGGCTTCACGCCTCTCACCACCGTAGCTGGGTCAGGTCTCCGGCCGCTCCAGCTCGGGCCGCCGCCACCCCCTTCAAATGATAACCGTCGCCGTCTCAGCCGACACTTCCTGGGCTGCCCTGGTCTCCTGGTCGGCGTCCAGCTCCTCCATGACCCGCAGCAGAGGAATTCTAGCCGCCCCACCGCCACCAAAGCGAACTGGGCTAAGTCACCTCCTTTCGCTCCTCAAGATGCCGCTTCAGCAGCAGCCATGGCGGATGTTGTAATGGGCTCTAGGCGGGGGAAGCCTAAAGTGCTGGCTCACAGCGCTGACGCGACAGCCGCGCCATTGGGTTAGGAGAGGGCGGTGGCTGCCGCGAGCAACCGCCCTGGGGCGGGCCTAGCGTGATGCGTGATGCGCCGGACGAGGCGCTGGGGGAGGGGAAAGGAGGAGGGAAAAGAAAGCAGAGGAGGCGGAGCGAAGGAAGGCGGGGCTGCCAAGCGCAGCGGAGCTCAAGGGAGAGCCAGCTAGCAGAGACCACGTGCTCACCAAGGTCTAGTCTCGCGGGTTCTTGGCTTGGGGCGCGAGGAGAGAAAGGCCCAGGGAAGGGATGTGGGAGAGCCTGACACTGGGAACCTCAGATTGTTTCCTCCAGTCCTTGGGCTATAGAGGATTTGCTGGCGGGTGAAAGGACTTCCTAACCTACTCCATGCCAAATGCAGGAAAATTAAAGTATATATTTTCTCTCCCACAGAATGACCTAGAAAGGATAGAATGTGGTTTTTTTTTTTTTTTTTTTTTGGTCTGTCTGGCACCTTTACTTCATGATTGATTGGGGAACTCTTGGTGAAGAAACTCATGTCAATATAGATCGGCAATTCTTCTGTAACTTATAAGCATCAAACTGGAGCTTGGAGAGACTGCAGGCATCCCATGTTGTCTAGCCATCTGGTTTTACAGATGAAGGAACTGAGTCTCAGTGGAACTTGAATCCAGGTTTTTCCATTCCAATCAGGGCTCTGCAATGACTCCCAGGAAGTATATGCCACAAAACATTCCCCCAGCCTGTTGGTGTATTAATGCTACCAATCCTACCAGAAATAAAAGTTATTTTGGCAGTCATGATTAAAAAAAAAAAAAAAAGAGTAGGCTTATATAATGCATTGGATTCATACTACTGCTTGGTTTTTTAAACTACTAGAATGTCAGTGTGACCTGGTTGCTGTAGTTTTAACTTGTCTTCCCTTTTTACTCCCTTTCTAAACCAGTTCAAAACTGAATGGAGGCCCATCAATTGGAGAATAGCTGAATAAATTCTAGTAATATGAATATTATGGAATATTATTGTTATGTAAGAAACAACCAGTGGGATGATTTCAGAGAGGCCTGGAGAGACTTACATGAACTGATGCTGAAATGAGCAGAACCAGGAGATCATTATACCTGGCAACAACAAGACTATGATGATCAGATGGACAGAGCTCTCTTCAACAATGAGATGATTCAAACCATTTCTAATTGTTCAGTGATGAAGAGAGCCATCTATACTCAAAGAGAGGACCATGGGACCTAATGTGGACCACAACATAACATTGTCACTCTTTCTGTTCTTTGCTTGCATTTTGTTTTCTTTCCCAGTTTTTTCCTTCTTGATCCAATTTTTCTTGTGCAGCAAGATAACTGTATAAATATGTATACATACATGTATACATATGTTAACATATGTTTTTAACATATTAAATTATGTTTTACCCCCATGCCTAGAATTCTCTCTCTCCTCAGCTCTAGAGACTAGAGCTCTCTCTCAGTTTCTAAGCTTCCTTCAAATTTTAGCTAAAATTTAGCTAAAATGAGAATTTACCAGGTATTGGACTACCTGCCATCTAGAAGAGGCAGTGGGGAATAGGGGATAATTTGGAACAGAAGGCTTTGCAAGGGTCAGTGTTGAAAAATTACTCATGCACATGTTTTGTAAATAAAAAGCTTTAATTTAAAAAAAAATAAACCAGTTCAAAGCCAACAAACAAAGAAACAAACAACAAAGAGGTTGTTCTGTTAAACCTGAGCTTTGGATTACTCCCACTATCTGCCACTTTGATTCTTGTTCACATCATTGGTTCTTGATTACCTCCAGGAGCAAAAATGCTCTGATTGGCTTTCAAAATCCTTTATAATTTAGCTCCCTCTTACCTTTCTAGTCATCTTAAACCTTAACTCTCCATGTACTCTGTCATAAAATGACACCAACCTCCTTGCCTTATATATTACACGGAATGCCCTTAACTCCAGGCATTTTCATTGGTTGTTCTCCCCGCATTGTTTTATACCCATGCCTAGAGTTCTCTCTCCTCAGCTCTAGCGACTAGAGCTCCCTCTCAGTTTCTAAGCTTCCTTCAAATTTTAGCTAAAATCCCATCTTCTATGAGAATTTACCAGCCCATCTTAATCTTAGTTCTTTCCTTCCAAAAGTGCAAGATTTAGAAACTGACTGGATATGTGAAGTGAGGGAGAATAAGAAATCAGGGATAATGACAAGATTACAAATAGTGGTGCCTATAGCCAAAAGAGGGAGTTTGGAAGAAGAATGGATTTTTTTTGGGGAAAGTCAATGGGTTCTGTTTTTGCCATGTTGAATATAAGGTATCTCCATAAGATCTGGTTAAAATTAATGTCTGATAAACAATTAGTGATATGGGATTGAAGAGACTAGGGCAGAAATGGGAGTCATCAAAGATTCACTGACCCTGACATATCTTCCTTTCGCCACAAAAGTTGATGGGTCTTTATGAAGCATAAAGATCTAACTATACATAGTCATCACCCTCCGAATTAGTGGGTAACTAAGACCACATGAGTCTCTGTACTCTAGTGACTAACTGACCAGATACGTTTCCAGAGGGAGATGAAAGCCACCACTGGAGAAGCTAAGTGCCACTGTATTCTTTTTGTATACATATCCTTGCTGTACTATAGCAAAGTAAACTTCCTCCTTTATTAAATGTTCAGTATCTTTCTGATTTCATCACAGCATTGAGTCTGAACTACACAAGCACTAATTTAAGAGCCATTGCAATGAGAGTAATGAAGTTACTAAAAGAATAAAACCTATTTTCTTCCTGGGTTATTTATACCTTCTGAATCCAATTGTCCCTGTGCAACAAGAAAACTGTTCGGTTCTGCGCACATATATTGTATCTAGGATATACTGTAACCTATTCAACATGTAAAGGACTGCTTGCCATCTTGGGGAGGGGGTAGAGGGAGGGAGGGGAAAAATCGGAACAGAAGTGAGTGCAAGGGATAATGCTGTAAAAAATTAGCCTGGCATGGGTTCTGTCAATAAAAAGTTATTTAAAAAAAAAAAAAGAATAAAACCTAGCACACAGCAAATAACTATATACAAAGCAAGCTATATACAAAGGAAATTGGAAATAATTAACAGAGTGAAGTCACTAGTATGTGAGTAATGAAATTTTGAGTTGCTACTTAAAGCAAGACAAGATAGTATACTGGTGGAGTTGAGGAAGAAGAACATTACAGACATGGGGGCCAGAGAAAATCCCTGCAATCAACAGATGGAAGAGACTATTTATGGAACAGTCAAGAGGCCAGTGTCCCTGGGTTAAAGAACAGGTGTTAGGGACTAGGGTATAAAAAGACTGAAGAGGTAGGAGGGAGCTAGAATATAAAGAGCTTTTAACATCAAAAGGAGCATTTTTGTATTTGCTTCTACTGGCAATGGAGAACCACTGGATTTTGATGATAGGGAGGTGACATGATCAGACTTGTGTTTTAGGAAAATCACTTTAGTGAATGTATGGAAAATGGATTGGAGTGGAGAGGATTGGAAGAGATTAGTTTCATGAAAGTTCCAGGAGGAGAGGTTATCCAGGAGGACAGGAGAGTCAGCATGTCATATATTACAGAGGAGTCAATGTGATCGCATTGATTATTTTGAAATGAGCAGTTACAGTTGAGTGCTAAAGTTAGAAGACACACACACACACACACACACACACACACATCTTTTTCTAGGAGTTTGGCTGAGGAAAGGAAAGATTTAGAATGATAGTTGAAGGATTATAGTACCTATTGAAGTTTTTTTTTTTTTTTTAAAGAATAGGGTGTGAGTATTTTTGTAGACAACTAGAAAAGAATAGAGAGAGACCTAAATTTAGAAAAATTAAGAATGATTATACAGAAAGAAGGAAGAAATAATGTCAAAGGTATACATAGAGGGACTGCCCTTGGCAAACATAAAGGCTATTTTATCAAACCTTTGAGCAATATACATAACATTATTATTTTAGTGTACCCTTGATGATTCCCCCTTATTTGCCCATCTAATTATTCACCAAACATCTATCCTATTTGGCTAGTAATCAATGTCAAGCTTACTATTTTGTGGTTTTTATACTATTGTCATATGAAGAACAAACAAAAAATCTCTGGAAAAATAACTTATATTACCAAAAAATAGTATTTTGTACTTGTTCTATATAACCATATTTTTAACCATATTCATGTTGTTATGATCAAAATCAAGGTTAACTGAAGCACAGATCAATTTATTGGCAAAGCACGAATTTGCCAACAATCTCAGTCACATAAGGAAACCTAAAATCCCCAAATAGGCATGCATCCCTTTTTTATAGACGAAAAAAATCTTTTAAAAAAATCCACCCAAAACCCAGAAAGAAGCTAGCCTCATAGATGAGAAAAGCAGTATGAATTAATTGTAGCATCATATGATTGGTTGGAAATTGATTAGTAATGGTTTCTCCTTCTACCCTATTGCTGAAGAATGTTCATTGTTTGAGTTCACCTGCAAAGTAAACAGTTTAGCAATAGTGGACCAAGAAATAGTGGATAACAAACCAGACTCTCTGTTATCTATCTACCTGCATCCTTCAAAGATAACAGATTTCCTTGAAGCAAGAATGAGACAGTAACAAACTTAACTATGATACATGACTTAGTTACAAAAATTTTTATGTTTATATAGAATGGAATCAATAACAAAATAGAATCAATTTTACTATCCCAGTTTTCAGTTTCCTTCTTTGATTAATGAGAGACATATCCCCCATAGATCACTTATCTATAAGCTAATTCTTTTTTTTAAATAGCTTTTTATAATCAGAGTATATACAAAAATAGTTTTCAACATTCATCCTTGTAAAACCTTGTGTTCCAAATTTTTCTCCCTCCCTTCCTCCAACCCCTCCCCTAAACATCAAGTAATCAACACATGTTAAACATGTGCATGTCTCCTACATATATTCTACATTTATCATGTTGCACAAGAAAAATCAGATAAAAAAGGGAAAAAATGAGAAAAAAAAAAAGCAAGCAAACAACAACAAAGAAAAAGTCTAAAATACTATGCTTTGATTCACCTTCAGTCCCCATAGTCCTCTTTCTGGATAAAGATGGCTCTCTCCATGACATCTATTGGAATCTATAAGCTAATTCTCTTAATAATTTTTAACATAGTAATCAGCTGTGTGTGTTAATTTTTCTGAGGCAAGTCTAGAAAAGATTTTAACACAGCAACTAAGACAAAGAATAGTAAGACAAAGAGCAAGAAAAGTCCATTTTACCAAGAATGGCAGACAAATTGTTTCCTTGAGCCAAATTAATCAAGAAGAGGAATTCTACCAGGAGTCACTGAGATTATATAATTGTGTTTCTACTATAACTTGTTGGATTTCTTTGAAAGTTGATTATAATTTCCCCTGAATAGTTAATATAGGAACAACAGGATAATTAATCATAGCACAAGTCCTTCCCTGAGATGCAGTAAGAATGTCTAAGGTCATTTAATTTTGCAAAGCAATTTGAGCTATTGTGAATCTATCTCAGTCTGGAAGGAAGGGATGTATTCACATGTGACGTGGGCCAACTTCTCAATCTCAAGGGAGAGATTTAGCAGTCTGTTTTATTAAAGTGACTTCTAAAAATAGAAATAAGGACCAAAAGAATTTCATTCTGTTTCCAAGTTCTTTAACAGGGTTTGGGAGTAAAACTACATCTTTATTATGTAGAGTCTCTTTGCTCCTTTGATGTTTATGCTACCATGCACCTAACTTTTCCCCCATTAATCCTATGTAGTGATTAAATTTTTGGAAGGAAAAGTTTATGCCTATCATAGGGTTTTTTGCCAAAAACAGCCACCTTTTATAGTATTGGGCCTTGATTTCATCTACCTGAACCCAGCTCAACCCACTAATTAGTGAAACATGTAAAGGTATGTGGTCATTTTGATCATTATAGAGAATGGCATTAACATAAAGAGATCCCCTTTATAAATATTAGGTAAAGGAAAGATGTTAATGCAATTATCTCTCCTAAATTTGAGGTGATACCGATCAATTGTGATATATGATGATGATGGAATACTATTGTTCTGTAAGAATAATGAGTAAGATGCTCTCAGAGGAACCTGAAAAGTCCTTCACACAAAATGAAGTGTACTGTATATAAAGTAATAGCATTGTTGTGGGATGATCAGCTGAATGACTTTGCTATTCTCAGCAAAATAATAACCCAAAACTATATAATGAAAAATGCTATCCATACTCAGAGAAAGAACTGATTGTGTCTGAATATAGATTGAAGCATACTTTTCTTTAACTTCATTTTTCTTGAGGATTTTTTTTGGAGGGGGATATATATGTTTTCTTTCATATGACTTTTATGGAAATGTTTTGCATCACTTCACATGTGCCTTCTCAATGGGGATGGGGGTGGGGAGTGGAAGGGAGGAAGAGAATTTGAAATTCAAAGTTTTTAAAACAAATGTCAAAAATTGTTTTACATGTAACTGGAAAAAATATAAAATAAATAGGAAAAAAGGAATTAATTGTTCTTTAAATGTTTGGTAGAATTCATAACTGGCCCTGGATGTTTTTTCTTAATGAGTTCACTGATGACTTGTTCAATTTCTTTTTCTAAAATGGGGTTAAGTATTTTATTTCTTCCTCTGTTCATCTAGGCAATTTATATTTTTGTAAATATTCACCCATTTCAATTAGATTGTCAGATAATTGGCATACCATTGGGCAAAAATAGCTCCTAATTATTGCTTTAATTTTCTCTTCATTGGTGGTAAGTCTACCCTTTTCAATTTTGATATTGGACACTTGGTTTTCTTTTTTCTAATCAAATTAATCAAAGTTTATCTATTTTATTATTTTCCCCTCATAAAAAAACAACTCTTAGTTTTATTTATTAGTTTAATAGTTTTACTTTCAATTTTATAAATCTCTTCTTTGATTTTCAGAATTTCTAATCTGGCCTGAGTTTCCATTTCTGTATAAAGAATGAGACAGGCCCTAGTGCTACTTTACATTTATGTGACTTGTGAAGTCCATGTGAATTTGGGGGTCTAAAACAGCCTCGCAGGAGTCCTCAAACTTTTTAAATAGGGGGCCAGTTCACTGTCCCTCAGACTGTTGGAGGGCCGGACTATAGTAAAAACAAAAACTTTGTTTTGTGAGCCTTTAAATAAAGAAACTTTATAGCCCTAGGTGAGGAGGATAATCGTCCTCAGTTGCAGCATCTGGCCTACTGGCCTTGGTTTGAGGACCCCTGCTAGAATCAAAGATGATTTGCACTGAAACTTATACAGTAAAAGAATGGTATGTTCTTTTTCTATGGGTTTCTCTGTCTTCTGTTTCTCTTTTTCCTTATCCTTTCCTTCGTAAACATATTGCCCAACATATAGGGCAATACTCTTAAATTGGCCAGTGGGCATTTCATGCCATCCAGGCATCTGCAATGGAAATATTTTCATATTTCAGAGAGGAATTGATTAATCAATAAAGTGTATACTAATGATTCTGCAACTCCATAGGCTGATTGAGTCTAATGTTGAATGTTGCTTTGCACTTAGGCACAATCTGTCATAAAACAGAAGTTTTTTTTTCTTCTTATAATATCTCTTGAAATATACCCCAGGAAGGTGGCTATAACAGGTGCGAGTACTGAGAGTACTGAGTACTTGGTCAGACAACAGAGATGTCAAGGTCATTTACTGCATTCCAGGCCATCATCAGTGGTATTGATTTTTGTCTTTCCACTGGGTTTCGGTAACTCTGGAAAAGAAAGTTGAGGTTGACTATTTTGTTCAAAACTGCCTCACTGAAATTCAGTTGACACACAAATCAAGACATCATCCCATGATGCCATTGGACCACTTTTAAAGGAAGGATGAACAAAAAATTGAATCAAGCCATTAATCTGCAATCTCCTCAATATCAGTTGTCCATTATCCCTTCAAAATCTTCTAATCAGTGATAAAGCAAATGAACAAACAAATATTTATTAACTGCCTACTATGAGCCAGGAATCATCCTTAGGGCTTTGAAATCTTATCTCCTTGAGTCCTGTGAAAGAAAGGCACAAATGTTACTTATTGCTGCAGAGTTCTTAAGCTTCAGCAAGCAAAGTGAATCTAAATGTAAAACAGTCTAGCCCTAGCCTTGTTAAGTAGAAAATGATGGTGCCCTTTGTATTTGATGGAGATGAGCTCTAGGTTCAGAGAAAAAGCTAACATGAAACCAGAGTGACTAGCAGCTGATATTTCTAAACTAACAAAACAGAATCCCTACCTGAAAACTGACTGGTTTTTCCACTTCTATACCTTCACTTACCCAAATAAAAAGTGATTTTGATAGTTCTAGCAGACTACAGTTAGCATTTGGATAAGTATATATATTATTTGATGAAGATTGTCTTTATTACTCAAAGTTGGTCTAGTATATTAAATATCAATTGTATTTCATTTTATGAAGTGATAATTCAGAGGTTGAAAAACATTTTTTTAAAATCCCAGCAGTCCACCTAGCTAAAAATACAGATTATCTTTCTTCCCGGTGGTACTTTTCATTCACTACAAGTTTTTTTTTTTTTTTGGCAAAGTGAAACCTTTTTTTATCTAGAATGAATAAGATTTGTTCAGGGAAAAAAAATGCTACTTTTATATTTTTTTTCCTACCATCCTCTATGGAATTAGTTCTGAGTCATCTTCAGATATAGGAAAGCTTTTATTAGCAACTTAACAGTAAGCTATATTTAAGCACTTCCATTAAGCAACTAATTAAGAATGTTTTCCTAACTACTCATACAACCAGGTTCAAAACTAGAAAAATCAGCTTTATGCAAGTCATTTCTGGGAAATAATACAGCAGAAATATCAAGTTGTCATGTAACCAGATATGATGATCTTACCAATATTTTTGTAATGAGAGAAATTATTATTTTAGTATTGTATTAATAACCAATTGGTATTCAGGCTTTTTTTCATTAAGACCCAGCTCCTAGGGAAGGTCAGCCTTTGAAGAACATGACTGATTGAGATTATTCCTAACCCTTGAGGAACATGCTTTTCTATTTTGGTCCAGATCCCAATCTAACTAGAAGACTTTACTTCTATTTAAAGTGTAAAAAGAATCCAGTTTGGACTAGATATTGCCCAGAGGAGAAGAGTTCCTGTCTTTGTATCCCTCCTTTAGAGTTTAGGGTGATTCAAATCATGAAGGAGAAAAGCAACAAGATAGGTCTGGAAGGAGATGCATTCCTCTGTCCAGATTGCTGGAGGTGGCTTAGTCTCATGACTGGGTCATGTTCTCAGTAGAAGGAACTAAAAACTTCTAACCCAACTTATCATTAAATGTCTACCACCAAGGTTGATTTTCACTTATCAAGAGAATTCCCTCTCAACGATTATTTAAAGCTTTCTGGCTCTCCATGTCCTTTGTCTTTCGTTGCTGAGAGAAACCACTGATCATCAATGTATTGATTATTAGCTAGTCTAATTAATTCATTCATTATTAATTACCAGAAATTCTCTCTCTTAGATTTTTCATTTGTTACAGTAAACAAAGACTTTGAAAATTTCCATACAAATGTAACTGTTCTAATCAATAAGACATCAGACACTCTCTAGAGAAATAAATTCACTGTGGAGAAACTTGGGAATGATAAATAATATCAAGACAACTGTAGTAATTTTTAAATAAGAAGTAGAAAGGAGAGGTTGCTGTGATTTTTTTCATGAGTTCTTAGTTATAAAAGATTGGACCATTTGTTGACTCTGCATGATTTCCTAGATAGGTGGATTTATGGAAATAAGAATCTTGTTTCACACACTCTTACTTAACTTTTGTCCTTAATGTCCTACAGAAAAGTTTGGATTGCTTTTGCCTTATAGAAAAGAAAACTAAACTAGAAAGGATAGTCTTTATTTTACAACTAAATTGGAATGAGATTATTGAGCACCTCACTTAATCTCCTTGATTTCTTATTTCCTTATCTGTAAAATGAATGGCTCAAATAGATGATCACTGTTTTATTTTTCCAGCTCTAACATTCTATGATTTTATCTTTATGTGTTTTTTATAACAGCTTTCTAATGCATTACTCATCATTTCTTCTTTCCCAAATATTTTCAGAAGGTAATAATTCTAAAACATAGCACTTTCAATAAATTGAGTCTAGACCCAAAATAGAATTGTGATTTCCTGAGCATTTATTACAAGCATACTCATGGCAATTTTTAAAAATGAAAGCCTACTTATACCACTTCTATTGACCCCAGAATTGGAAACATTAGTTTAATAGGGATGTTCCATTCTATCCTATGGGTCTGGATTTTGTTTTTTGACTTCACATAGGGATAAAGGAAATATATTCAACTGAAACTTCCACATTATCAGAAACAAAATCTAATGCAACATATAATTGAATGAAATAAAATACAAAGCTTCATGTCATTAAAATTAGTGTCCAAATTTCAGAGAATGGGGCAGGTGATTATTTTCCATTTATTTTTGAAGAAATAATTGGAAAAAAGAAACAAGTTCTCCAGGGAACAGTATCATGCTTGAAGATACTGGCCTCCTAGAGAAACAGGAGAAGATAAGCCCTATAGGTAGCTCTTTGCTTCCTAAGCTTAAACAGCTCCACTTCTACCATGATCAGATGCTAACTGTCTCTCTCCTAAAGCCATTGTCACTTCAGTCTTTGTTGTTAAGCTGAGAAGCTTTGCTTAGGTTTTTTTTTTTCTTCCCCTATGGCTTCTGCTAATTACATTTTAGCTTTAGTCTTAGGCTATTTGCCTGGAGGTACACTTGTTTAATGCTCTATTGAGATTTATCATAGTGTTATGAATTTAAAAAGTAATTTAAAAAAAGATTTCATTTAAGTAGCCATGATTTGCCTTTTCATCCTCCTATCTTAAATCCACCCTTCTCCCCAACCCCAATTTAGAACATGAGAAAAACAAAACCTATTACAATCAAAATAAAGTTCCATATTGGTCTTGTCCAATAAAAATTTCATATTCTGCATTCTAAGTATTTTACCTCTCTCTTTAGAGGGAGATAGCATATTTCATTATTAGTCCTCTGGAATCGTGGCTGATAATTGTATTGATAAGAGTTAAATTAAGTTTCCATCACGTGTATATATCACAAATTGTTCATTCATTCCCCATTTCATGGACATTCTCTCAGGTTCCCATTCTTTGTTACTTCAGAAAAAATTCTAAATATTTTTGAACGTCCTTAGAATTTGTTTTGCTTAATTCTTAATCTATCCTCCCTCTAAATCTTCCTTTCTAATTCTCCCCTTTCTCTTCTATTTTCCTATTGAATGAAATGGATTTTTGTACCCAATTTGAGAGGGGTGTGTGTGTGTGTGTGTGTGTGTGTGTGTGTGTGTGTGTGAGAGAGAGAGAGAGAGAGAGAGAGAGAGAGAGAAAGAGAGAGAGAGAGAGAGAGAGAGAAAGACAGAAATAGCAAGGTTCAAAAGTCACACTCCCTAAATCTCCTTCTTTTTGTATAGATCTATTAGTGCTCTCTGATTATATGATATAATTTTCCCTAACCTTCCTTTCCCTCCTCTCCTCCTCAGCATATTGCTCTTCCTCTCTCTTTATATGCTTTTCTTAAAATAACAAAGTAAGAACAGAACACTTCCCAAGGCTTGTCTATTTGGAATCTGATTCCTGATGACAATAGGATTCAGAGAAGACACATGTATACTTTCCCCATAGTTTTCTTTCTTTTTTTTTAAGTTACAAGTGTACAATCATCAGTTCATGTAAATCTTTCCAGATTTTTCTAGTTATTCTGTTCATCATTTCTTATAGAAAAATAATGTTTCATTACTTTCATATAACTTATTCTGCCATTCTCCAATAAATGGGCACCTACTCAGTTTCCAGTTCTTTACTGCTACAAAAAGAACTGCTATATCTCCCCATATTTAATGTAAGCATTTATCCTTGCTTGGTTCTTTATCAATTGTCCATTCAGAGTTTTTGTATTTTAGGTTTCTCTTCACTTTCAGGTTTGAATTTGAGTTTGTTATTGTTGTTATTTTAATCAGGAATACTTAGGAGTTGCCTATTTCATTTTAAGTCCATTTTTCCCCTTGAGGTTTTATGGGTAAATTATTTTTGTCTGTGAGTCCATCTTCTTTTTGCCTTGTGGAAAATTGTATTTTTAAGTTCTTCTCTACTTTATAATGGTGACTGTTAAATCACATGTGATCCTGACTGTGGCTCCTTGATAATTGAATTCTTTTTTTCTGACTACTTACAATATTTCTTTTTTGAGCTGGAAGTTCTGGATTTTGATCATAATGTTCAGGGAGTTGTCTTTTAGGTTTTTTTTTTTTTCCAGGAAATAACAACTGGATTTTTTTAAATTCCACTTTGTTATCCAGCTCTAAGAAATCTAGACCATTTTCTTTTTAGGATTTCTTGAAGTAGAATTTGTATGTTCTTTTTTATGTGTTATAGTCTGCAGATAATCCAAAGATCCTTAAACTTTTTCTCCTTGATCTGATTTCCAGATCATTTGTTTTAATTTTCTTCCTCTGTGTATCTTCAGCATCCCTGTTACCAAAATAGCTCTTTATGATGTGGTACCTTTTTTTATTGGCCCATCCTTCCAACCTACTTTCTGACTTTGTACTTGAAATGGGCCTCTGCCCCATTTCTAGTGGGAAAGTGAGCCAGTGCTATTGCTGCTTTCATTAGGTATTGAGTATAGTATATTGTGTAGGATTTCAGAAATTGATTAGAGATTTGGCAGCTTTTAGAGTTCCTAAAGTGGGGGTTACAATGCTCTCATCAGCAGCACCAGCAGCAAAAGAATCAGGCAGCAGCAGCAAAAGCATCATACAGCAGCAGCAGGCAACAGCAGCAGCCGAAGCATCAGCAACACTAGGCAGCAGCAGCACCAGCAGCAAAAGAATCAGGCAGCAGCAGCACCAGGCAACAGCAGCAGCAGAAGCACCAGTAGCACTAGACAGCAGCAGCAGCAGCAAAAGCATCAGGCAGCAATGACTGCAGCACCAGGCAGCACTGAGCAGCTACATACTAACACTTTAATGCCAAAGTCAATAACACACTAATTACACACTAACACTTTAATGTCAAACTAAACAGCATGTCAACTACATGCCAACTACACGATAACACTTTGCTGTCAAAGCCAGGACATGCCATCTACATGCTAATGCTTTGAAGCAAAACCCAACAGCATAGCAATTGCATGTTTTTTTTTCTTTTTGCCGTGTGGAAATTTGTATTTCAAGTTCTTCACTACCTTATAGGGGTGATTGTTAAATCACATGTGATCCTGACTGTGGCTCTTTGATAACAGAATTTTTTCCTTCTGACTGCTTGCAATATTTCTTCTTTGAACTGGAAGTTCTGGATTTTGGCCATGATGTTCAGGGAGTTCTTTTAGGTTTTTTGGGGGGGTTTTCCCCCAGGAAGTAACTACAGATTTTTTTTCTATTTCTATTTTGTCATCTGGTTCTACTTTCCATCAAAGTTTACACCAACATGCTAATATTCAAAGCCAGCAATACACCAATTACACAAAAACTTTACAATGAAATCCAACATGCCAATTACACACCAACTTCATGTCAACACTTTACTGCAAAACCCAATTACATGTCAATCACATCCTAACACCTTAATATCAAAGCCAACAACACATCAATTACATGATAACACTTGAGACAACAACCAATTACATGCCAACTACAACTTTTAATACTTTTCAATGCTAACAATACACAATTGCACGGCAACAACACACTAACACTATACCATCAAAAGCAGCAACATGTTAGTTACTCACCAATTACACACTTACACATAGTATCAGAGCCAATTACATGCCAGCTATCCTCTAAAACTTTAACATCCAAACCATCTAAGCAGTAACAATGATGTTAATCCCTATAGCATACCCCATTTTATATTGACATTTATATTAACATTTTAACATCAAAGTCAATGACACACTGGTTACATAGCAACTACACATGAATACTTTAACCTGCCAATTTCACATCAACTACACAATAACACTTTACCATCAAGACAACAACACATCAATTTTATGCCAACATATTACCACAGAAGCCAACAACACTCCAATTACATATCAGCTACAGCTATTTTATACCTTGCTATTAGAACCAACAATATATCAGTTACAAGCCAAGGACCTGCCAATTACATGCCCAGAGCACACTAATTTCAAAAGTTCAGCTGAAACCTATTTTGTTAGACCATTTCCTAGTAATCATTTGGTAGCAAACCTTTGGGGAGGAGAAAGCACAATCGTGGTATATGATTAAAAAAAAGATTCAAATCTTTTTGTGAATAATGTAAAATGATGCCTCACTTGTGTGGGAACAATTTAATGTTTTAAGTAGACAGGGAAAGATCTTTGATTTATTAAACGCTAGATAAATGAATGTATAGTTTAAGTACAGTGTGATACTTACACTGATGGTCATCTCATAGTAAAGCTTTCAGAGCTACAAGCATGATATATATTCAATTCATTTGTAAGTAATTATTAACTGAGGCCAAAATTTCAAAAAAAAAAAAAAAGAAATCAAACATTTGGAGATAAGTAGTTTTTTTGCTGCTGCTGTTGTTAAAGGATTAATGATTTAAAAGGAAAAGTTTGGAGAGCTGTGAACATGTAACTGAAAGACAAATCTGTGAGAATTAGGAGGTCCTCATTTAATGTATAAGAACTAGGGAGATGAAATGGTAGGTAGAAAAACCTGACATAGGAACTTGAGAAGGAGAACTTGAGAAGGAGAACTGAAGATGCTTCAGGAGGGCTTCAAAGTTGCTCAGGTTCTAGCAGTTAGAAGTAGTCAATTCACAGCAGGCTTCTCCTGACCAATTTGTGATTGTTGGGACAAAGTATTGATTTCTTTGGCCAAGAGCTCCACTCTTTGATGCTATCTCCTCCCTTCTCATTCTAAGGATGAAGGAGCTGTCCACAAAAGTTCTAGACCATCCAGAGAATTAATGACCAATCTGGGTAAATCTTTCTAACAATTAGAGATCTGATAAGCGAAATCTGGCAAACTAGTAGATTTCTGCCAGAGACCATGTCCTTGGAATCAAAGAGCTAAAGAAGAATGTAATCGCCTGCACATAAATTCTGAAGCTACAACCTTATCGGAAACAAACTATACATCCTAAACTCCTGAGACAAGATGATGTGTGTCCCAGGAAATTGGCCCTATCAGCCCAGGTGGAAGATAACGATTAGGCTCCAGGATGTCTGTCACACATCTGGTGTGACATTCTTTACATTGCAACCCCCCATTCAGAAATGTATTTAACTAGACCCTCTTCACTCATTAAACTGAGACTTTGTTTCACCCCAACTTGTCTCCCTCCTCATTTCTAACCCCATCCCTTTTCAGGCAATAGCCTCACAGATAAATGACAGCCTCAGGACCCACACTTTGATGACCTGGTGGACGGGTCAGATTTCCACCTTCCCAGAGTTATTTTATCAGCTAACAAGATTCCTCCAGGGTTACACAGGTGCTCTTGAGATTTTGGGGAAATATCTTTGGTACTATTCTCCATGTACTAAATTTATTATCTAGTAGGGCTGGTCAGCACATTTCTGGATCTATAGGAATACACCTCAACAATTACATTTTGGAAATTGGCAAACTAATGCATACTTTTTTTTTTAATTTGGAGAGTCAATTAAATATTTATCAGCACACCACTGACAATCATGTCATTAAACTAAAATGTCATTTGGCAACTGTAAAAGCCTCCTAAAGACTAATCTTCTCAGTGAAATGTCCCCAGCCTTATTCCTCCTCCTATTTATATTATAAGGGCTGAACTATTTAATTACTGCCTCACTATCTAGGCCACATTCTTTTTTCTTCCTCTTTCTACCCCTTCCTTCCGTACATGTGGCCACAGTCTTTTTAAATTTAGGAGGAAAAAACCCTTCATACTCATTTCAATTTGCTTTTCCAATTCCCACCCGTTTTCCACCAAGTCCTATCCCCAGAAATGATATAAGGAATGGAATCCAGGAGAGGGAGGGGAACAGCTGGTGACAGCTGCCAGTAAAATTGCAGCAATGGCAAAGACTGCCACATGAATTGCTATGACAAAAATAAACAAAAGAAAACACTCCCCCCCATTTCTAACCTGCTGACCTTTTCAGACTTAGCTAGATTGGCTCTCAATGAAGACCTGATCTCAAATCAGCAAGCATTTATTAAGCACTTCCAGGAGAGCAACTAGGTGGTACCACAGAGCATGGAGTACAGAACTGGAGTCAGGGAGACTTTTCCTGAGTTCAAATCTGACCTCAGATACTAGCTTCGACCCTCAGCAAGTCACGTAACCCTGTTTACCTCAGTTTCCTTATTTGTAAAATGTGCTGGAGAAGGAAATGGCAAATCATTCTGGTATCTCTGCCATGAAAACCCCAAGTGGGATCACATAGAGTTGGAAATGACTGAAAATGACTGGATAACAAATGTTCCAGGGATAGTACTGAGAATATAAATTACAAGCAAAAAACCAGTCAGTCCCTCAGGGAGTTTATATTGTAATGGGGGAAGACATCATATAAATGGGAGCAAAAAATAGTGTATGTGTGGGAGTGGGGGGTTAACATACTGATACTGGAGCATGATAGCTAAATCTAGAGAATGAAGGAGGGCTAACCTTGGTCATTCTACAAAATGGAAATTCTAGGAGCAATTCACCAATAGAGTCCAGGGAACTGAGGGACAAAAGGAGAAGGTAGGGGAACCATTTCCAGTTAGATGTCCTGCCACTGATCATTATAGGTCTAAGTGCTTTCCTCATAAGAATTGTAATGTAAATTGTGAAGTATCCTGTCTTCCATTTTATATAAGAGGCCAGAGGAGCTGCATAGGTTACTCAGAGCCTCATAGATGTCAAAAGGCAAGGCCAAAAATCAAATCCAGATTTAGATTCCAAGTCCAGGGTTTCACAGCTACACCATACTCTACTTCTATAGTTGTTAAAGTGTAGTTGGAAGTGGGGGGAAGCTTACTGAAAATGATAGAGGCTGGAGAGTTTGTGAATAATGTGTTATGTAGACTCCATATTTAATCTTGTTGATTTGATTGGAAATCATAAATCATAGATAACATTACTAGAAGTGATCTCAAGAGATTACCTAGTAAGAACATTGTCTTCGTCTCTACTTTTGTGGAATTTAAATGTTATAGTTTTAGTACTTTAAAAAATCTACTGTATTAATAATAATAATTAACAACAATAATATTGCCTGCTGGTGCTAAGTACTTTATAAGTATTATCTCATTTGATATTCACAACAACTCTGGAAATTAAGATCTATTATTATTCCCATTTTACAACTGAAAAAACTGAGACAAATGGATATTACATGACTCACCTAAAGTCACACAGTTGTTAAGTGGTTAATTCTAAGACAGAATTTGAACTCAAGTCTTCCTGACTCCAGTCCAAAATTCCTGTTTCTTCAGTATACTTTAAGATCAGAGGTCATTTTAGAATAAAAGTTGAACCTTTGATCACCAAAAAAATAGAACTAGTCTTAATAGTGGTCCAGTGGCAAATCAGGGAGAGAGAACAAAGAATCAGAGAGTCCTATAACAGGCAAGGATAACTGGAGAGTAAGAAGATAAAGGCTGGAGCAAAATTCACACCACAGACAAGATTAGGAAATTGGTTCTGTCAGGGATTAGGTTCCATTGGACCTAGAAATAAGGCCAGCACAAGTGTATTTCCATTGTAGAAAATCAGTATCCTTGGACTGTATGAAATAGGATGTATTTAATGGGGGCAAAATGTAGAATTAAAAAAAGAAGAAATGAAAGAAGTAGAAAGAATAGTAAAATATATAAAAAGAAGAGGCTGAAAGTTCATTAAGTGTATAAATATATGGAAGATTAAAGGGTCAGGTTAACAGTTAACCTAAAACTAGGGTGTATACAAACTGATACCAACCAATTTTCTGTCAAATTGGACTACTTTTTGGAATAGTGGAATGAGATTTGATTCTGGAATGGGGGGGCATTTGTATGATCCTGAGCCAGTCTCTTCACTGGTGAGCTTCAGATTCCTCATTTATAACATGAGAAGATTCAACTTTAGGACTTCAGCTCAATCTATGATCCCTGAATTTACTCATCTCCCATTCCCATGCCTGGAATTCACTCTCTCCTTAAACCTGCTTCTTAAAATTTCTAGCTTCTTTTAAAGATCAGATTAGATACATCTTTCTATAAAAAGTCTTTTTTGACACTCACCGTTGTTAGTGCTTTTTTCCCCCCTCTAATTATATTCTATTTACTTTTGGGGGATATTCTATTTACTAAGTTGTCCCATCAACGCTTTAAAGTTGAAAAGAATTTTTGAAATTATATCAATCGATATAAACACTTACTGCTATATGTCACTTAATAATTATATAGTTCTTGAAGGCTTACAAACTACTTTATGATTATCTCATTTAATTCCTACAGCAGTTCTGTAAAATATGTGTAATTTTCACCCTCATTTAACAGATAATGAAAGTAAGGTGATTTCCCCAGTATTACAAAGCAAGTAAATATCTGTATAGGATTTAAACTCAAATCTTTCTGAATCCAAGTTCAACCACAACAGAATAGTTCCTGCCTTCAAACAGATTATATCCTAAAGCATTAAGATGTAGTCCATCCCCAGTATTTTATGGAAGAGGAAACAAAGGCTCGATGAAATTAAGAAATACATATAATGTGACATGACTAATGAAGGTGAGATTAAAGTCAGAGTTTGCTTGCTGTAAAAGTCAGAACTCTGGGTACATGTTGTAGTCACCTTGTAGAACAATAAATATTCATTTGTTTATTTTTGACTTTTTTTTTTTTTTTTACATTTTTTACATTTTGAGTCCCAAATTCTCTCTCTCTTTTCTGTCCTTCCCCCACCCATTCAGAAAACAAGCAATATGATATACATTATACAGGAACATAAATTCCTTGAAAAAAAGGAATTGTTTTGTTTTGTTCTTTTTATCTCCAAACTCAAGCACTGTGCATGGCACAAAGTACATGCTTAGCTGTTCAATTGACTTATTAAAACAAGTAGAATAGACAGCTCTGCCAGGTGTGATTTGAGGGGCACCTGAAGAATAAACACTATAGGATGGTATTTACAGACAAAGCCATGCTCAAAAGGATAAACAGAACATAGATTTGTAGTAACTCCATAAGGATTTCATGTATTTTTGTAGCTGAATGTCTATAGTCTTAAAATGAGACCTATAGAATTTTTATTCTTTCTCTAAATGTCTTAAATGTACAAGCAAACTTGCAAATCTAGAAATTTAACTCATGCCCCTTTGGTCTTCCTGGTATCGAATTTTTCTTAGGTAAAAGAGACATTTTTTATCCCAGTCTTGATTAGGTTATTCTCCAAAGTGAAAAAAAATATTTTTGTTGATTGTCCCTAATCTTACTCTCTAGTTTAGTCTTCTTAAGTGTCTGAAATTCCTTCTTCAGCAATGTTTTCCAACCTTTAAGAGTCTTCAACCATCAAAAACCCTTTATTAAAGTAAAGCAAATACTCTAGAAAGTGAAAATGTCAGAAGCCTGTAAATTAACATTTTCATGGGGGTGAACTTATGAGCTCTTTCTAGTTTCCCCATTCTATGATAACAAATGAGAGGAACAGTCTGCTAAAATGTGACACAAAATGGGGCTTTGAAAAGAGAGGGAAGAGTGGTCCTTCACCTACAAAGGGAAACTCTTTTCCTTTATCATTTGCCCAAAGACTGCCCCTGCCAGTGATTCAATGATAAATTTGTAAAAGATGACATATCTTATGTGAGTTTCATCTTAAAAATATAAGATTACAGCTTCAAATGTTCTGCATTGCCATAGATGATTCACTTAAATGAGAACAATTTCATTGATTTGGTGGCTAGTGGAATATTTTTTTTCAACCCCTTTATGGAATACAGTTTGGGGCTGCTGCTCATTGGCCTACAACTACCTGAATTTTTTATTGTTTTTTGCCATCTTACTCTTATTGTTTAGGTTCCCTTCTTTTGTGTTATTTTTCAATCTCCTTCTTCTTCTAATGTCTATAATCCCTAACCTTTTAATTAGCTTAATTATTGACTCCCTATTCTGGTTCTGTAATAACTAGCATTTCTAGAGCTCTTTAAAATTTGCAAAGCACTTTAAAGATATTAAATCATTTCACTCTCATAAACAAATGTAGGAGGTAGTATTATTTTTAAATAAAAACATTCTGTTACATGTAAAATGTAATTTTATATAAAAATGTTCGATATAAAAACAATTTTTGACATTGTTTTTAACATTTTGAGTTCCAAATTCTGTCCTTCCTTCTCCCCTCTCTTACTCACTCCTTAAGATATTTTATTTTGTCAAAAGCTTTTTCTATATCTATTGAGATAATCACATGATTTCTATTAGTTTTGTTATTGAGATGGTCAGTTAAGTGGATAGTTTTCCTAATATTGAACTAGCCCTGCATTATTGGTATAAATCTCACTTGATCATAGTGTATGATCTTTGTGATATATTGCTATATTTTTCTTACTGGATTTTGTTTTTAAAATTGGTTCAGTATTCATTAGGGAAATTGGTCTATAATTTTCTTTCTCTGTCTTTGTTCTTCATGCACCATATTTGCATCATGGAAGGAATTTAATAAAACTCCCCCTGCCTATTTTTCCAATTTTTTTTTATTGTATTGGAATTAATCATTCCTTAAATACTTTGCAGAATTCATTTATGAATCCATCTGGTCATAAGGATATATATTTTTAAGGGAACTCTCATGGCTTGTTCAATTTCTTTTTCTAAGATAGGCTTAGTTACATATTGTATTTATTCTTCCATAAATCTGGGCAATTTGTATTTTTGTAAATATTTATCTATTTCATTTGGGTTGTCAGATTTTTTGGCATATAACTGAACAAAATGGATGCTAATAATTGCTTTAATTTAAGCTTCATTGTTAGTGAATTTACCTTTTCATTTTTGATACAGGTGGTTTGGTTTTCTTCTTTAAAACAATCAGATTAACCAATGTTTTATCTGTTTTATATATTTTTTCATAAAACTAGTTCCTACTTTTATTTATTAATTAATTCATTTTATTTTAATATTATTAATCCCTCTTTTGATTTTTAGGATTTCTAATTTGACCTGAAGATTAACTGGAGATTTTTAATTTGTTCTTTTTCTTCTTTCTTTTCTTTTTAGTTATATACCCAATTCATTGATCTGTTCTTTCTTTTATTGATGTAAGCATTTATAGATATAAAATTTCCCCAATTACTCCTTTGACTGCATTTCAGAAGTTTTCCTATGTTGTCTCATGCTTGTCTTTCTCTTTATGAAATTATTATTTCTATGATTTATTCTTTGATCTAAGCATTTTTCAGGAATAGACTGTTTAGTTTTCAATTAATTTTTAATCTTTGCTTTCATAACTCTTTATTGAATGTAATTTTTATTGTGTTGTGATCTAAAAAAGAATGCATATAATATTTATTTTTCTACTTTTGATCATATTTTTATGCCCTAATAAGTGATCAGTTTTTTAAAGAGTCATATACACCTAAAAAAAAGGTATGCACTCTTCTATTCCTATTAAGTTTTCATCAGAGATCTATGATATCTACATTTTCTAAAATTCTATATATCTACTTAAATTCTTTCTTGTTTATTTTTTGGTTTGATATATCCAGTTCTGAGAAGGGAAATTTGGGGTTCCCTATTAGTATAGTTTTACTCTCTGTTTCTTCCTGTAACTCATGGAATGTTTCCTTAAAAAATTTGGATACTACACCATTTGGTGCACATATGTTTAATATTGACATAACTTCATGATCTATGATATATTTTACCAAAATGTGATTTTCTTTTTTTAGGACTATTTTTTTGCTTTTGTTTTATCTGAGATCATGATTGCTTTCCCAGTCTTTTTTACTTCATCTGAAGCATAATAAATTCTATTCTAGTCCATCATTTTTACTTTTGTTTCTTATAAACAGCATATTGTTGGATTCTGATTTCTAATTCATCCTGCTACCTCTTCTCATTAAGTTCATTCCATTCAGATTCATCATTATGATTACTAACTGTGCATTTCCAATGTCAAGATATTAGGAGATACCCTAGCTAGTATGGCAGTAATCAAGGCTGTGCTGGAATAGACTTAGACTGCTGATTTATTAGAGATAATTTTTACATTTTTCTGTGGGAGCATTTGTATCTTGGATATTTATAAACATGGAAAAATTAGGGTGATTTACTGTATTTGTTTTGACTGACTAAACTTAAGAAAATGATAGACTTCCCAGAGCCAAGAGTAAGCAATAAATTACCCCAATACTTCCATATTTACCTCCAAACAACTATAAAATAATGCCTTGAAAAAAAAATTCTGGAATAATAGAACCAGTCAAAAGAAAAAAATGAAACAATTTTTTAGCCCAAGAAATTTGGAAGATGACCAAGAAAGTCTGTCTCACTTAAGTTCAGAACACAGTCCAGAACAAGAAGCATCCCAGTAAGTCAGCAGCAAGTATCACTTTTAGCAAACCAGTGGGAGATCTTAATACAGTGGGGCAAACAAACTCCCTCTTTATCCGTCTTCCCACACCATGTGCCTCAGCATTGCAGGTGAAATGGGTAGACTCAGCTCCAAGAACTACCACGAGCTTCAGTGTAACCTTAGGCAATCTCCAACAACCAGATAGTCACATGCTTCAGTGTAGCCCTAGGGAAGCACAGAAACATTCTACTGGTTTCAGCCAGACTCCAGTATTAGGACCTCATCTCAGTGCCAAGTAAACTGGTAGAGCCTTATAGCCTCCAGGAACTGCAGTCATCCCATCTCAGGTCCAAAAAATCTTACAAAAATGAATTTTGAAAACTATTTTTACTTGTATTTAAAAAAAAATACTATTGAAAATTTTAAAATAAGACTTTGTGTTCCAAAAATTTCCCCCTTCTTTCCTTATCTCCTCTTCCCTCCCCAAGATAGCAAGCAATCCTTGCAAAACATGCTAATCTTTTACACCATATTTGTCACATTATGCAAGAAAAACAGGCCAAAAGGAGAAAAAATGAAAAAGAAAAAGCAAATAAAGAAAAAGGTAAAAAATACTATGCTTCAATCAATTCATATTCAGTTTCTATAGTTCTCTCTTTGGATATGGATGGCATTTTCCATCCTAAATCTACTGGAATTGTCTTGAATCACCATATTGCTGAGAAAACACAAGTCCATCATAGTTGAACATCATATAATCTTGTTACTGTGTACAATGTTCTCTTGGTTACATTTACTTCACTCAGCATCATTTCATGTAAGTCTTTTCAGGCTTTTCTGAAATCAATCTGCTCATCATTTATAGAACAATAATATTCTATTCCATATTCATATACCATAATTTATTCAACTCTTGCCCAACTGATGGGCATCCACTCAATTTCCAGGTCCTTGACACAACAAAAAAAGCCATTACATAGTTTTGCACATGTGGATCCTTTCCTCTCTTTTATGATTTCTTTGGGATACAGGCTTAGTAGTGACACTTGGATCAAAAGGTATGCACATTTTTATAGCCCTTTGCTTTCTGATTGCATCTGTTCACAACTCCACTAACAATGCATTAGTGTACCAGTTTTCCCACAGCCCCTCCAACATTTATCATTATCTTTTTCTGTCATCTTAGCTAGTCTGATAGGTATAAGGTGGTAGCTCAGAGTTATCTTAATTTCTCTAGTCAACAGTGATTTAGAGCATTTTTTCACATAACTAGACATTACCTTGATTTTTTCCATCTGAAAATTATCTGTTCATATCCTTCAGCCATATATCATTTGGGGAATGATTTGTATTCTTATAAATTTGAGTCCATTCTTTATGTATTTTAGAAATATCAGTATCAGAAACATTGTTTGTAAAAACTGCTTCCCAGCTTTCTGCTCTCTTCTAATCTTAGCTGCATTAGTTTTGTTTGTGCACAATCTTTTAAATTTAATATAATCAAAATTATCCATTTTGTATTTCAAATTGTTCTTAGTTTTTCTTTAGTCATAAATTCCTCCCTTCTCCACATATCTGACAAGTAGACTATCCTTTGATCTACTGATTTGCTTATCTTATCACTTTTTATGTTTAAATCATGAACTCATTTTGACCTTATCATGGTATAGGGTGTTGATGTTAGTGCCTCCTTTCTGCCATACTATTTTCCAATTTTCTTAGCAATTTTTGTTAAATGGTGAATTCTTATTCTTTAGGTTTATCAGACACTAGAATACTATATTATTGACTGTGTCTTGTATAGCTAACCTCTTTCAATGATCTACAACTCTACTTCTTAGCCAGTACAAATGGTTTTAATGACTACTGCTTACAAATACAGTTTAAGGTCTGTTATGACTAGATCACCTACCTTTGCATTTTTTCCCCCATTAATTCCTCTTGACCTTTTGTTCTTCCATGTGAATTTTATCATTTTTTTTCTAGCTCTGTAAAGTAATTTCTTGGCAATTCGATTGGCATGGCACTGAATAAGTAGATTAATTTAGGTCAAAATGTCATTTCTATTATATAAACTTTGCCAATCAATCAGCAATTGATATTTTTTCAATTGTTTTGATCAAACCTTATTTGTGTGAAAAGTGTTTTGTAATTGTGTTCCTACAGTTCCTGGCTTTGTCTTGGACTGAAGAATTGTTGCTGATGATCTCCTATACATAATTTTTATTAACCAATTGATATCAATTAGTTTTTTTATAAAGCAATATTTACTGAATAGCTAAGATATTTGACAAATTGGGAGCACATTCTCCACCTGTCCACATCTAGTATCTGGGGAGTGTAGGCTCAAACTTGAGGCAAAAATGTACTAAGGCACACATGTGATCCAAATATGTGGACCAAGAGGTACTCTATGACTTCAAGGGAAATACTTTTCTTCCTTCTAGGTCTTCCCACCAATTTCCCTATTTAGTACTATGTTACTAATAAACAATTTTCTGTGCTTAACTGGGCTAGAACCTTGTAGGTTGTAGTGTCTCAAATAACACATCAATCCATTCTTGGGTTGTATCAAACTGATACCCAAATCTGTACTGGTTCCTCATTAGATTTGGCTGTTTGTCTGTGGATTCCAGAAATGTCTCTATAGAATTCCAGAGAACTGGTTTGAACTGAACATATGGACGTGAAATTTTAAAAGCACTCTATTAATTTTCTGAGAATAGAAAATTTTTCCTGGAAGGATGGTGATGGAGAAAGAGTGAAATGAGAAACTGGTCAATGTGGGTCCAGTACTTAGAGCATGTACAGTATGAACTGCCTGATTCCACAGAATTTCGGTGAGCCCTTATAAAAGTTCTCATGTGACCGTGAATGCTTGTTATCACTATTTCTTTTGTATTTCATTTTTTCCTGCCGTTGAATGACTATCCTGACATAGGAGCACCCAAGAAACTCTAGTTATGGAAAATAAAAGCTGCTGAAAAGAGTGCAGCAGCGAGTAGCTGGAAAAAGAAGGCCTGTCAAAAAAGGAAGCAAACACTTCACCAGAGCCAGGTTTAAATACACAGGTAGTGTATCAAAAAAGATAACTACCTTCCCCATACTGACTGTGTCCCCCAGGCCTCCATATGCCCAAGATTATCTATCTATTTATCTATCTATCTATCTATATTTGTATATATGTGTCAAGAGAGAGATACATATTTGTACATTTGTGTTTGTGTGTGTGTGTATGTGTGTGTGACATATCCTTTGGGCAACACCTAAAATTATAGGACAGATTACCTATGGAATAGCTGTCATGGGTTCAAGGTATTCTGTGGATCTTTACTCTTAAATCTATAGTACACACATACATATGCTTACTTATATGTTTACCAGGAATCACAATTAGCTCAAAGTAAAAAGGTTTTACTGAAATGGCATTGTAAGAAAAGTAGAAAAAAAAAGTCTATTAGGGATTGACAAATAGAGGATTTTAATTTGAAAAATCTCCTTCAGAAACTCAGAAAGGTGGTAGTTGACTAACATCTTTACCTTGGAAAGGCAGAAATTTGATGTACTGAGAGGTATCTTGAAATAGATCACACGATGTATATATATATATATATATATGTTGGAATCCTTACTAACTGCTAAGTAATTAGAGTTGATCTAATCTTACAAGAAGTTGTTTTGGCCAGAACCTGAAACAAGGTACTAAGTAGAACTAATCAAGACAAGGCTTGTGTTCCCACCTTTACTCATTGGAGTCCATAAGTATGCTAGCTTCACAAAGTACACTTTCTAACTTCAATAATCATAGCCAAGGCAAGGCAAGAAGATATTTTTAAATCCTCATCAAATTGAATAGTTCATTTAATGAATAAATCTTTCTAATATTGTTATGAATATAACTACATCAACTCCAAAATTTCATTAGAGAGAAAACTACTCCTACCCAACTAGACCTCTTTTTAACCCCAGGAACCAGGGTAACAATGAGGTTTAAGTCAGAATATGGTTCTCAATTCAGGTAGAATGTATGAGTCAGTTCTAGTGTCATAGAAAAAGAAAGAAATGCTTTCTGCTCTGAGAATCATCAAGACTAAATATATATTTTCTGAAAAGTGTCAAGCACTCTCCAAGCATCTTGAAGTTTATCATGAAGGTCTATATTCAATATTCCTCATTTCAGAGAAATCCTCTGAAATCAAGGACAATTTGTATGAGTTTTCATTTGCATAGCTCAAGAAGTTTATTGTCTTTACCAAAAAATTCAGAAATTGTTCTTGGCATCAAAAATTGATCAAAATCAGTTTCCAATAACCTTTATATGAATTATTGATATAGTAGTACATCTTTATACTAATAGGCTGTGTACCTTAAACTGGAATTTCCTTGGTTTGTCAAGCTGACTTTTAGAGATGACTCAATTTTCCTGCTTCCAATAAATTAATGTAATACATATTTATCAATTTCAGGTACACTAGTTCAAAAAATGCCTACTTTGGGGGTACAGCTTACAATTAAAGTGTCAGTTGTCTGAATAGTATTATGTAGGATACTTGGCAAAAAGTTAACTCTTTTAAGATATTCTAGACAGGTGCAATATATCTATCTACTGGGGCTTAAAAGGACAACATCCTCTGAAGAAAACATAAGTCATAAGATGAAGTATTCTGTTTAGGATAGTCATCTAGCTTTGTTTACATAATAGGGATCTGTCATGTACTTAAGATGTGCTTTAATGGGAAGAATGTAGAACATGTGGAGCATGTCAGCCAACTGCTTCTGGGACAATCATGAGATTCTAGGGGATGGACATTTCGTAAATGGTTCTGGATTGGATAATCACATGGTGAAGAGGAGGCTCTCTGATCAGCTTTGGAAGCACTGAAAAAGGCCATTCAGCTTTGACTACTTTCTCTTAGCTTATCATTATTTTACCTCATTGTCTACAAGCTGTGCTCTTTTGTCTGGTAGGGACTAAGCTGTGAGAGGAAAAAGCCGTTGGGCTTTCTTCCCTTCTAAGGTCATATGATACTCCAAGAAATGAGGTTTCCTGGCCCATTTATTCTTTTCAGTTCTAGGTGCAGAGAGTCGAGTCTATTCTGGGTCAGGAGTCTATTTTGGTCAGGAACCTGGGAGTCAGAATCCAGGCTGAGAGTTACAGACAGACTAGGGCTGATGCCTTGAGGAGTTATAAGTAATCTTTGGGAGTGACTTTCTGGATTCCAGCCCAGTAAAAGGACTCATTCAGCAGTGATGTCATCTTTGGAGATGAACTTTTGGAGATGGACCATTACTCTGTATGAAATAAGCTAAATTTAGAACTCAAGTCCCCTTCCCTTCAGATCCAAGTGATGGGGGCCAACCCACATCCCTCAGGGAAGTTTATACCCCAGAAGTACTGGAGGAAACATTGTTCTTGCTATATATTTGTTGCAAATATTTCCTTTGTAAATGCTACACAATGTTAAGTGGTTAAATGTAGCTTGGGGTGGGTGGGGAGAGGAGGTGTAAGTAACTGTGGGAATGGAGGAAATAGTTGCTCAGAATTCAAGCCTATGAAAATAGAGAAGAGATTCATAAAACCTTCTGGGTACCTGAGCATCCTGAGAGAGAAATGTACACTACTTGAGTCTGAGAGAGTATTGCCAGAACATTTCATGTTTATACTCAATTTAAGCAAAACCTAGATGAGAGGCTTTCATTACTTTCAAATTATACTGAGACTTATTAATTGAAATCAATATGAAGTTACAGGATGGAAATAGGGTAGGATAGGGAATTTTTTTTTCTTCTTAATCTATTTAACTTGCTAAAGAGTATAAAAGATGAATATTCCTTATTAATGGATCCAAGCCATGTCTAATACTTAATATTTTGGAACTATTTTCTGAATAGCCCCAGAGCCTATAGCTTAACTTTCCCAAGCTCAGCTCCTATTAAACAACAGTTAAATCTTAACTGCGATCAGTTCTAGTTGGAATCAGCTGCTAAAATTCCCTTACAAGCTTACTGATGTATTATGGCTATAATTTAACTTCCTTATTCTGAGAAGATTGTTACTGGTTGATGTTCTTTGACACCATTGCCCCTCTCTTGACAATTGCCATGACTTTGGGAGTTTTGTTTGTAAACCAATAAACTATTTTGATCCATCTTAATGTTTTTCTGCATGCCATTTACTTGAACTCACCCAAACCTAAATTTCCATGATAACCTTATTAACTAAGGATAAAATAAATTGTCTTGATTTCCTATCTTTACTTCCCATTGCAGAATAACTGTCTTATTTGGGGATAGAAAAGAATATGAGTGTGTAAGCCAAAATTTGAACACAAACATCCAGTATATTTTGTACAGGAAAGAACTAAAATAGTCTCTGTTAATTCCCTATAAGTTCTTTTTGATATCTTAGTAAGCTTTTTTAAATATCATATGAGACCATATCTTTAGCATTCAAGGTTTGAAAACAATTATCTATAACTACTTATATACTTCTTTCTCTGCATCATTAAGTTTCTTGTGGTTTGTAGAAAATATTTGATATTTCTGGAGTCATTCTAGTAACTTTTTGACTCTTATTGACTCTGAATGACACTGGCAACTTCATAGCTCTCTGATAGAAATCCATACCTGTATTAGTATTAGAAATTAGAAATCCATACCTGTATTAGGTGGCCTCAAGGGCAGCTAGGTGGCACAATGGATAGAGTACCAGGCCTGGACGTAGGAGTTCAAATCTGGCTTCAAACACTATGTGAGCAAGTCACTTAATCCTGTTCACCTCAGTTTACTCATCTATAAAATGAGCTGGAAAATTAAATGGCAAACCAAGTATCTTAGCCAAGACAACTTCAAATGGGGGTCACAAAGATTCAGACATAACTGAAGAAGAACTGAATAACAGCAATAACAAAAATGGTCTCTGAAATATAACTGTATAGACTGCAGCTTTTATCTTGATTTAATTTTGTTTTTCCCAATTACACGTAAAACCAATTTTTTAATTATAGCTTTTTATTGACAGAACATATGCATGGGTAATTTTTCAACATTGTCCCTTGCAATCACTTCTATTCCAACTTTTCCCTTCCTTCCCTCTACCCCCTCCCTTAGATGGCAGTCTCATACATGTTAAACATGTTAAAGTATATCTTAAATACAATATATGTGTACATATTTACACAGTTCTCTTGTTGCACAAGAAAAATAGGATTCAGAAAGGTAAAAATAACGTGGGAAGAAAAACAAAAATGCAAGCAGTCCACACTCATTTCCCAGTATTTTTTCTCTGGGTGCAATTGGTTCTGTTCATCACTGATCAATTGGAACTGAATTGGATCTTCTCATTGCCGAAGATATCTACTTCGATCAGAACTGATCCTCATACAGTGAAATAGTCCAGGCAATAAAATTCAAGATGGCCATAGTAATTCATAATTTAGAAATAATTTATTTGTAACTGGCCTAGATGGTCTGCATGGCCAGGATGGACCTCCAGTAGGATTCTGGCATGGTTCTGTGCCAGAAGTAGGGACAGCCTTATAAGCATTCTTGTTCACCCTTGCTGGCCCATTTTGACATTAAACAGTGACTCGACTTTACAGGACAAAAGATACAATGGCAGATGTTTAACATAGTTTATAGGTTAGGGTTATGGAACAGATACCCCTCATTGTTGAGCAGGCACTTTGAAGTGCAAAACACCTCCTTTAATCTAGCTAAGCAAACATTTCTCTGCAAGCCCAAGGCCCTTTAACCTAAAGAATGAGGGAGGGGAGGGGAAGCCAGTCCTTTGTCCATTTCAACAGTATTGTTGTTGAAGTGTATAATGATCTCCTGGTTCTGCTCATTTCACTTAGCATCAGTTCATGTAAGTCTCTCCAAATCTCTCTGTATTCCTCCTGCTGGTCATTTCTTACAGAACAATAATATTCCATAATATTCATATACCACAATTTATCCAGCCGTTCTCCAATTGATGGGCTAAAAACACTTTTAATATACTTCTCCCCCCCAAAAAAAAAAAATTTAGAGTTCTAAATTATAGGGTTGTTTTTTTTTTTTGGAAAGACATTCTCATCCTAACCAAGGTAAAGTTTCCAATT
Source organism: Antechinus flavipes (assembly GCF_016432865.1). Classification (NCBI taxonomy): domain Eukaryota; kingdom Metazoa; phylum Chordata; class Mammalia; order Dasyuromorphia; family Dasyuridae; genus Antechinus; species Antechinus flavipes. Next base: position 194,034,126 of record NC_067398.1, read on the forward strand.
CATCACATTGAGAATATTCAAAGTATTTTTGTCTTTATAAGAATCAAAAAGTTATCTATAGTTTCTGTTCATAATGAAAAATTCATTAATTTGACAATGTTCTGGGTTGAAACTTATTCAGGCCAATCTTCAATAGTATAGGTTTAATTTAGAATAAAATGAGCCATTCATAAATTATTCAACAGTTAACAAAAAGATTTGCTTAATCTTACTAGAAAAATAGTCATTGAGTATATCTCAAGTTGATTTAGTTAATTGAAACTTCCTTGTCTGCCTTATCCATCAGAAGTATCAGAATACCCCTGGAATTCCTTATGGCTGCTTTGTACTTGGGTGAAGAGGAGGTTATGGAAACAATCTGAGCCTTTACTCCCCTAAATCAACCAAATCTCAAGGAAGATCTTAATACCTTTGAAAGAAAAATGATCCTAACCTTTATGGGGTAGGGGTTAAGATATTGCTCCTACCATATTTTACTCATTAGTGGTGAGGTTCTTAAAGTCTTATAATCTTCCATTCCTGGAATGACTCTAGGGTTATTACTGTTATTTTGACCAACAATATTCAAGAAGCCTAATACATGCAACCCTAAAGAAGGCAGAGAAAAGCTTAAATCAGAAGCAAAGCCAAAACAATGTACAAATTGTTTTCTAATTAATGCCTTGAGCGATGGATCTTAGAAAGGATGAAGTTTTAGGTTTAAATGTTTGAGTCTTTATGGTGAGTGATGTCAAATCTTGCCAGTTTAGGAATTTAATAACTGGGAGCATCAGAGCTATAGCAAAGATGCACTTCCCGCATAGTTACCAGTCTTATTATATAGGTCAGAGAGAATTATATTGCACAGGTGATCATTTATTATTTCCTGGTCCAGTATCCACCCCTGCCCTCTTCCCCCTTCACTGTCCAAAGGGGGCCCCATAAGAGATGAGGAGAGATGGAAAAAATACAAAATTTTTGCCTTGAGAGTCCCCTAAGGGGCTGCCATTTTCTTCTGTGAAACGGAACCTTTTTTTACCTTTGTTTCGCTTCCTGATAGCAGAAAATCCCTACCCCAAAATTTCATACCTTGTTCCTCTATACCTTCCCTAACAAGGAATTGTAAAATGATCTCTGACATTAGTATAGAAGGGCTACAGTGAACCTTCATTTTGCCAGTGCACATGCCAGAACCCACTCCTCTGCCATTGGGCTACCACTGCTGCTGGAAACTGACCCACAGTTTATTCTACCTGGGCCAGTGTCTCTGCCTTCTACCTGCATATACTGCTTCCGGTGGGGACTGCTCCTGTTGGGCACTGTGTGTCTCACATCTTAGTCAAAAGTCTTTTCCCAATGAGCCCAAAGGGCAATCAAACTCCAGCAGTGTCACTGGGGCTACTGGTTGCCCAATCCACCAAGGCAAACTATTATCCCCTGTGCCAGGCCAGGAGAGATGCCACTACTAGGGCCAGAACAATTCTGCTTTATCTTGGGGCAGTATAGCCTAAAAACTAATTAATCCCCCAAATTAATCCCTAAAATGTTGTCTCTTAACGTCATTCTCTTTAACATTTTAATTGATTGTTTGACTCTCGTGAGTATTTGGGAAGCTTTCCCTCCTTGGAGGCCTTTAAGCTTAGACCAGGTCAGGTACATTATAGGCTGAATTCCAATTGTAGGGTTGGATTATAAGGATACTGAAATCCTTTCTAACTCTCAAATTCTGAAATTCATCAATCAGAATGTTATTATTTCAGTCTAACTTTATATTTTGTTTCTTGCCTTAACCATGATTTTCTTGTGTTGTATTTTTTTTAAAGGTCTTCAATATTATAGCCTTTTTAAGTTATCAAACTGTGCATATCCTTTGATCCAGTGGTGGTACTACTGGGTTTATATCCCAAAGAGAGCTTGAAGAAGGGAAAGGGACCTTTATGTGCAAAAATGTTTGTGGCAGCCCTGTTTGTAGTGGCCAGAAACTGGAAACTGAATAGATGTCCCTCAACTGGAGAATGGACGAATAAATTGTGGTATATGAATATTATGGAATATTATTGTTCTGTAAGAAATGACCAGCAGGAGTGAAATGAGCAGGGCCAGGAGATCATTATACACTTCAACAACAATACTATATGATGATCAATTCTGATGGACCTGGCCATCTTTAGCAATGAGATGAACCAAATCAATTCCAATAGAGCAGTAATGAACCAGCTACACCCAGCGAAATTAGTCTGAGAGATGACTGTGAACCACTACATAGAATTCCCAATCCCCATATTTTTGCCTGCCTGCATTTTTTATTTCCTTCACAGGCTAATTGTGCAATACTTCAGAGCCCAATTTTTTTTTTTTTTTTTTTTTTTTTTTTTTTGTGCAGCAAAATAAAACGGTTTGATCGTGTATATTTATTTTGTATTTAATTTATACTTTAATATATTTAATATGTATTGGTCATCCTGCCAGCTAGGTGAGGGGGTTGGGGGAAGGAGGGGAAAAATTGGAACAAAAGGTTTGGCAATTGTCAATGCTGTAAAATTACCCATGCATATAACTTGTAAATAAAAGCTATTTAAAAAAAAGAAAGAAAGAAAGAAATGACCAGCAAGATGATTTCAGAAAGGCCTGGAGAGACTTACATGAACTGATGCTGAGTGAAATGAGCAAGACCAGAAGATCGTTATATAATTCAACAACAGTACTATATGATGATCAATTCTGAAGGACATGGCCCTCTCCAGCAATGAGATGAACCAAATCAGTTCCAACAGAGCAGTAATGAATTGAACCAGCTACACCCAATGAAAGAATTCTGCGAGATGACTATGAACCACTACATAGAATTCCCTCTATTTTTGTCCGCCTGCATTTTTGATTTCCTTCACAGGCTAATTGTACATTATTTCAAAGTCCAATTCTTTTTGTACAGCAAAATAACTGTTTGGATATGTATACTTATATTGTATTTAATTTATACTTTAATGCATTTAACATGTATCGGTCAACCTGCCATCTAGGGAAGGGGATAGGAGGAAGGAAGGGAAAAATTGGAACAAAAGGTTTGGCAAATGGCAAATGTCAATTGGCAATTGGCAAAATGTCAATGGTAATTGACAATTACCCCATGCATATAACTTGTAAATAAAAAACTATTAAAATATATTATAGCCTTTTTAGATTTGTTAATGAGTTCTTTTCCCTCAACACATAAGTTTTTCTGAAGTTAGCATGTGATGTTAACTAGGTATATTCTTGAATATCCTCATTTAGAAGTCTTTTAAATCTAATTTTCCCAACAATCTGTTTGTTCTATGTTTTCTTTGCTATATCACAAGTGGCAAGGGGGTGAGGGAGAAGTGGATTACAATACAATCATTTTCAGAGGTTGAGTAATTTCCCAGGGCAAGTCCACAAGTGTAGGACAATACAAGTGTTCTCATATTTTGTGGCATCAGTTCTTAAGCTGATTGTTTCAAGACTTGGTGGGTTACAGAACCAAAATTTTATGACAAGAACAGGTTCTGCAGTTTGATTCACATTCACAGGAATGTAGTGACTGTGAGTGAGAGTGTTGTCAAGGTGTACTTTTAAGTTTCAAGACTTCCAAGTCAGAGACTGCTGGTGAAATGGTATCTCTGAAAAATCTATATTATTAGACATATATTAATTAATATGAAAACCACAAATCCCTTTATAGGATTTTCCAGTCCAGAAGAACAAGTTGAAGCTGCAACTCAGTAAGAAGATTAACATATTGCATGAATGAGAAATGGGATGTGCTCAAGGTGAAACACAAGGAATCCCGATCACCAATTCCAGACTATTTACAGACAGATCTAAGAGAATTTCTCTATGATAGATCTCAGAAACTACCTCCAACAATAATGATTAATGGCATTATCATGGAGCAGAACCTAAGAAAAATGAAAAGATATGTAGTGTAATGATTACTGAACTTTGAATGAAATTACCAAAGTGGACCAATACACTATGAGATGAGTGCCCATTGTTCTAGATTGTCTGCTAGGCAGCCAGTGGTTTCTAATGCTGTGCTTGCATTATAAGTATGTACTTATCAGATTTCTAAGTCTGAAGAAGACAAAAAAAAAGAACAGTTTGAGAAAATACTCCAGAGTAGATACTCTGGGGTACCATCTACTTTCAAAAAACTCATGGAGAAAGCATTTGAGGACATAAAGTGTCTGGGAAATTATAGTGTACATCGATCGTTATCTTTAATGATATTATCTTTAGTAAGACACTGAAGGAACATGAGGAGAAATTGTAGAAGTGTTAAATTGGCTGGAGGAAGCTGATCTCAACCTGTCAATGGACAAATGCCAATTCTGCAGAGTTTTTATTAGATATGTGGGTCATATTGTTTCCCAGTAAGATGTGAACACTAATCCAAAGAAATCAGAAACACTTTTCAAATTGCCACTGCTACAAAATCTTAATGACTTAAGAACATTTGGGGAATTTTGTGGTTACAACTGCAAATTTGTTAAGAACTATGCTGTTACTGCTAAACCATTAAATGACTTCACTCATGCACATGGATCTATGTAGTTAAACAGATCCAGAGCCAAAAATGTCAAGAAAGGTGAAATTGCTTTAAAACCTATAAAAACTTTTGGAGAAAAATGAAAGACAAATCTGAAAAAGGCTTCAAAAATTTAATCAATTGCTTTGCCCATGTATCAATTTTGACTTATTCAGCTTATTCAGACCCAAATCAACTTTTTGTTCTCCTTGGAGATGTCAGCCTAGAAGGTTTGGGAACTGTTCTATGCCAAAAAAGCAATGGTCACCTGTGGTGATCTTCCCAAATGCAGTCAGGTGATAAAAGTTTAGATCTTTTATTATCTCCAATATAGCCCGGTTAGCTTAGAGGCCTATCTCTCTGCTTGGTTCCAAGAGCTCTCTCCAAATGTCTTTAAATCCAAAGGTCTGGTCCTTAAGCCTCTGCCTCTGCTTTCTTCAGCCTCCAGCCAGCTCCAGTCTTCATGTCATTCTGGTGAAAATCCCGACTTGTAGCGTCTTCCTCTGAAGAACTTCTTTGACTGGCCCATTGAAGCTCTATTTATGCTAGTGCTCTCTGGCCCAAAGAGCTTCAAGGGAGGTGTGAACTCACTGAACTCCAATGAGTAAAGGTGTGAACACAAGCCTTGTATTAATTAGTTCTACTTAGTACCTTGTTTCAGGTTCTGCCCAAAACATCTTCTTGTAAGATTAGATCAACTCTAATTAGTTAGCAGTTAGTAAGGATTCCAACAGTCACCAGCAGCAAAATTGCATTTAATAGCAGAAGTATGACTTATAATGAGTCTTGTTATCTTGTTTATAAGGTTGGTAAGAACTCAATCTTTAAAGGAGCCATTACTGAAAAGTTCAAAGACAATATATATGGAGCAAAACTCTAGGTGTGTACTGATAATAATCCACTGATATATCTGGATCAGTACCAAGCTTGCCAGAAATGAGTAGCCATACCAGCCAGTTGTAATTGCAGTATACATTATAGGTCTGGCAAGATGAATATGTGTGCAGATACTTTGTCCAGAACCTACAGAACACTAGAATTGTGGTGATGCTAAAAGGTTTGAGAAGTATAGCTGAGAGCATAGCATGTCCACCAGATAGTATGCCAAATAAATCCTGAGACTGAGCCAGTCTTTTTGCCACAATTTTCTGCAAATTCCTTGCAGGGAAAACAGATATCTGATGGAAGGCTGAGACATAATATAAGCCCTGAAGTAGTATAATAATCCTACTACCATGACATTCCAGACAGCAAGAAGATTCTTACTACTGAGGCAGTGGCAGAAATTGGAGTTGTTCAATGGAGTATGACTGATTCCACACACAGAAACTGGAAGACACTGATACTACCCAAGGCATGCCATTTAATAGCCTTGAATGTTTTGCGTGATGATTTTGGATGGATATATCCAAAAAGAATACTAGAGCTGATTTAAGAAAATTTATTGGCCTAAAATGCCTGGAAATATTACCAGGAAATGTAAAATTTGTGCCAGATGTGTATAAAGAACATTATACTGGGAGCCCAGAAGTACCAGCAAGTCTTTGGAACTTACTTGTATTGACTTTCAATCCCTGGAATTAGATAGTAAAAATATGCATATTATCTAGGAGGCAACTGACAGTTTCATTAGGTATACACAAACACACCCAACCAGAAACCAAAAGGCATCTACTGCTGCAAAAGCGTTATGGAGAAAGAATTTTTCAGTATGTAGACTCACTGCCAGAGTCCACTTTGACCAAGGTAGAGACTTTAAACGTAGGTTACTCAGAGAAATGTTTGTCTTGGCAGTTATCAAAAAAAAAATTCTAGTACTGCTCCTAGCCATCCTCAAGGAGACTCATAGGCTGAATGTTTTAATCACACACTGTTGAACAAATTGGGAACTTTGAGATCAGAACAAAAGGTTCAGTGGGGTCAACAAGTATCATTTCTAGGATGTGTATAATTCCAACAGGGATGACGCTACAACTTTTACTATACTTACTCAAGTCTGGGTGAGAAAACTCTCGTATTACATGTGGAGATTTGTGTGAGATAAAATTTGGCCCTTTTGCTGGAAGCCCTGGAGAAATCTCTACCTGGATTTTAATTATTTATTTTTGGGAATACCCTAGACTATGAGATCCTAAAGAAATCTGACAAATATGAATTTGATTTTTTTCTGCCAGGGAGTATTTCCTCACAAATTAGTTTCACTGGTATACTTTGGCAAAATTTCAACTTGTTAATTGCTTGACACTTTTTGTATTGTTGAATTCTGTATAAATATTGGCATACTGGTTTGTTCTATTTTATAGAGTACTGTATAAATGCTAGACTGTTTGTTGTGAGAAATTTAGAATCCCCAGAGATTGTTATTGTCTAAAAGAAATGTTCATTTCCCTTTTTGTATTCTGTTTAATAATACAGACCTAATTTTTGTATTTAAACAGACCTAATTTATCTTTTATGAAAACAAAATGCTCTATCAATTTTTAGAGTTAGAATACCTGCACCTAAAAAAAGTTCCATAAATAGCTGATATTCTTTTCTATTTCTCTAATACAGCCTCCCTCCTCTTTTTTTAAAATTTATCTTTTTTTTTTTTTTAATTTATCTTGTTGGTTGAAATTTACAATTCCATTTGATTTAACTTAGCAGTTTCAAGGAACCATGACACAATTTCAGGTTTCTTTTCAGATAAGGAAATTGCCTGAAACTGTGAGGATCACCTATGGCAGAGGGACCCCTAGCGAATTTGTGTGGCCTGTAAAAAGGGAGGCTTTTCGTGCAGACCCCAGTTAGAAGGCCTTATGAGATAATCACTGAAGTAGTTCCTACCTGGGACAATTTTCTCATTTGAGAAACAGGTGATGTGAAATTGACTCCAGATTCCAAATCTTTATAGGGAGAATGGCATGTACCTTGGAAAGCTTAGTGAAAACAGATTTCTATTTGAGATGGTGTGGGACAGTAGTGATCACTAGCACACAAGTGATTTTAGAGAGAGATACACACTTAGGCAAAGGGCATTCCCTTTTTTTACTACCCAATTTGAGCTCTCCTCTCTCCCTTCCTTCCTTTCTTTTTTTATTAATGCTATTTATTTTCAAAACATATGCATAGATAATTTTCAACATTCACCTTTGCAAAACCTTGTGTTCTAAATTTTTTTTTCCCTTTTCCTTCACCTCTCCTCCATTTCTTTTGAACTAGAAATGATCTATGGTTTAATGTGAGAAATTAGGTTTTTTTTAATTAAAGCTTTTTATTTTCAAAAAACATATTTTTTAACATATACCCTTGCAAAACCTTGTGTTCCAATTTTTTTTTCTTTTCCTTCACCCTACCCCTTCCCCTAGATTGCAAGTAATCCAATATATGTTAAATAGGGCAATTCTTTTATATGTATAGATAGATATAGATGTAGATATATTTCCATAATTGTCATGCTGCACAAGAAAAATCAGATCAAAAAGGAAAGAAATGAGAGAGAAAACAAAATGTAAGCAAACAACAACAAAAAGAGTGAACATTTTTGCGATCCACACTTAGTTCCCACAGCTCTCTCTCCGGTGCAGATGGCTCTCTCCATCACAAGATCATTGGAATTGGCCCGAATCTCCTCACTCTTTAAAAGAGCCATGTCCATCAGAGTTGATTATCATATATTGCCGTATAAAATGATCTCCTGTTTCTGCTCACTTCACTCAGCATCAGTTCATGTAAATCTCTCCAGGTCTCTCTGAAACCATGCTGCTGGTTGTTTCTTACAGAACAATAATATTCCATAACATTCACATACCATAATTTATTCAACCATTCTCCATTTGATGGTGTCCATTTTTGAAGAAGAGAAAAATGACATTACTATATTGGAGTCTAGTTATAGTATCTTTGACTGGCTGTTAAAATCAATATGAGCTTAGAAGGCTGTACCACAGATTGGGCACAAAAAAATTAACATGAACATTTGAAGTGAATTAAAAGTCTCTAAACGCAGGGGTCCTCAAACTACAGCCCGCGGGCCAGATGCGGCAGCTGAGGACATTTATCCCCCTCACCCAGGGCTATGAAGTTTCTTTTTTATTTAAAGGCCCACAAAACAAAGTTTTTGTTTTTACTATAGTCTGGCCCTCCAACAGTCTGAGGGACAGTGAACTGGCCCCCTATTTAAAAAGTTTGAGGACCCCTGCTCTAAAGGGCTGTATCTGATGTTTCCAGACTCCAAACTGAGACAATCAATGAAATGAACAGTTCTATTATCTGTTTACTTTTTCCCTTTGTACCTTTTATCTGTAAGATCTACTTATCAAAGATGATTACCCTCTTTTATTTTTGTCAAAATATCTATAAAGGGATTGCCATGCCTTTGATTTTATCTTCACTTCCTTCTGTCCACATATGACATCCTACCCTTACCTGTGGGTGCTCTCCCCAAAGGAATGTGCCTAAGAGAGATAGCCAATGACCACTGGGGTTAAGTGACTTGCCCAGGGTCACACAGCTAGGAAGTGTTAAGTGTCTGAGGCCAGATTTGAACTCAGATATTGCTGATTTTAGCTGGTGCTCTACCCACTGCGCCTCCAACCTCCTTTTATTAAAATGCTGGCATTATTAATAAAATGATTAAGTTACCCAGAAATTATGTATCTCAAATCTTTTTAAACATCACTATACCCAGTCTCCTAGAGCTGTCTATTCTTTTTCTACTTCACTGTTGCCAAACATGTATTGACTTACCTTTTGTTCCAAGATCCCAGTGAACAGTTCCCACTAAGAGAAGTGCTCTAATCTGTTGACATTAAGTCTTTTGGTAGTCTGACTTCAGGCTACCACTTTTGTTGAAGTCAAATATTTAGCCTACAGAGAATAGGTCTATACACTCTGCACTACAGACCACCTTGGTCACTCACACATCTTGTTTCTTCTCCTTACAATTATATGCTCTATTAGATGCCAATGTTTGCCGTGAAGGTGCATGTACAAAATTTTCTTGCATTTAGGAAAATGAAAGATGGTATTGATGAGAAGGTAATGAGGTCCCCAAGTCTTCAGTAGAAAGTGCCCACTGCTGTTATTTTTGACCCCATTCCTCTCAAGGTTCAGTAAACTGTTGTGACAACCATGCTAGCACCCCAGATACCTCAGAATCAGCTGGAGTCAGGATAAGCAAAAGTTCTTAATCTTTATTCTTTGTCTTAGATGCAGGATTGAACAGGATGGAAGCAGAATCTCTGCAACTGCCTTCTCCCTGGCCTACCACCAAGAAGGTATGTCCCTGGCTCGTCTTACTCCACCCCCTAGTCCCTCCTACAGTCCTTTATACACCAATCATTGAGCCAGTACGGAAAGTGGAAAGGACCATTTTCCAAGCATATGCCCCTAGAGTATTGTCCAATCAGTAGTTAGCCTCAAGCGCTCAGCAGTCCCGACCTCAGTGCATCAATCCAATAGTTTCAGCCCTCTACAGACTGTGCTTTCTCTGGCAGTAAAGTCACCCAGAATTATGTTTGCCTTCTTTCTGTCCTTTGATGATGAGGGTTTCCAGGTTTTCCTAAAATTTTTCTTTGACTTCATCAGGATTTGTTATGGTAGCATAGTCACTGATGATGGTGATCTGGCTCTTTCCTGAAAGTGGCAATCACATTGTCATGGCCTGTTATTCATTCCTTTTGGTAGATGAACAGGCTTGTTCAACTAGATTAGTTTTAGTGGCAAAACCTGCTACAGCTTGATGTTGCTCCCTTTCACTGTGGCCACTCCAGAAAAGTATGTGTCCAGCTCAGCCTTCAGTAAGCTGGCTTTAATTTGCGTCTCATTTCATGCCAAGCTGCTGTTTGTATGCAATACCTGCTGAGTTCTCTTCCAAAGATCTACTGGGTTTCTTGTGTGCATATTCCTTGTACAACTAGAATGGAATAATCTTTGCAAAAATTTTTGTACATTTTAAAATTTTGCCTGCAGGGTGGGAGCCCTGCTTGCTCTGGTTAAGTAGGAAACTTCCAGGGCACTTTTTCCAGCTCCTTGCTCATAGTAGGAGGTGTACAATGTGGTCCTTCAAAACAGTTGCTCAGATACCCAGGGAACTGCCACATTCCACAGCTGCTTCAGTCCAGAGAGAAAATGTCCCTATAATCTGGATTGCCCTCGGGGTTGTGAATATATATTCCAGTGTTTTTGTACCTGTTTCTTTGTCACTTGCTTGTCACCATGGGATTTTGCAACAGGTAAAAATGGTATGGGTGATGTCTTTTGATTCAGACATAAATTGGATTTAAGGGAGGCAGAATTGTGAGAAGTCATCAGTCTCTCTCTTCCAGAAACATCAAAGTTCAGGGCAAGATAAAAGATGATGACTAGTGATAGTTTGGGATGACCATCTTTGATGTCTAAGTAAGCTCTAAATCTACCACAAAGTCTGCTTCCATTGCCTTTATGGTCTTTGGAACAAATTCTCATCTATCTACTCCACTGGAGGGTCAATAAGAGGTAGCTAAAAAATGAAACACACACACACACACACACATATACCACACACACACACATACACATATACCACACACACACACACACATTTTTCCTTCACTATGAGATTGCTTTCAAACTAGCTGCTTCCTTCTTTACACTAAAATAATAGCTCTATTAGTTTTCAGGGGGAAATGATATGTTATTTATCCACTGACACTTTTAAAAAATATTAATTTACTTCAAACAAATTCTACAGAAAGGTGCTCCAAAACTCACTAATTTTGATCATCACCACAACCTTGGGAGGTGGATACCATTATTATTTTCTCATTTATAGACCAGGAAAATAAGGCAGAGAGGTAAGATATCTTAAAATAATGGAATGACACAGGGAACCTTGAGTTACACTCTAGTCACAGAAATCCATTAGTTATCTGACCTTAAGCCTTCTAGTTTCTAAGTAACCCAAGTGATCCATTTTATTTTTTTAAATAATTGCTTCTATCCCCTTTCATTAAGAATACATCTCCTACCCATAGCTATGAAAGGAATACACTGTTTCTTTTTTAAATTTTCTTGAATTATGATCTTTAATATTAAGGGTGTGTATCCATTCAGATTAAATTGTGGAGTGTGGTGTAAGATATTGGTCTAAGCGTAATTTCTGCCAGGTTGTTTCTTTCCTTAGGTAATTTATCACTACTTTATCAAACACAGGGTTATTGAGTTCTATATCTCTCTTGACTAGTATAATCCATCTGATCTACTTTTAACCAATACCAGATAGGTTTGATAACTGGCACTTTATAATATACTTTGTGGAGATTTTCATCATTTCCTTTTGTATTCTAGATCTTTTGTTTTTCCAAAAGAATTTTATAAATTTCTGTTGATTGATATAGCACTGTGTAAATTAATTTTGGAACTATTGTCATATATATCATATAAACACACATCATATATACAAACACGTATGTTATATTCAGAAAGAAAACACGCTATCAGAATACTTTTATAAGACAATAGCTATACCAGAGAAAGATAGAAAACTGTGACAATTCAGAATATTCAGGTTATTCTGAACCTGAGAGTTAAGCACTGAACATTTTTTCAACTATTTTCTTATTCCTTATAGCACTTTGTAAATTATAGCTATGCAAGTTTTTGTGTTCTTTCAAAAACTCCCCCAATTTTTTATGCATTTCAGTTGTTGGGAATGGGATTTCCCTAATATTGCCTCTTGTTTTGATTATCATATAGAAATGCTGGGCTGTGTTTTTTTTTTTTTTTTTAAGCATTTATTTTGTGGTCTGCAACTGTTGGCAGTGATTATCTCACTTAATATCTTTGCTGATTCCCTAGGATTTTCCAACTAAACCACTATATAGTCAGCAAATAAGAATAGTTTTACAGCCCTTTTACCTATCTTTATCCCTTTAATTTCTTTTTCTTTTGCTGCTATTGCTAGCACTTCCAGAAATATATCAAATAATGGTGAAAAGAATGGATAATCTTGATTTATTCCCATATTTCTAGTGGATTCCTTTTGCATATAGTGCTTGCTTTTGGTTTTAGGTACCTTTCTTTTTTTTAAAATAATAGCTTTTTATTTTCAAAATGTGCAAAAATAATTTTCAACATATCCTTGCAAAAACTTGTGTTCCAAATTTTTCTTTCTCCTTCCCTCTGACAGCAAGTAATCCAATATAAGTTACACATGTGCAGTTCTTCTAGGTACATTTTTTGATAAACTTTTTTAAAAAGTCCTTCTATGCCTATACTTTGTAGCATTTTTAGCATAAAAGTGTTGTACTGTCAAAGCCTTTTTTTTAATCAAGATGATCATATGGTTTTATATGTTTTGACTTTTAACAATTATATTGCTTCCTAGATGTTGACATAAATAAATCCCATTTTATCAGAATGATTTCTTGAAAATATCACTATAATCTGTTGATGGCATTTTGTTTAAAATTTTGAGTTCATTAATGATATTTGTCTACAATTTTATGTTTGATCTTTCTTTGGCTTAGGTATTATAACCTAAAAAGGTATTCTGGAAGAGTACTTCTCAAATTTTGAGAATAATTTGTTTAGTATGAGTTCTTTAAAAATTTTGATAGAATTTTTCTCCCTATTAGAATATATGCCTTTCATCATTATATAATTCTATTTGCTTATTTGAATTTACCTTTGTAGGATTACTTTGACTCTGGTGTTTGAATCTGAAAGTTTTTCGTAATTTTCATTGTTTTATCAAGAAACTCAAAAGTCTTCCTCATTAAAGTACCATTTTTGTGTGTAAAATTACACATTTTGCATTTTTTTTTTAATTGCAATTTTGGAGCACCTCGATGGATTGAACACCAACCCTGAGGTCAAATTTGGCCTCAGACACTTTTTTTTTTTAATTTAAATTTTATTTTATTTAATAATAACTTTGTATTGACAGAATCCATGCCAGGGTAATTTTTTTTACAACATTATCCCTTGCACTCGCTTATGTTTCGTTTTTTCCCCTCCCTCCCTCCACCCCCCCAAGATGGCAAGCAGTCCTATATATGTTAAGTATGTTGCAGTATATCCTAGATATAATACATATTTGCAGAACCGAACAGTTCTCCTGTTGCACAGGGAGAATTGGATTCAGAAGGTAAAAATAACTCGGGAAGAAAATCAAAAATGCAAATAGTTCACATTCGTTTCCCAGTGTTCCTTCTCTGGGTGTAGCTGTCTCTGTCCATCATTTATCCATTGAAACTCAGGTCTTTTTGTTATAGAAATCCACTTCCATCAGAATACATCCTCATACAATATCGTTGTCGAAGTGTATAATCATCTCACTTAGCATCAGTCCATGTAGGTCTCTCCAAGCCTCTCTGTATTCATCCTGCGGCCTCAGACACAACATTAACTGTGTGACCCTGGGCAAGTCATTTAACTCAAATTGCTTTGTGCAAAAAAAAAAAAAAAGTTTCCTAAATTGTGATTTTTTAATATTTGAACTTAAATTTCTGGTTGCTTACAGTATCTTTGACTTAGAAACTTTGAATTTTATCTATGATACTTCTGGGAATTTTCACTCTTGTTTCAGATGATCAGTAGATTCTTTCTATTTTCAATTTCCTTTTCAGTTAATAAATTTTACATATAGTTTCTTGAAATACAATATCTGGCCTCTTTTTTATTGTTTTTAGGTAATTCAATAGGATTTTTTTTTTTTTTTTAGTTTTTATTGACTTGTCTTCCAGAAGTTTATGATAATACTTAAATAAAAAAACTTAAAAATTTTTTTTCATGGAGCCATTAACTTTCATTTGATATATTCAATTTTCAAGAAGTCCATTTCTTGGATATTTATCTGTGCCAAGCTAATAATTTTCCCATTTTCTTCCTTTACTATTTATTTAGTATGAGGGCTAGGTGAGGTCCTCTTCTGCATTGTTGGATGGAATGTTCAGGCTTCATTCCTCTGGGTTCCTGATTCCAGTTTCCACTTCCCTTAATGTGTCTGCACTCAGAACACTGGAAAGGATCATTTGATGGAATCTTTTAAATGGGTTTTCCTTTTATCAAGATGGTAAGTTATCTGTCACCATGAGGAATCCTTGATCAGGGTGCAGAGTGATTTGTCCCCCACCTCCAGCCCCTACCTCAAGGCTTATTTGATCTGGATACTTAGTGGTCTCTGTCTCTACCTCCTGCAGGGCTTCTTTAATTAGGTCTTTGAGTGGTCTTATATCTCTACAAAGGTCCTCCCGAGTAGGGTCTTTGGTAGTCTTATTACTCCCTGCAAATTCCCTACAATTCTGTCTTTTGTCTTTTCCTGGACCATCCCCAGTTAGGATATAAAATGTTCTACCTCCTGAGATTTCTCCTTTTAAAGGAGAATGTTGTAATCATTGTAATCATTCTCCTGGGGCTTCTTAAACCAGGAAACATTCTGTCTCCTGTGTCTGTTGACTCACATTTGTGGCTAGATTTTCTAGCAGGACTCTTCTTTTAATATCCATAGCTGCTTCTTGTTTTTGTATAGCTATGGGCTATATAAAGAAGCTTACTGATGTTTCTCTTTGGATTTGTTGATCATTATTTTGATGCTTTTTCTAGGCCACTGCTTGAGTAAAAGTGGGAAAGTTGGATTCATTTGTGACTCCATATTAGCTAATGGGGAGAGGAACCTGTTTTTAGATAGTCTATCATCATCCAGAGTTTTTTTTTCTACAACATGCTTCCTCCATTTAAAAAATGAATTTAACCATGGAATCAAAGGAAAAAAAACTTTGCTAACTACATCAAATATTTTAAGACCAAGACTAATTTAGGCTTAGTCCAACCACTCAAGTGAGGTTTTAAAAGGCATTAGCCTACATATAATGAAATTCAATTGAAGTATGCTTTTATAACAGGCCTTAAAGGAATATTCTCTAAAAGGACACATTCAAAGTGTTTTTTTTTTTTTTTTAAAGAATAAAGGTTATCTCATTATCCTTTTATCACTTCTATCTGCACTAGGATAGAAACTCCAAAAGTACATTCCATAGGCAGTAAAAATTCAGCAATTCGGTAGCAACCAAACAATTGAGCCTTTTGAATGCAATAAAAAGCTCAGCTATATGGCAATCACTCAGTTTAGTATTACTTATAGGCAATAAAGGCTCAACCATATCTTTTGAAAGGTTTTTCCCTTTCAGACTAAGCCTTTTAAACTGAATTAGGTACATAAAATGTCACTTTAGGTTAAATAAGAGATTATGATGGAAGAGACCCAACTGTAGTCACAAAAGCTGCAGATGCATGAGCAAGCTCTGGCTGTCAATATGATCTCTCATCAATGAATTGACACAAGCACAATCAGTAATATATGGCTGGGGTCTGTTGTAGAGTTGCAGCAAAAAACAGAGACAATTTCTAGTTGAAGATTGAAGAAGAAAATGTGAAAACTTGAGGTAAGTCTGGAGATTAAAGTAGGAAGGGAACAGCCTAGTAAGCTTTCAGGAGCAGTAGCAGACTAGACACAATCTAATCAGTCTATGCAGGAATAGGATGTAGAGTCTAGTCCAAATGCAAGTTTAATAAAGAAACTGAGATTAAGTAAAAACAAAATGTTGAAAAAAAAAAAACAGAATGAGAAGCCTCAAAATACACATGCACAAAGAGTTGCATTACAAATTCAAGCAGTACCTGACAGAAAAAACTTACCCACATAAATATCAAAAATACCTGGAACAGTCTTTCATTTCCTTAAATATTTATTTCCCTATTATCTTGATTATGTTTTTAATTTTTTGGGGGGAATATTATAAGCCAAGATCTTCTCTCATAATGGTAGCTGCCATTTTTATGTGAATTTTGGTACTTTATAACTCCTTTCTGGGTCACCTTGCAAATTTTAAATTGCCCCAGAAGCTCTGGATTTTAAATATGATATTCCTGGCTGTTTGTTTTCTGGAGGTGACCAATGAATTCTACTTTCATTTTGGACTCTGATTTTAATAGATCTAAGTAAGCAGTTTTCTTTTATGATTTCTTGAATTATGGCATTTGTTCTCACTCCTCCCTTTCCCCCAAAATTGTTCTCTATTTTTGAACTTTTATAGGTCAGATGGTTTTGTTAGTAAATACTTTAGTTCTATTTTTTCAAGCATTTCTTTTTGTCTTATGGAAACTTTCCCCATTTGTTTCATTATTTTCAGGGAGGCTATTTGGCAAAGACTTGGTATCTCCTGTCTAAGCTACTTATTTTCATTTCCATTCTTTACTAAGAACTTATTTCATTCACAATTTTTTTAATCTCTTGCTCCATTTCAACAAGTAAGTCCTTGTGGCTAATTTTTTTTTTAAATCTGAGATTCTACTTGTAATTGCTATGAGTTCTATTCTTCTGTCTTCAACATCCCTAGATACATAACATTTCAACCCCAGTAACTGGTATCTTCTATCGCTTACTCTATTTTTAGCCCTACTTTCTGAAGTGGGACGCTGTGTCAGAGCTGGAATCCACTTACTCTCAGACAGCATGCATGGCCTTCTCTGGTTCTATTTTATATCATCCCAGACTCTGGACACTGTCCTTCCCTTCCATTGGTGTCTGTGCAGCTCAGAGTGCTTGACATTTCAGACCTGCCTATAACCTCCTGCTGTGGAGTGTTGCATTCTTCAAGGCCTTCGGCAGTGGCTGAGGTCATAGAGTTGCAGACTCTCAGTGCTTGAAGAGCACTGCAAACTGTTTCCTACCCTTCCTGTCTGAAATCTGTTGGCTCTCATTTCTACCACATCTGAAACTTGAGTGCTCCAGTTGTTCAAGTTTCCTTTTGGAGCACTCCCATCTTCGTGTTCTCTGGAACACAATGTTGCTCCAGGTGTCAAGAGTATTTTTGGTTCACAATGGAGAATTCCAAGTTCTGTGCTTACCCCCATTTTTCAAGATGGATCCCTCCTTCTTCAGTACCTGCAAGTTCCTGTTTAAACCCCCCTATGCTATCTAGAGCTGGATGAAGATATTGTAATCCCTGTAGTATTGTTTTGATGGAATTTTTTTCTAGCAAAATTCAGTCTAGTGTTTTGTTTTTTTTTAATATTTGCTAGAAGTCTTCTGTGATATCTAGCCTGTTCTGCTCCTTTTCACTAGCCCATTTTAAAATGGAAATATCTTGTTCTGTCTTCTTAAACCATTTTAAAAAAATGAGATTCCTAATATATTCATAGATGAGTAATGCTCATCTCCAATTTGGTATTTTCATTGTTTTGCATGAGATAAAAATTTCTTGCAAAAGTTCAAAATAAATTATATTTGGGAATAATATTTCAGCGCTAAATATAACAAAAATGCCATAAAAACATTAATCTATAATGTTCAATTTTTACTTTCCAGGTTAAATGTGGCAGAGATATTTATTCCCACCTCTCTTAATGTGTAGGTTAAATACACATTAAAATTATACTGCAAAATTGTGATGGGTAAGAACTTCAAAAGTTGGTTGAAACGGCCATGGCTTGTTTTTCTAATATCAGCAAAGGGTAAGAAATATTTCATAAAAATTAAATAATAGCATATGAGAAATTGCTTTTACAAACTAGATGCACATATATGCATATACACAGTGAATTTATTTAATAAAAATCCATTTATTTAATTTTGGTTTATTGTTGGCCAATGATGGCAAAATAGATTATTTGGGAAAAGGAAAATTATCACCATGTACAAATATAATGTACTAACAAATTGCATATAGTATAAAAAGGATTTTCTGAAAGTATCTAAAAAAGTAAAGGCAAAATGGTTTTGAATTGAAAAGGTAGTATTTAAAGCAAAACCAAAAAGTTTTGTAATTATTTTTAAAAACACAAATACCAATCCTATAATAGTAAAATATTCCCTGCTCATCAAACATTTTATTGCAGAATGGAAGATGTTAAGTGGAAGTAAAGAAAGAAAACACAAAAATGACTGCCATACATCTGCAAGGAAAGCAATAGAATGGTCATCTATACTGCTATGCAAGATGATTCTAGAAAGGCTTTTGAATTATAGGGAAGCAATTATTTTCTGAGAAAGCAAAGATTTGAAAAATCAAAAACAGCCTTTTGATGTTTAAGGGACAACTTATGATACGCCAAAATATGATATACACTAAAATAAAGTGGGATTTTTATTTGAAAAGCTATATTACATGTAGCTATATGAATCACTCAGCTCAAAAAATATCTGATGTTTTATCAATGTGTTCATGAAAATGTATCATGTGGTAATCTAATGAGGAATTACTGAGCATCAGTCCTGAGATCATCCACAAATCAGATTTTTAAAAACTATGGGGAAAAAGGATTCATTCTTTTGAATGTGAAATGAGAAATTAACAGCACTACAGACAACAGTAACCTCAGACACATAAATTTAGAGCTGGGGAGGGACTTATAGCATTATTTATCAATGGGCTATACTCTCTTTAAAAAAATCACCCAATTAAAACAAGTATATTAAATGTCTCAGCAAATAAATTCTCTTTTTACAAATTTAATGCTATCAAACTGTTATAAATGCCATGGATGCTCATTTCTGAGAACTATGATATCTGAAGTTAGATTAATAGATAATAAAATTACATTTGTTCTTTTTTCTATTCAGAATACCAGGTCAAATAGAAAACTTGCAGAAATCACTGAAACTCTTCAATCAGAAGATATGATCTCTTCTTTAATATTAAACTATAGAAAAATGTCTCTGTACCCTAGACAATCTTCTCTCAAGTGGTCCTGGGTGGCAAGTGTTGCTTATACATGCCTGCGATTGCTTTGGCAGCGCTGTAGATCATTTGTCTCCGAGACATGCCAGTGAAAGCTACATGCCAATCAGTCCGGTTGACATGTACCAAGTTTTTCTCAAGTACTTCACCCACAGTTACCAAAAGGCCTGACCATTTTAAATTATAGTCCTGGGGGGTGAGATTTTGAGCCTGTGGAATAAAAAGATTAGCTGTTACTAATAACATTATTTAAAAGGTATTTCTAATAATATAAATAAATAGCTTATTTCAGTCACAGAGTCAAAAAATGATTACTGGAAATCTTCAAGCTAGATAGCCAAATAACCTATGAAATAAACTTTTAAGACTGCCCAAGAAACAAAACAGAAAAGCCTCTTATTTTAAAATGAAATTATCTCAAATTTAAGGGCTCCTTTAAAAGTACTACAATCTAATCAAGTTCTATTATTCAGTTTGTCTTAGTAGTATTCACCTTATATAAGTCAATTTTAACATTTTTTTTACAAATAGCAAAACATCTACTCTATATAAGGGTAATATAATATTGACAAGGGATATACTTTGGGCCATTTCAAAGACTTGTTATTTTGTCACTTGAAGTCATAAGTTTAAATGGGTAGACAAAACAGAGCTCAAAGACAGCATGTATTTTAGCCACATCATACATACTAAATTTAATCCCTATTGGCCCTCTACATTGTCCATTACCACACCCAAGGATATTTACAAGATAAGAGATCAGGAAAGCCAATGTTGGATGACAAAAAGATAACAGCACATTTTCTCTTGCAGGATGTCAAATGCAGAACAAAGTTTACATTTAGATGTACAATAAGACAGAATGTCAGATCTATGAACTTAAAAGGCACAAGTACTAATACAACTACTGAATCTGTATGATAGCAATTAAAAAAAAGTTGATCAAAGAGGTATAAGGAACTAACAGACATATACGAGACCAAGAACACACAATATAAAAGTAATCAAAAGATATGAATTGTCAAAAGAATTGTGAACTCTTTCCAACCACTACTAGGTATATAACCCAAGAGGTTAAGATCCCATTTGTACCAAAACATAACAACTTTTGTGGTAGCAAAAAAAACAGTAAAGAAAAGAAATCTCTATCAATTGGAGGAATGGCTAAAAAAACTACTAAAACAAGACTATATTAGGATATTATTGCACCATAATAATTAATATGAAAAATTCAAAAATGCATGGGGAAGATTTCCTTGAATTAATGCAAAATAAAGTAAGTTTGAAGAATGCCTACAACAATATAAATGGAAAGAATAGCAACAAAAGAAACCAAATTTTGGGTAATTGTAATAACCAAACTTCTGACTCCAGATATATTTAGAAAAATGTATTTCTTTCCGTTCATTGTAAACATGCAGGATTATACATGTATGGAACATTGATTCCTGTTAGACACAACAGAAGGCTAGGTTGCTGAACTGATTTTTGCCCTTCTTTGCTACTCTTTACTATGTGAGATGGTTGTCTAGGAAGAAGGGAGAAGGATATATTTAGAATAGAAGGTAAAATAAAAATAAAAGATATCAAAAATATCTTGAGAAACATAAAATGAGAAGAAATTTTTTTAAAAAGAACTGACTCAATTATAATTAAAGTTTAATAAGTAAACGATCCATTTCAATTTTAAATTTCTGATGATACCAACCCACTCAAATAATAAATGGTAATAACTAAGAGGGTGAAAGTAAGGTCCTATTCTATAAGAGAACATTTAAGTGTACTGTGCTATGATCATTAACAGCAACATCTTTGATGAATATCTTTACCTTCTGATAGAAATTATAAGGGCTAGAGCATAAATTATATATTTCAAAGATTCAAATATAATTAATTCTTTGATATAAGAGATTCTATAAAAAACACAACATTGTAAGGAACTGGGAGCCAGGAGCAAGGAGCCAGAAACATAGTATCTTTTTACCATAAAACAACTATACAATTGCTATCATATCAGACTATGAGATATGGCATATGAGTACATATTATTCCCATTTTTCAGTTAGACGACCTGAGACAAACCGACAATTCCTAGACTATCATCTGAATCACAATTGTTTACCATCTTTACTTGCTAAGTAATTAATTAGAATAGATTATCAAAAAATGAGTTGAGAGAACCATAAAAGAAAATCAAGTGAAGAAAATAAATAAAGGAAATAAAAACAGGAGAAAGAATGAAATATGGAAATATGGGAAGTGCAAAAAATGGAGAAAGTATAAAAAGGGTAAAGGACATCAGAGAAATTATACAGTTGAATTCCTGTAGTTAAAATTAATTTCAGATAAAAAGTAGTTATTTCATTTTTAAAAAGGGACATTTCATTTAAAAAAATACCTGCTGTACATATTCCAAAGGCACTGGTGTAGCTTGTGTAAATGTTTCTAGATGAATGCCATGGAGAGGATCTTCAATTATCAAACAGCCAATGTCAAACCACCTGGAATGCAATATATATGCTGAATTATACATTTTAAAAGCAGATCAATTAAGAAATTAAAATTCTTTTTAGTTGTAACAAAAAGAAACTGATTAGATATTGATGTAAGGAAGATAAACCAACAATTAAATTAATGAGTATTTCTTATCTAATGTCAAGAAAACCAATAAAAACAATAACATTATTTTTTGTTATCTTTGCCAATTTGCTGGGTATGAAGTAGAACCTCAGGTTTTTCACATTATTAGTGATTTGGAGCACTGTAGCTGTGAATATCTGGCAATTCTTTTAGCAACTGTTTCTATCTTTTGGTCACTTTAGAGTAGTTATCTACAGAGAATATTTAAATTTTTGCTTATGTCTTGAATAGCAGAAATTTGATACAAAAATTTTTCATTAGACCTCTTTCCTTTTTATCCCTAGGTCCATTAATTCCCTCCCCCCCACCAGTGTCATGTAATTAAATTTATCTATTTTATCTTTTCTAATTCCAACAGATTAAAAAAATATATTTTAAATAAATATTTGGTTTTTACAAGACTTGTATCTGCCCCTGTATCTTTTCTCCTTCCATTCTTCCATTATAATTATATTTAATTATAATTCCATTATAATTATAATTAAGAATAAATATATTTTTTAAAGGAAAAAAATTTAGCAAAATGCCATCTCAAAATAATATATTACGTTCAATGTTCTAAACCTAGACACCAAAAGGGAAGAGACAGGAATCACCACTTTTTTTTTTTTTAATTAGGAAGAAGTTTGTTATTTTTAATTCCACAATGTTCAAGTTTGATGATTTTTGTGGCTATTCTCTTTATTTAAATTAATGATATTATTATGTATATTATTCTCCTGGCTATTTTTACTTAATTGTGAATCTTTCATGTATTTCCATTCTTTTCCACACTCATCATGTTTTTCATTTTATTTTACAACACAGTAATATTTCATTATATTCCTGTGCCATAAATAGTTAACCATTCTCCAACTGACAGGAATCTGCTTTGTTTCTTGTTATCATAATTAGTGCTATTAATAAGTTACAAGAGCAACTTATTAATAGTGAGTTTTTTTTTTTTTATTATCATCTTGCTTATTGATTTAATCAGCTCCTATGGATCCAATCATTCTCTCTATGCAGAGGATTCCCAGAGTTTGTATTTAGACATCTTGAACTGGATATTCTTTTGCCATTTCAAATTCAGGATAAGCAAAACAGATTTCATTAACTTTTCCCATTAATGCTCATTTTTGCCAACCTGTTTATTACTTTCAAGGAGATCACCACTTATCCAGGCTAAGTGTCATCTTAAACTCTTTACCTTCAAACATCTTTTAAATATATCATCTTTATCTCCATTCATACATGCACCACAACATTAAAGACTGACATTAACTCTTGCCAGAGGTATTTCAATAACCTTTCAATGGATCTCTACCTCATATATTTCTCCATTCCAATTAATCTTTTACTCAGCTGCCAATTTGATTTTCCTAAAGCATGTGACTCACCCCATCAGCCCACTTAATTAATTCAAATGGCTCTCAGTTAACCTCCAAGATTAAATACTAAGTCCCAATTACCATCAAAATAAGTCTTCTATTTGGCATTTAAAATTGACTGCAAGTTACTCTCCTCCTACTTTTTCTTCTATTTATACATCACTTCCCTCCACCACACATTACAATTTAGCTGCAAGTATGTCTTTTCATTAGCTGACCCCTATTCCTGGAAGTTTTCCCTTACTTCTGCAATAAACAAATAAATAAATAATTTTTTTTCTCTTGGTTTCCTTTAAGACTTAGCTCAAAAACTGAAATTATGTCCAAAAAGTTACTAAACTGTGAATACCTTTTGATCTAGCAATATTAGTAGCAACAATAATAATGATAGCTAACATATAAAATGTACCACACATTCTGTTAAGGTGCATTACACATTTGATCCCCACAACAACCCAAGGAGGTAAACTGAAGCAAACAGAAGTTAAATAATTTGCACAGGGTCACATAGCTAATAAGTATATGAGATCAAATATGAACTCAAGTCTTTCTGATTGCAAACGTAGTGTGCTGTCCACTGGGCAGCCTGGCTGCATTTGCTTCCACACACTTGAGAAGATCTGAAGATCTTCAAAACGACTGCAGCCATCACAGATCCCTGGGGTTTGCTGGGATGCGCAAGAGTTTCATACTTGGCACTATTCTGTTTCACTCAAGAGATTTTACCATTCAACTTAAAGTATTTATGGAAGAAAAAAGTAGTTTCTTGCCAAAGATTTTAGGATCCCTAAGAATAACAAATGCATGGAAGCATCTAATAACACTCATGTTTTCTACTAGTTTAGCTTAGTTCAGTTAGTAATTCAATTTTAGAGTGACAAATATGGAAGCATTTGGCAAACCATAAAGTCCACAAAAATATATCTTTTCAAATACTTAGGGTTGAGAACTTTTGGTGATATCTCATTATTATAAATAATTATAAATTCATTCCAGTAATAATTTCCAAATCAGCACAAGCAGAACATAAAAAAAAGACTAAATTTTAATCCAAATAATAATGTACCTTAAGACAAAATACTTCACTTTATTAAATTTAACTATTATCAGGCATATAAAACCATTAGAAATGGACTTACTTGACTAATTTTTGCCATTATTCTTTCTTAAGACTAGAAAACTAATTAATTTCATCAATGGAAATGGCAGAAAAGCAATTCTGACACACGCAAATATTTTCCTTTAATCTCTATAAAATAGTATCCAAACTTTGGACATATTTAATATATGCTATCTTGATCTAATAACACAATCTACCCAATAATAACACAATCAAGATATAGTTCAATAAGCCTCTTACTTGTCAGGTAGCAATTCAGCAATGAAGTTTTCTACAGACACAGCAGGTTGTTTTTCATGAATCACACCAGAACGACGTAAACTGTCTATACGCTCTTGGGCCCCCTGAAAAATAACAATGCAAGAGTTAAGAGAATAGCCTTTATTTCATTTAAATGTTGTCCGAACAGAGGCAAATCATGAAGTTACCTGGAAAAATCTGGAAAATGATTAATGATCAACAAATCCAATTAGAGTAACAACCTCTCCTCAAAGCTACACAAACCAGCAAAAGAACCTACCAATCACCTCCTAAAAGGAATCCCAAAAGGAAAAGTCCAAGGAACGGCATAGACAGAATCCAGAGCTCTCACATGAAAAACAAACAAAAAAACATACTGAAGGCATTAAGAAAGTATTAGTTCAAATATCAAGGAGCCATCATCAGGATCACCTAAGACCTGAAAACTTCAAATATACATGTCAAGAGATCTGGGAATACAAAATTGTAAAAGACAGGAGCCAATAACCAAAAATAAATTGGTCATTAATGTGTATTAATATACATGTTATAGTTTTTAAAAATCTCTGAAAGATTAAAGAGAAGGGGGATAGTTGTGAATCTTTCCCTACTAAAAATCCCAGCAAACCATAATTATCTATGGTTGTTGCAATTAACTTTAAGAGCTATGAGATATACTTTTTTCTTTATTATTATTATTTTTTTTTGCTGAGGCAATTGGGATTAAGTGACTTGCTGAGGCCCACACAGCTAGGAAGTATTAAGTGTCTGAGACCAGATTAAAACTCAGGCCTTCCGGTGCTTTAACCACTGCACCACCTAGCTGCCCCGAGGCATACTTTCTAAAATGCATTCATAGATCTTTCCACATTCCACCCAACTGTGAGAGTCCAAAGACCCTTCTGCTGAAGGGGAATCCATTCTATATTCTTTTGGAATTCCTGGCCAAATAATGGATTCACATGCTTTAAAGAGCTGAGTAATGTTTAAAGTCTTGTCTGAAAGTGAATTTGCTATATTTCAATTGATGGTTTCTTCAAATAACACATCAGTTTTTATTTCTGTATTTATTGGGAACATGAAACAGATATCTTAAAATCTTATTGCCATTAGCTATTATTTTTGCATTGAAAATTATTTATAAACTTTATAGTAATTACAGCAAACTTCTTGTGTATTGATACATTCATTCTCAAGTTTTGCAATTTTAAAAAGGTAATAATGTTTTCTATAACTTAAATATTATTTCTATTTAAAGTTGATTTTTTTCTAAATGACAAAGCATTTCTGTAAAAAGTGAGTGCTGGGGTTTTTTAAAAAATATTTTTTGTTTTATTGTGTGTGTGTGTGTGTGTGTGTGTGTGTGTGTGTGTGTGTATGTATTTAAAACTGAAAATTATAAAGAGACCAATTTAGACCTTTAATATGGGGGTACTTTGTCATCTTAATGTTGCAGGGAAAAAGTTATAATAACATTAGTTGAATCAGAATTTTGTGAAGAAAAGTTTCAAGAACTTGTGCTGCCCTGGTTCTGATGCCTCTTGGCTTTGCAAAATCAATGCTGGTTGATACCTAGGCAACTTTCTGAAGAATATAAGTCCTACAGAAGCAGCTACACCCAGAGAAAGAACACTGGGAAATGAATATAAACTGCTTGCATTTTTATTTTTCTTCCAGGGTTATTTATACCTTCTGAATTCAATTCTCCCTGTGCAACAAGAAAACTGTTCAGTTCTGCACACATATATTGTATCTAGGACATACTGCAACCCATTCAACATGTAAAGGACTGCTTGCCATCTGGGGGAAGGGGTGGAGGGGGGAGGGGAAAAATCGGAACAGAAATGAATGCAAGGGATAATGCTGTAAAAAATTACCCTGGCATGCGTTCTATCAATAAAAAGTTATTAAAAAAAAAAAAAAAGAATATAAGTCCTAGATGAGTAGTCCATCAATACTGGATTGGTAGAGAGAGATTCCTACTCTGCTTGGAACAACCAACTTTAAGAAAAGATTCAATTTGATAATCAGTGTACAATTTTAAAAAATAATTATATTTGCAGCATTTACTTTTCAGATGCTGAGAATCTATCTTTCCCTAATATATAACTCATTTTGATTAAAGCAATTAAGCGATTAAGAAAACAGTTATTAGCAAAAAGCTTGGCTTTTTTTTTTTAAGCGAGTTAAACAAGTCTTCTGACACTGCTAATTCAAAAATCATGAAAAGAGCATATAAACTAAAACCTAAGGCCAACAAGCGCAAAATAGATATTTTTTACATAAGAAAGTACTTAGTACTAACACAATAAGGACTCATGAATGAAGGATAGAACCTAACCATAGAAAGTTAGTATGATAATAGGGAAGACCAAAATAAACTGAGAAGAGGACAACAATATCCAAAAACAGCTATATGAAAAATCTCAAAGGAAAAGCACAAATTGGTTTCAGGTCCTAAAAGAATTCATAGAAGAGCTCAAAAAAAGATTTTTAAAATCAAATAAGAGAGGTTAAACTGGAAAAAAGAAAAGTGATATAAGAAAATAATGAAAAAAGAGCCTAGCTTAGTAAAAGAAACACAATGGAAAAGATGTACAGAAATTCATTGAAGAAAACAACTCCTTAGAAGTGACCAAAATGGCTAAGAAATAGACTAGTTGATCAATGGATTAGGTTAGCTTCAAAGGACAAAACAGCCAATAACTTTAATAATATAATGTTTGACAAACCCAAAGATCCCAGTTTTGGGGATGAGAATGCATTATTTGACAAAAATTGCTGAGAAAATTGGAAATTAGTATGGCAGAAACTAGGCATTGACCCCCCCACTTAACACCGTACACCAAGATAAAGTCAAAATGGGTTCATGACTTAGGCATAAAGAATGAGATTTTAAATAAATTAGAAGAGCATAGGATAGTTTACCTCTCAGACCTGTGGAAGAGGGAGGAATTTATGACCAAAGAAGAACTAGAGATCACTATTGATCACAAAATAGAAAATTTTGATTACATCAAATTGAAAAGTTTTTGTACAAACAAAATGAATTCAGACAAGATTAGAAGGGAAACAATAAACTGGGAAAACATTTTTCCAGTCAAAGGTTCTGATAAAGGTCTCATTTCCAAAATATATAGAGAATTGACTCTAATTTATAAGAAATCAAGCCATTCTCCAATTGATAAATGGTCAAAGGATATGAACAGACAATTCTCAGACAAAGAAATTGAAACTATTTATAGACATATGAAAATATGCTCCAAATCATTATGTATCAGAGAAATGCAAATTAAGACAACTCTGAGATACCTCTACACACCTGTCAGATTGGCTAGAATGACAGAGAAAGATAATGTGGAATGTTGGAGGGGATGTGGGAAAACAGGGACACTGATACATTGTTGGTGGAATTGTGAACACATCCAGCCATTCTGGAGAACAATTTGGAACTGTGCTCAAAAAGTTATCAAACTGTGCATACCCTTTGATCCAGCAGTGTTTCTACTGGGCTTATACCCCAAAGAGATACTAAAGAAAAGAAAGGAACCTGTATGTGCCAAAATGTTTGTGGCAGCCCTGTTTATAGTGGCTAGAAACTGGAAAATGAATGGATGCCCATCAATTGGAGAATGGCTGAATAAATTCTGGAATATGAACGTTATGGAATATTATTGTTCTGTAAGGAATGACCAGCAAGATGAATACAGAGAGGACTGGTGAGACTTACATAAACTGATGCTAAGTGAAATGAGCAGAACCAGGAGATCATTATATACCTCAACAACGATACTGTTTGAGGATGTATTCTGATGGAAGTGGATCTCTTCGATAAAGAGTACTAATTCAGTTTCAATTGATTAAGGATGGACAGAAGTAGCTACACCCAAAGAAAGAACACTGGGAAATGAATATAAACTGCTTGCATTTTTGTTTTTATTCCCGGGTTATTTATACCTTCTGAATCCAATTCTCCCTGTGCAACAAGAAAACTGTTTGGTTCTGCACACATATATTGTATCCAGGATATATTGTAACCTATTTAACATGTAAAGGACTGCTTGCCATCTGGGGAGGGGGTGGAAGGAGGGAGGGGAAAAATCGGAACAGAAGTGAGTGCAAGGGATAATGCTGTAAAAAATTACCCTGGCATGGGTTCTGTCAATAAAAAGTTATTAAAAAAAAAAAAAAGAAAGAAAATTAAAAAGCTTTAATTTTAAAAAAGGCATACAAAACAAAAAAAAAAAAAAAGAAGTGACCAAATAGAAAAGATACAAAAGTTCACTTAAGAAAATAATTCCTTAAAAATCAGAATTGGGCAAATGGATGCTAACGACTCCACAGATATTAATAAACAATCCCACCCCCCCCCCAAAAAAAAAATCAAAAGAATGAAAAAAAAATAGAAATGTGAAATATCACAGTGGAAAAACCACTGACCTGGAAAATAGATCCAGGAAAGATAATTTACAAATTTCTGTACTTGAACCCTCCCCCCCAAACACAAACAAAAACAAAACAGATAGCATATTTCAAAAAATTAGAGAAAATTGCTCTGAAATTCTAGTATTGGGAGGGCAGTGTAAAACAGAAAGTAAAACTGTACATCAATTACCTCCTGAAAGAGATCCCAAAATGAAAACACCCCAAAATGTTATAGCGAAGGAGAAAATATTGCAAGCAGCCAGAAAAAAACAATTCAAATATGGTGGCACCACAGTCAGGATCATACAGGATTTAGCAACTTCCACATTAAAGGATCAAAGAGATTGGAATGATAGCAAAGGACGAAGGAACACCAACCAAGAATCATCTACCCAATGAAATAGTTTAATCCTTCAGGGGAAAAAATGGCATTTAATGAAATCAGGAACTTTCAAGCATTCCTATTTAAAAATAACCAGGGTGGAACAGAAAACCTGATTTTCAAATACAAAAAAAATATATATATATAGCATAAAAAGGTGAACAGGAAAGAAAAAGCATATCCTTTGACCCAGCAATGGCCCTAGTAAGATTGGTATCCCAAGGAGATTTTTTTAAAAAAGGGAAAAAGACCTATATGTACAAAAATATTTATAGCAGCTCTATTTGTGGTGGCAAAGATTTGTAAATGGAGAGAATCAACTGGGGAATGACTCAACAAGTTGTGGTATATAATCTTGACAGAACTCTATTGTGCTATGTAAGAAATGAAAAGCAGGATGATTCCAGAAAAACCTGGAAAGACTTACATGAACTTATTCAAAGTAAGCAGAACCAGAATATTATATACAATAACAGCAATACTGTCCAATAATCAACTGTGAATGACTAAGCTATCCTCAGCAATAAAATGATGCAAGACAATTCCAAATGACTTGTGAAAAAAAAAAAAAAAAGCTATCTGCCTCCAAGAAATAACCAACACAATCTGAACACAGATGGAAGCAGAATATTTTTCACCATTTCTCCCTCCCCCCCCCCCCCCCCCTTTTTGGTCTGTTTTCTTTCACAGCATGACTAATATGAAAATGTTTTATATAACTGCATATGTATAAACCTATTATAGTGCTTACCATCTCAGAAAAAGGAGAGAAGAGGGAGGGAGAAAAATGGACTGCAAAATTTTTAAAAAGCAAATATTAAATATTATTCTTACATGCAATTGTAGAAAAAAGTAAAATGTTATTATGGAAAAAATAAAATTCTCAATGGTTTCCTATTGAATTAAAATGAAAATTCTTTAAACACTTTTGTCTGGCTTTCAAGTTGCTGCACAAGTCTTACTCTTATTACCCTTTTACCCTTTCTATGTTCCAGAAAACTTTATTTCCATCTTTGTTTTTGTTCACATTTTTCTCTTTTTACCAAAATAGTCTCTATTTTACTCCCATTTAGTGTTGAAAGCTCAAGTAAAATGTCATTGCTTCCATTAAATATCCCCTAATATATACCCTTTATTTTTTTTCCATAAAGCCTTTCACCTTCAAATCTGTTTCAAACCTCAAATAGGACTTTTGCTATTTAACTTTCTAATATAACTTTGATATACTGTGAGTTTTTTTATCTCCCTAAATTCCAAGACCTAAATCTTTTCTATGCTTTAGATCTCTCAACAGGCATAGTGTTTTGTACATGATTAATGCATGTGTACAAAACTCAATCTCCTTAGCTTGTTTAGTTTTTGTTGCCCCTTTGTTGATAGAGACGATATACTTTAATAATCTTTCAATATTTCCAATTTTGTTTAATCTGCTATTATAATTATACCTAGAAGTATTACCAACATTTCTTACTGTAGATTCACTTTTATTTTTAACTCCACAATGTATTTCTAAGATTGCCAGTGTTAAAAAGTCTAAATTTTAAAATTCTGTCTTCTATAAAGACATAAATCCAATGGAATCATCAAAATAAAAATATTTACCAAATGACTTACAGACATTAATACAAAACTTCAACTTCTTTCCCTAGGAACACTTACAATTTGAATTTTAGTAGAGGATTTAAAAAATTGGTCTAAAGAAGAAAAAAATCAATAATCTGAAGTTTCCATATACTGGTACTAGAGTTAGAATTATTAGAAGAAAACAACACATACTCACTCACTTTTAATCCAGCTGCATAGCCCACTGGTTGTGGTGCAATGTTGGACTGGCCAGCTTCTCCTGTTACTACAGCTAAACCAAACACTTCCTGGAAGGCATCTCGGACAGCAGCAATTTTTACCTCTTTGTTTGAGGTTACTACAATATCTAGTTCACCTGCAGATTCTACCAGAAACCAGGAAAGAAAAAAAGGATCCAGGTAAAAACAGAAATCAAAGCTAAAGTTTGGCTATAATCATAATTGTCCTTCTTTACTTTAGATCACATCATTTCTATCTAAGAAATCCTTGGCTTCCATTTCTGGCATCCTTTCAATAAGACAATTGCAAAAATTAAAATGAAAGACATTCTGTGCTTGAAATGATAAGTTCTCTCTCAGTTCTGTTCTTACATGCGTTTATGGCTCTTTCTCCTTCTCTTTTGCTGGCTCTTCATTAATATCACAGCCCCTACTGTTGGCATTAGTTCTGTTTTAGGCTCTCATTTCTCTCTTTCTGCAACCATGGATTAAATTACCATCTCTAAGCAGATGATACCCAGATCTACCCACACTGCACCCCAATCTTTTGCTTTGTTTCAGTCCTCTATAACCAATGACCTATTGGAACATTTCAAATAAGTAACATCTCATATTTAACATATCCTCAATTATGAGCTCCTTCAGCTTTGCATTCCCCTCTCCAACCAAAACTCTCCTCTCAAATTTTGCTACTTCTGTGACATTCATTAACTCTTTAATCTTCTTCCCTCATCAACAATCAATTGTCAAATCTTGTGTTTCTAATTTTTTCCCTCTATTTATATAGCTATTACTTTAATTCAGGCCTTTAGCATCTCTCTCCTAGATTACCATCAACAGCCCCTTCATGAGTCTCCCCTAACTCAAAGCTTTCATGACTCTAGCCATATTGCTACACGTGATTTTCTTTAAGTTAGATTTGACTATCATTCACTTACTCAACCAACTCTAGTAACTCCATATACACTTCAGTATAAAATATAAAGCCTTTTGACTATCTTTTAAAGTCCTCTATAAAACGGGACTCAGACTATCTTTTCAGCCTTACTGAACATTATTCTCCCTCTTACACTCTGTGATCTTAGCAAAATGGCCTTCTCTCTGTTCCTCACACATAATACTCCACCTTCCATTTCAGTATTTTTTCATTAATCTTTCCATCATGTCTAGAATGTACTTCCTTCTCATCCCTGCCCCTCAGAATCAATCTCTTCCTTTTAGATACAATTTAAGTAACACTTTTCAAATGAAATATTTCTTGATCTTTTGAGATGCTAGTGTCTTCCTGCTCCAACTGCCTTGCATTTGCTATTTTATAATTATTTGAGTTGTATAAGCTCCCAACTTCTGTTCTGAGCTTAGTCCATTATCTGTGCAGATATCATTGAGAAAATCCTACTCCCCCCCCCCCTCACTTTCTGCCTCCTAATTAGGTCATCTACTGGCAATAGCAGACACCTCTTGAAGGACAGGTTCTGTAATCTTGGGTCTCTACTACCTAGTATGAGACTAACCTCTCACTACCTTGTTCTAATTGAGAGAGAAAAAGTAAGTCAGATAGAATAAGTAGAAATTGATGGATTGTGATCTGCATCTCAGATTTCATTACCTTAGCTTGACATATTTTAAGTCTTTGCTTTTACTCATTCCATATATCCAATCACTTGCCATATATATATAACATTATATATATATATATATATGTATATATGTGTGTGTGTATATATATATGTATATATGTGTGTGTGTGTGTGTATACATGTAACATTATAACATTTCTCATACACCTTCCTCTATTTATATAACTACCATCACAGCAGTGAGTCAATAAGCATTTATTAAGTTTCTACTACATGCTGGTCAAGATGAGAGTTCAATTGCAATAAGTAGCAGTGTGGCTACTCCCTTCATTCATGCAGATAATCTTGAGTTGTGACTGAAAAAAAGAATCACTCTCTGACCCAACCTAGTGATATGCTTAGTTTTTCTTTGAAGACTCTGAAGCATTTTTGGCCATTCGTCTTGGACTCAAGAATGAACAATGAGCCAGAAACTAATAAACAATGAATAGAAAAAGAGAGATGCTGACATAGAGAAGGCCATTCTGCTTTTGTGCAGTCTCTCTATGTCTCAGCCGGCTGTATAACTCTGGATTTCTCCATCAGACATCAGGAACCTCTTCATTCTGTAAGAACCCATCAGCCCCACAACTCACAACTTATCAGGATCTTAGGGCCCTGTTCTCCTTCAGACTGGAAGGCAGTGCTCTCTCCTCTGACAACTGCCATGTAAGGAGGGATCAGCCATATCTTCATTTCCTAGTCAGCTGCACGTTTCTCTGCTTCTCAATTAAGTCTCCTCCCTCTCTTCTCTATGTTTTCTTTTGTATTCCATCTTCTCTCACACCCTGCAACACTGCAATGGTGACAGTTGCAACTGGCAGCGTTGTCACCTCCTACCTCTCCATCATAACTCCAGGACAGGCTGAGATGAGGCCCTGGGCATGGTTGTGGCCTTTCAGCTAAGGATACCCTAGGCATTGCTTCAGCAAGGGAAAAGCAACAGCTAGAGCAGCACGGTTCAGACCCTAATTGTTAAACAGGGTCTCACGTCTAGTACAGCTTAGCTTTTAAAAGATTTGCCAGAAAAGGAACCACAGAGCTTTTTAGGCTACCCTGAAATAACACAGTGCTCAATATCTCAAGAGAGAAGTATTTCTTTAGAGTCAAGTAAAAGTCCAGTCTCTGAGGTACATGGAGTTTTAGAGTACTTTCATCTTAACAGGACCAGCTCTACAAATATGCTACTTCTAAGACTAAAATAATGCCTCACTAGTTTTCTCAGAGAAGAATGTTCCTGAATACAAATATATAGGGATGTGAAGTTAAAAATGGTTGGTGGAACACTTTCCAAAAGAAATCATCCTAAAGAAAGCATAGGCTATCAAAATTTTACTAATCATATTTATCAAAAGCTAATTAAATTGAATGAATATCAACATCCAGTTAATATCTAATTTTAAAATCACTTTGGGTTCATCTTAATTTCTACATATAATATCTATTTTTATTAATATAGTGAGATACATTCTCAAAGCCAGGAAGACCTGATTCCTTCTCTTATCTTTTTAATCTTATCTTTGTCCCAATGGGTGACATGGAGAAAGTACTTTCTAAAATATAGTTTATTTTATATTTAAAACATAATATTTATGTTTTAACATCAAAAATAATTTTAATATATTTTCCTTTTGTTTGAAAAACACTATTCCTAAATTGCAATTTAACATTTAACCCCAAAATAGAAATTAATATCTAGGACTTCTTGTGAGGATTTCAACAACAAAAAAAATCAAGTTTTATAAAGACCTAGACTCTTGGTTAAACTGGGATGTTTAGTCTTTGAGAGGATCTTTGTTGTCCTCTAAACATCCATGTGAATTTGTTTTTGAACAAATTGTTTGAATTTCATATTTTCCAATAAAATATGGTTTTTAATACAATTTATGATTAATGTTAATATAGAATGCAAGGAGGTATTGGGGGAATTTTTTCTTCTCCCAATTCTCCTAAATTTTAAGAGAGTCCAGAACTATTTCTAGATTAAAGACGACATAACAATGATAATAATAAACTGATTTAAAGTTTCCCAAATGCTTTGCAGTATCACATACATTTCATCCTCACAACAATCCTGAGAGATAGGAATTTTTATCTCCACTTTGCAAATAAGGAAACTGTAGCAGACAGAAATTGGATAAGTTTATCAGGGTCATATAACTAATAAGTACCTAAGGTTACATTTGAACTTGGGTCTTCCTGACTCCTGATCAGCAGTCTTCTATCTGTTGTTGCCTTGGCTTTTTTTCTTTCTGAGCTCTGAATACTAGAACCTTCTCTTGGAGACTGCCGTGGGCAGTGTAAGTGGCTCCCTAAACCTTTCATTCCTTGACTTTCTAAGTCTCTAAGAATTGAGAATTAGTATGGGGACCAGCATTTCTAAGATGTATGTGTTCTAGAAAAAGACACCCAAACTTTAGTATATGCACCTACCAAATGGGCGAATGAATTTATAGGAAAAGGAATTCTCATATGTGATGATTAAAACAATGACCCTAAACAAAGTAGCTTTGTCTTTGATATGAGTTACTCTTGAAAAACTTACCTGGAGTTCCAAGGTTCTAAAATCTGGGACTGACATAAGCATGAAGAAATTTTTAAATAGGAGGCTAAATTTTGTATTTTTAAAGACTACCCAGATAAATTAAAGATCAAAGATCTAAAAGTAGAATATTGATAGCTTTATGTATGAACAATAATCTCACTGTATCTCTAATTGTTACTATTTACATAAACCAAATCAATAGCAATTAGAGTCAATATTTTAAAAGTTTTTCAGCCTGATCCGTAAAGAGGATATGTAAAGATTCTATATCAGATATTTGATATAATCTCTACAATATTATTTATGTTATGATTAAAAATGTAAATTATGATGAATTTGATATAGCTTTAAGTGTTATAACCTATTTAAGAAAATTAATTTCCTCGTTATTTTCTATGTAAAAGTTCATTTCATTTATAATCATTTAATAACTTATAATCATTAATTTTAATTTAATGTGTGACAAATTTGACAGAAAGATAAAAGCGGGAAATTTAGAAAGAAAAGAAAATTTTATAGCTCAAAGATTTAGGCAGATTTTTGTGCAAACTTCATGTTATACTCATGGACACTTAATGACTATCATATTCTATGCTACGCAGGAAATTTAGAAAGAAAAGAAAATTTTATAGCTCAAAGATTTAGGTAGATTTTTGTGCAAACTTCACGTTGTACTCATGGACACTTAATGACTATCATTCTATGCTATGCAGGAAATTTAGAAAGAAAAGAAAATTTTATAGCTCAAAGATTTAGGTAGATTTTTGTGCAAACTTCATGTTATACTCATGGACACTTAATGACTATCATATTCTATGCTACAAATATAAAATAATTCTAATACTTGTTAGTATTAATTTTAACTTGAAAGATATTTAACTTTGCTTTAGAACTTGTTTTATGAAGAGGAATCTCTTACAATTATAAATATTATCAATCAATTACCTATCATTTTATTTCTGGAAAAAAAAGGTTCATGCCAATGAATTTATTTTTATTAAGTGTATAAAAAATTAGAGTATATTAGCTCAATTGTAATACTGAGAAATTTTTAAGCCAGTTCTAGATGGAGATTTGAATTGCTATTTTTATTTCTTAAATAACCTGGAATTTCAACACAGAAGTTGATATATACATATCTAATAATTTTTAGATCTATAAAACAAACTTCTAGACCTAATAAAACTATCAAATGTTTACAATGTTCAATTTCATCATTATATTCATAAATCTGATAATGAGACTAAAGGGATGCCATTATTTTCTTGTAAAAAAAAAAAAAAAAAACAGACTTTTGTTGGCATGTATCAATGATAGCATGTATCGAAACTCAACCTTTATGTTCATCAAAGCCAAAGTAAAATAAACCATCAAAAGATGGTCAGTAAGCTTGTTTTTTA
The DNA here is from genome assembly GCF_016432865.1 of Antechinus flavipes. NCBI lineage: Eukaryota > Metazoa > Chordata > Mammalia > Dasyuromorphia > Dasyuridae > Antechinus > Antechinus flavipes. Next base: position 194,070,896 of record NC_067398.1, read on the forward strand.
TGTGTTTTTATTTTACTGTAAGAATTAACAATGAACAGAGATTCAATGCCTATTTAAAGTACTCTGAATGACAGGATAAAAAGTTTAAAGATTAGTAACATTCAGCTTCATGAAAGAAGAATGTCACTTAATTCCTCATCTGTTTGACACTAAACAGAGTACTGGATTCTTCAGTGTTATCTACAGAAAAGTCAGTTCTACAAGATCAGAATCAATGTAATTTTACTACAAACAGACCTCATTTTGTTGCCAAAGGATTTTAAATAACTACAAGCATTAACACCATCACCTATGCTTATCTCTAGTTATCCTCATCAAGATAATGCCATAAAGATTACATAAACTCTGCTTTAAAAATCTTCCTCTACTTCCAACAAGTAACATCAGAAATAAGAGTGCAATTTTTTGCAAGAAAAAAAATTGTTGGCATATTATTCCTATATCATGTGATAACCAAAGCAAAACTGCCTATATGAAAATTTTAGCATATAAAATTAAATAACAGAAGACACTAACATCTAAGATAAGATTGTGCTTAGCTCATTCTCATAAAATGAATACTGTATGAATATTATGGAATATTATTGTTCGGTAAGAAATGACCAACAGGATGATTAGTTCCTGGAGAGACTTACATGAACTGATGCTGAGTGAAATGAGCACGACCAGAAGGTCATTATATATTTCAACAACAATACTATATGATGACCAATTCTGATGGACCTGGCCATCCTCAGCAATGAGATGAACCAAATCAGTTCCAATGGAGCAGTAATGAAATAAACCAGCTACACCCAGTGAAATAACTCTGGGAGATGACTAAGAACCATTACATAGAATTCCCAATCCCTATATTTTGGTCCGCCTGCATTTTTGATTTCCTTCTCAGGCTAATTCTACACTATTTCAGATCTGATTCTTTTTGTACAGCAAAATAACTGTTTGGACATGTATACTTATTGTGTATTTAATTTATACTTTAACATATTTAACATGTATTGGTTACCCTGCCATCTAGGGGAAGGGGTGAGGGAAGGGAGGGGAAAAATTGGAACAAAAAGTTTGGCAATTATCAATGCTATAAAATTACCCATGCATATAGCTTGTAAATAAAAGCTATTTTAAAAAATAATAAAAATAAAATGAATACTGTATCTTTTTGCAAACTCTTTATCCCATACTATAAGAATGTTACAACATTATAACATGTAATTTTGACCAATCTGTTTTAAATTCTAAATTAATGTAAAACACTACTACATCAGGTAGTGCTGGCATTTTCTAGTATTTCCTATTAGAATTTTAACAAGGGTATATTAGATCTAGTGTCTCAAGTTAAACTTGTTTCTTGACAGAGCTATATAAACATTTTTCTAATTCTATATTTTCTAATAGATCTGATGATTAAACAATTGGAACTTCGACTTCTTTATACCAAAAATCCCAGCAACCTGACCAAGAAGTTAAGTTCTTTGCCCAAGGTAAGAAAGTTAGTATGAGAAGCAGTATCTGAGCACATTTTTCCAACCCTAAATCCAGTTAACTTTACCATGATGACTCTACAAATAAAATATGCTCTATAAAAACTTTTAATTAAAACATATATATGTATGTGTGTGTATTGAGCAAAAATAATTTCAAAGTAAAATATGCTACTAATTTTTTTAAATAAAAGTCTATTTACAATAGGTTAAACCATTAGCTAATGTTTTAATTATTCTTCTAAGTTTCACATGCAAGTATACACTTGCCCACAATTATTTCATTACAAAATAGTATATGATCCATTTAAACTTTACAAGGCATCAAAGCTAGTAGTTGGTAGTTTGATTCAGTTACGTACTGATATAAGGAGCCATGCCTGGGTCCAGCGTAGTAATCATGCTTTCTACTGAATGTTTAGTTTTATCAAGCATGGATTTCACCATAGGATTTCCAGCCACACCCTGCATCACAGAAATAAATAAGTAAAAATAAGTTACATTTACCACTGAGTATATGATGGTTTATAAATATTTTCTTGTTGTAAGCTCTTAACATAAAAACACTCATTCCAACAATAAATCTGAACCATCCTTTCACTCTCTTAAGGTGAGCATCATTTTCTTACTACATTTTTTTAACTTACTGTAGAAACCTTCAAAATTCCATACCCATGAAAGGTTAAAGTCAAACTTATCTTTGCAATTAACAATGATATCTTTAGAATTAAAGATATTTTATGACTATTGAAATACTTTTGTATTTACATAAGAGAAATTATATTCAGACTGGTAGCTTTTATGTGAAAGAAACTATGCTGATATTATTAAATCTGTTTTATTTTTTTATGCATTCTGAGTTTACTTTTAAACATAAAAAATTATAAATCAAACTAGGTTCAGAAGTTATTTTTCATAAAGATGTACATTCTCCAATTAAAAACAAGACTAACTATAACCCTAAAGAAATCAAAGAAGAGAAAGGAGCCCATAATTTTTTTTTAATTATGGACCAAATTAAGAAATATGAATGAAATAGAAAATTATTGCATTGTTAAGAAAAGATGAAAGGAACAATTTGAGAAAAACCTGGAAAGATTTGCATGGATTTATGTAGAATAAGTGAACACAACCAGAAAAACACTGTATAAAACAAAAGAACTTGAAGAATTTTGAAAAACTTAAGAACTATGTACAATGTAATGACCATGATGCCAAAGGAATGAAGATGCATGCTATCCATCTCCTAAAAAGGTGATGGATTCAAGATGCAGGATAAGACAGTGTCTTTTCAAAGTGGTATTTTGTTTTGCTCAATTACATATTTGCTTTTTTCCTTTAATTTTTTTCAACTTGAGGAACAGAGGAAGTTTAAAAATACGGTGGTTCCCAACCCTTGCCTCCCCTCCCCCAAAAAGATAGAACAGGTCAACTGAAACATTTTTAATGCACAAAAGATTAGAATGAAACAGACAAGTAGAACAAATTTAAGAATTCTATGTTAATTTTATATATAAAAAGAAAACAAAGATTCTCACTTTCATATGATTGTCTTTTCTATTCTATTATTAACATGGAAATACTAGTTTCATTTGATCTTTATTAAGTTCAGAATTTTAAAAATCTAGGTTATACAGTGAATAGACTGCTAAACTTGAAGTCAAGAAGATCTGAGTTCACAATCAGCCTCAGATACATACTAGCTACGTGACTTGGGCAAGTCACTTAATCTGTTGGACTTAGTGTCCTCATCCATAAAATGGGGATAATCATAGCACTACCAACACTATAAAATGTACGATGATCAATGACTTAGCTAGCTTCAGCAACATAATTTTATATGCAAATATATATGTTTATATATAAAAACATAAACATACATATACATACTCACATCTCAGACAATAAGAATGTTATTCTCTTTGTTCAATATGGCTTCAAATTACTTTTGCTGGTGTTGATATACTGTTTAATTAACTATTGATTTGAGCTAGACTCATCCAAAATAGCAACCATAGTTGCTATTCATGTGGTGACAGCTTCAGACAAAGAGATTAATAATGTTCATCCTATGAGCTGGTACCGAATGGATATAGCATGTCATTATTCTATGCCTACATTTCCTTAATAAACACTCAAACAAGGTGGGGAATTGAGATTAAAAAGGTCTATCACACAACTAGTTTCTTATATTCTTTTCTGAAGTCTGGCATAAGGAACTCCTGATATAAAAACTCCCATACCACCCCAAAGCAGATGATCAACTCATCTGTAGCTTACTGTTTAGAGAGCTACATGGGGGCACTAAATTATTATTCATATGCAGTCTCTTTATATTTATATTATCCTTCCCTACTCATATTTATTCACTCATAGAGCTATAAAACTTTAAAGAAATTATCTATCTTTACCTTCTTAAAACACTGTACTATTGAGGGACTGGTTTTTGTACTATAATTTGCAAAGATACATGAATAATATGGTCTGTTACTTTACGTACATATATGCATATGAACATGTGAATATGAACAAATTTCTATACAAACAAATCAAAGATCTGAAAACAATAATTTTCTTTATGTCTTTAAAAAACTCTTAGACTGACAACACTGTTTCCAACTGGGTAGAAAGATGATCACTTCTTTATTTACAAATCTATAGCAGATCCTCAGGAAATTTCAATAAACTAGAAACAAAAGATTAATCCATATCAAAAGATGACAAATATTACATTTTTCTGTAGTGATCACTAAACCTTAATATATTTTAAATATATATTTAATCAGATTTTTGATGGCATTTTGATGAATTTTTATTCAACTTAAAATTTTTAAGTAGGAGTTTATTTAATTTGAGCTATCCTAATTCTGTTTCAGTGAAACAAAAGCACTTCTTTATTTTGTTCCCCTCTTCAAGAAAGTAAAAAAAACACCATACTTTACCTTAATAAAACCCCAGATACCACCAGCAGATTCATTCTGAACACTCGCCAATCTAGGATCTTCATGCTCCTCTGGGAAAGTGATAGCTGAGCCACTTCCAGTTCCTTGTGGCACAGATGTTAAACTGGCTTGTTGAGAAATGGGAGCTGGCACTAAACAAAAACATTTTAAAAAATACATACACTTGCTTTTTCTGTGAGATTAGCAATTCAGTTGTTATATATCTTTAAAAATAGGTCAATCAGTTTTAAATTCTAAATACCAAAGCAAAAATCTCAGCAATATTATGTGGGTTTTTTTTTTATCATTTATTAATATTTGGAAGTCTCACTGACTTCAGAGAGGTCATCCCAGGGAAACCACAAGGTTTTTACAGAATATTTACATCCCATCTATTTCTAGTTTGGGTAATTCCAAATTAAAAAGATTTATCTAGTGATAATGGCTCAAATTGCCCTTCTCTGAGGTTTTACCTACTGTCTACATAAAGCTAATTAAGTAAATGTTCTTAAGCCCTTCTCTGAATTCCATGTTACATAACCTCACAAAAATTTGGAGAGGGAATCATCATCCCTTTTCCCCACTCTTCCTTTCTACCAACTTTCAGATTTAGAGATATTCTCATGAATGATAACTCAATATACCTTTTATTTAATTACAACTTAACATCTAAAGAGAAGCTGCCTTCTTTTTTTTTTTTTAATAAGCCTTATCTGCAATGCATGGATAATATCTGTATATATAACTCATCCAAATGACTTTAAACTGATTTAAGAATAAACTTATTTATATACACTATTGAAATCTTGAGTATTAGAGTGTATGTGTGTGTATGTGAGAGAGATGGATATAACACATATTTGTTTCAATACTTCAAAGCTCTATAAATTTCATCAATGAACATTACTTCCACTAATGCAGAGTTCAACTCTTCTGTATCTCATTAAGTGCTCTTCAAGACTCATTACATCAAAGAAGGTCATTACTCTATGACCAATATAGTAAAGAATAAAACTAGACTCTGGATTTATCTGGTCCTTGGAAAATAAATATAGAATCCAAAGCAAGGTTTATACTAAAGTCCACTTCAGATTGGTTGGGCATTCTGAGCTAAGGTACTCTGCTGGAATTGCCTTTAAGTTAACTCAGTTTAAGCTACTGTAAGTCTTCAAAATGCAATTCTGAAATATGTTTTATGACTGAAGTTTCATTTAACTTCATTAGCAAGCACACATAAGGTCATGTGCTACTGGAACCAAAATACTGAGTAATATATTTAGGAAAATTCTTGCAAAAAAAAAAAAAAAAAAAAAAAAAAAAAAAGGAGCTACCTGTAACAGAAGGTGCAGAAAACGATGGCATCAAAGGCGTCTGGGGAGTTCTTCCTGCATGACCCCTTGTGATGTCATAGACTGAATCAACAGAAAATCCTGATGTAGGAGGACCCGCAGGAGGAGGGGGAGTAACAGTGACTGAAGCAGTACTTTTAGGAAAGGGTGAAAACTGGGGAGGGGCATCACTACTGAAGACTGTAGCAGTTGAAAAGGAAAGGGGAGGTGGAACTATACAAACAGGAGGTGGGGTAGCAGAAACAGAAGATGAAATAACAGAAACTGGTGAAGGTGGTACAAAAGAAAAAGAAGCTGAACTCTTCATGGAACCAAATGATAGCACAGTTGTAGAGGATGTTTGTGGTGGTAAGGATTGCACTGGGGTTGTATAAGTAGAAGAAAATGACTTCTTCCAAGCTGGAGGGGAAAAATCAAAATATTATTGACAATATCTTTTAAAAACTTCTTTATCATTTTATAATTTTCTTTCAATGGTCAAATTTATCAAAATACTGCTCCAATAATCATTAGTGAAAAGATTACTGAAAAATCCCTCACATGCTTATCAATTAAGAGAAATTTGGCTCAAATGAGTTTCAACAATAACTTTATAAACAAGAAAAAAATCTAATAACAAAGTAAATCAAAGCATGTTAGCTATAAAAAGGAATTTCCATGGTGATTATGAGTTGGAGAGGTGTTTATTTTAATGGCTTTAAATTTTCATTGCTTCTCATTCATTTCTGACTGTTCTCGATTTTAAAACTTCAGTCAGAAAACTGCAAGAAAACATTCAAGAACACTATTAAACCCACTTGGATAGAGATAACTTCTACCTCTTCCCTAATCACTTCCTCCTAGCTTTATCTACATTCTCCTTTCTGCCCCATCAAAACTAATTCTATTGCCTTTTTTCAAGACCCTAACCCCAAATCTCAATCTTGGATTAATTCTATCAGCCACTGTCTCCTCTCCTATTCACCCTCTGAAATAAGCTGGAGAAAATCATGAGAAAAACTAACTGGATCCAAATTGGTTATGTAAACTGACCTGAGCATTTATTGCAACAAGGCCATCCTTTTGTGACTCTTTTATCAATTCATTATTCAACTTACCAGTGTCTTTCCCAAACCTTTTCATCCCTCCTCAAGCTACACCCCATCCTCTCTCAGCTGAGACCCTTATCTCAAAGTTCACTGAAAAAAACTGAGGCCACTTACAAAGAACTTTATTTTGTTCCCTTTTCCTCATCTCACAATTCAGATGCCTTCCCCCACTATCTCTTCTTCCACTCTTACCTTACATACAGCAATAACTTTTCAGTGATCCTATGCAATCCTGCCTTCTCCAGCAAATTGTCCCTTCTTCCATTCCCATTTTCTTTTCAATCTTCTCTGTCTCACTGGCTGCTTCTCTGCTACCTATAAACACAACTCACTTCTCTCCCAACACACACACACACACATTCCAGTCATCCTACCACTCTCCTCTCTCTTTCCTCCCTTTCATGGTTAAGTTCTTTGAGAAACTATCTATAATTGATATTTCCTTTCTTTTTAATCCCTCATCCATCTGCAAGTCTGTTTTCTGATCCCATAATTCAACAGAAACTACACCACTCAGCTGCCCTAAGAGACTTATAGATAAATAAATGATAATCATCTACATAGAAATGATAACTGATTTTATGGGACTTAATGAAATCATCAAGTGAAAAAGTATTTAGCAGATAAAAAGAGAGCCCAGGACAGATCTCTGTGGAATATTTATGTTTAGTGGATATGATTTGGCTAAAGATCCAGCAAAGAACAGAGAGAAAGAAGTAGACAAGTAGGAAGGAACCAGAACAGAGTAATATTTTAAAAATCTAGAGAGAAGAGAATATCAAGTAAAAAAAGGATGATTGACTCGGAATCTACAGAAAACTGAAAGATCATTAGGTATGGCAATTATGAGACTATCAATAACTTTGGAAAGAGCAGTTTCTGTTGAATTATGAGATCAGAAACCAGACATGGAGTCAGGATGACTTGAGTTCAAATACAGCCCCAAGCACTTACTAGCTTGATCTTAGGCAAGCCACTTAACCCAGTTTGTTTTAGTTCATCATCTATAAAATGATCTAGAGAAGGAAATAACCACTACAATATTTTTGCCAAGAAAACCCTAAATAGAGTCACAAAGAGCCGGGCATGACCAAAATGACTGCACAACAGAAAAATCACTTGCCAGCCAGATTAGATGTTTCATACACATCTTTAACTCAGCATGCCCTAAATTGGACTCATTTTCTTTCTCCATAAACTTTCTTCCAAACTTCTCTAATATCATCAATACCACTCTCTTCCCAGTTAGCTAGATTACTAGATTCACAACCTAAGTATTGTCTCTCTCTAGCATCCCATGTTTAATTAAATTCCATTGATTCTACTTTTATAGCATCTTTCAAATATGCTCTTTTGACACTGCCATCAACCTAGTACAGTTATTCATCTCCTCATGCCTAAATTATTATAAGAGCTTTCTGGTTGGTTTCCCTACAGCAAGGGATTTCCCCACTATAGTCCATTCTCCACTCAGTTGTCAAAATGCAGGTCTGACCTCACTATTTAATAAATTTCAAAGTTCCCCTATTACCTCATGGTTCAAATACAAAAAATCCTCTGCTTGCTTTTAAAACCCTTTAAAACCTGGCTTGTTCCTATATGTCTAATTTTCTGATACTTTAGGCCTCTCCACATAGTCTGTGATCTTAATGACACGAGCTCCTTAGCCATTCCTTGAATAAGGTACTTCATTTCTTCCTTCCAAACATTTTCACTGACAGTCCTCCATACCTAGAATGCTCCCCCTTTTCATTTCTGCGTCTTAGCTTCCTTGCCTCCCCATTCCCAAGTCTCAGATAACACTCTACTTTCTATAGGAAGCTTCCCTTAAAGCTAGTGTCTTCCTTCTGTTCAAAATTTCCAATTAATGCTAAAAATTTGTACATAGTTGTTTCTATATTAACTCCATTAGATTACGACTTACTTAAATGCAGGGAGTGTTTTTTGCTTCTCTCTGTATCCCTACAACTTAACATTATACCTGGAACATTAAGCAGGCACTTAATAAATGGTAGTTAATGGAAAAAGATCCTCTGAACACCAACCATGCATTTTCACTGGTTATTTCTCAAACTTGGAATTCTCTTCTCTACTGTGTCTGCCTTCTGGCTTCCTTAAAGTTCTAGCTAAAATCCCAACACCTATAAATCTTTTTTATTCTCTTTAATGATAGTGCCTCCCCTTGGCAATTTTTTCTAACTTATCCTATATATCTTATTTGCACATTGTCTCCTGCATTAGATTAGAGTTCCCTGAAACTTTTGCCTTCCTTTACCAGACAAGTGTCTGGTATATAGAAGTCATTCAATCAATGTTTTGAGATTTTTTTTTTTATTATTACAAAAAAGAAGAATTGTAATTATTCTGCATACAAATACCATACAATGATATACAATGTCAAATACAAATTGATAAACAACACTGAATATTAAATCAATAGAATATATGAGTGACTGAAGTCCTTTATAATAGGATTTTAAATCCTATTTATATTTTCTATGGTTTTCTTATTTAAATTTCAGTTTTAAATATAAGGATAAGTTCCCCTCATTTTAAGCAATATAGACACCTAGTGACAAAATTAGTCAGTTAGTTATATTCCCTTCACCCAATCTTTTAACTACAATTCTATTCATGAGTTATATTTTCCTTTTTTGGAATTAAATGGAAAAAACCTGCCAGTATTATCCCAATCAGAGTTAAAAGAGTCAGCTGAACAAAAAGTACAACAAATACTTAATTATTTCAAATTCTTCTCTCTCATAAATACTATAATTGTATTAAAAAGTACTTTTTGAAAGGTACATTTTTACTAATTTTGAAAAAAATCTAACATTTTTTATTTGCAAAGATTTTTTTTAAAAATCCTCAATAAATTAGCTACTGAGCAGCCACATATACCTAGAGGGATAGCAGTAGTAGATGTTGTAAATATTTTTCCTGCAGCAGTTGGTGGAGGTGTTCCAGGTGGCGTTGTCTCTATTCCACTCTCTTCCATCATTTTGCTTTGATTGTCATATACTGTAAATGTGTTATAGTCAGGAAAAAAAAGCAGGAAAAATCAGAGTTAGCACAGTCAAGTAAACATTCACATTTAATTATTTAAAATTTTTTGAAAAAGCATTTTGTTAAAAAAATGTTAAGGTAGAATGAAGTCCTTAAAACTTTTAATGTGAAAAGCATGGTCTCATGGCATTCATATTTTGTTTTTGATGAATATGAAAGGTAACATATACATAGATAGCTGATCTGGGAGTCAGGAAAACCTAGATTCCAGTCACTTAGGTTCTCAATAACCTACTCTATAAATTGTAGGTCAACAATTTCACCTCATCAATCAGACTTAAAAAATCACAAGTATGACAGAAGATTTCTTGCCTTCTTGGGGAGGGAAAAGAAAAGAAGGAAAAAAAATTTGGAACTCAAAACCTCATTTAAAAAATGAATGTTGAAAAGTTATCTTTACCTGTAATTGGAAAAAATAATATACTATTTACAAAACAAAGAGTAGTTAAAAATCTTATCTACCTTCCACCTCTTATTCTTAGTAACATTCTTTTAAATGCCCCTTTCTAAGAACATTTTCCTTTACTTTTGTCATCCTTATTACTTATCTTCCCTGGAGGAGGAAGTAGACAAATGTGCTAAGACACAAAGAAGCAATAGCAAGAAGAAATACTGTGTCATGTGTAACATCATGTGCATGAGACAAACTGCTTCTCCTCTACCATCTTCTTATTTCTAATGAAAGAGTTGGTAAGTAGGAAAGGGGAAAATATAAGGAAAGGACAAAGGTAAATATATAATTAGCAATCATAATTCTAAATAAATTGAATTAACTCATAAAATGGAAAAAACCAAAATGGATTAGAAAGCAAAAGCTAACATAATATGTTGAGGTCTCCTCCCCCCTCCCTTTTCTTTTGTTGAGGCAATTGGGATTAAGTAATTTGCCCAAGGTCACACAGCTAAGAAGTGTTAAGTATCTGAGGTTACATTTGAACTTGGATCCTCCAGTCTTCAGAGCTGGTGCTCTATCCACTGTACCACCTAGCTACCCCCATAATATGTTGTTTACAAGAACTTTACAAGAAATACAAAAATTCACAAAAAATGAGGGGCTAAAACAAAATCTATTAGGCTTCAGTTAAACTAAAAAACAAAGAGGTAGCAATCAGGACTACAGATAAAATTACCATAAATATAAGCAGGAAGTTACAGGTAACAAATTACAAACCAAACCAGGACCAGATGGATTTACATGTGAATTCTATCAAACATTTAAAGAACAATTAACTCCAATGTTATATGAACTATTTGAAAAAATAGGGAATGAAGGACTCCTACCAAATTCCTTTTATGACACAGAAATGGTACTGATACCTAAACCAGGTAGGTTGAAAACAGAGACAAAAAATTATAGACCAATCTCCCTAATGAATATTGATGCAAAAATCTTAAATAAAATATTAGCAAAAAGATTACAGAAAACCATCCCCAGAATAATACACATGACCAAGTAGGATTTATACCAGGAATGCAGGGCTAGTTCAATATTAGGAAAACTATTAGCATAATTGACTATATCAATAATCAAAAAACAAAAATCACATGATCATCTCAATAGGTGCAGAAAAAGCATTTAATAAAATCCAACATCCATTCCTATTAAAAACATGAGAGTATAGGAATAAATGGACTTTTCCTTAAAATAGTAGCATCTATTTAAAACTGTCAGTAAGTATCATATGTAATGGGGATAAACTGGAACCATTCCCAATAAGATCAGGAGTAAAACAAAGTTGCCCACTATCACCATTACTATTTAATATTGTATTAGAAATGCTAGCTTCAGCAATAAGAGTTGAGAAAGAGATTAAAGGAATTAGAGTAGGTAATGAAGAAACCAAATTGTCACTCTTTGCAGATGATATGATGGTATACTTAGAGAAGCCCAGAAATTCTACTAAAAAGCTATTAGAAATAATCCACAACTTTAGCAAAGTTGCAGGATACAAAATAAACCCACATAAGTCATGAGCATTCTTAAACATCACTAACAAAATCCAACAGCTAGAGATACAAAGAGAAATTCCATTTAAAGTAACTGCTAATAGTATAAAATATTTGGGAATCTATCTGGCAAGGGTAAGTCAGGAACTATATGAGCAAAACTACAAAACACTTTCCACATAATATTTTTCCAATTGGTTAGATCTGATTTTATTTAAGTGCTCTTGGACAGGTGGAGCAAATATAATAAAGATGACCATACTACCTAAACTAATCTGCTTATGTAGTGCTATGCCAATCAGACTCCCAAAAAACTATTTTAATGACCTAGAAAAAAATAACAAAATTCATTGGGAAGAACAAAAGGTCAAGACTTTCAGGGGAACTAATGAAAAAAAAAATCAAATGAAGGTGGCCTAGCTGTACCAGATCTAAAACTATATTATAAAGCAGTGATCACCAAAACCATTTGGTATTGGCTAAGAAATAGACCAGTTGATCAGTGGAATAGGTTAGGTTCATAGGACAAAATAGTCAATAACTTTAATAATCTAGCATTTGACAAACCCAGAGACCCCAGCTTTTGGGATAAGAATACATTTAGTTTGTTTAAACTAAAAAACAAAAACTGCTGGGAAAATTGGAAATTAATATGACAGAAACTAGGCATTGACCCACACTTAACATTGAAACCAAGATAAGGTCAAAACAGGTTCATGATCTAGGCATAAATAATGAGATTATAAATAAATTAGAAGAACATAGGCTAGTTCTCAGACCTATGGAGGAGGAAGGAATTTGTGACCAAATAAGAACTAGAGATCATTATTGATCACAAAATAAATTTTGATTATATCAAGTTTAAAAGTTTTTAGACAAACAAAACTAATTGGGAAAACATTTTTACAGTCAAAAGTTCTGATAAAGGCCTCATTTCCAAAATATATAGAGAATTGACTTTAATTTAAAGAAATCAAGTCATTTCTCCAATTGATAAATGATCAAAAGATATGAACAGATGATTTTTCAGACGAAGAAACTGAAACTATTTCTAGCAAATGAAAAGATGCTCCAAATCATTATTAATCAGAGAAATGCAAATTAAGACAACTCTGAGAAACCACTACAGCCTCTCAGATTGGCTAGGATGATGGGAAAAGACAATGATGAATATTGGAGGGGATGTGGGAAAACTGGGACACTGATACAGTGTTGGTGGAATTGTGAATGCCAACCATTCTGGAGAGCAATTTGGAACTATGCTCAAAAAGTTATCAAACTGTGCATACCCTTTGACCCAGCAATATTACTACTGGGCTTATATCCCAAAGAAATCTTAAAGATGGGAAAGGGTCCTGTATGTGCAAAAATGTTTGTGGCAGCCCTTTTTGTAGTGGTTAGAAACTGGAAATTGAATGGATGTCCATCAATTGGAGAATGGCTGAATAAGTTGTGGTATATGAATATACCATGTTTGATGGTATGTTCATCAACTAAAAAAAAAAACAAAACTTGGATCAGGAAGACAGGATTCAATACTTAATAGGATCATGTGTAATTGACCTAAACTCACAAAGTCTATTTCTCATATGTATACTAGGGATAATATTTACATATAGTTTCATCAACAAAAGAACAAATCAAATAATGGCTTCTGCAATCCAAAAGACATGAAAAACTGAATTTAAAATCATCAACTAAACAACAAATTCAAAATTCTGAATATTAAGGAAGAAATCAAACCATATGTTCTGTAAGAAATGACCAGCAGGCTGATTTCAGAGAGTCCTGGAGAGACTTACATGAACTGATGCTGAGTGAGAAGAGCAGAACCAGGAGATCATTATATACTTCAACAACAATACTATATGAAGATCAATTCTGATGGACGTGGCTCTTTTCAACAATGAGATGATTCCAATCAGTTCTATTTGTTCAATAATGAATAGAACCAGCTACACCTAGCAAAAGAACTATGGGAAATGAGTGTGAACCACAACATAACATTTCCACTCCTTCTGTTTTTGTCCACTTGCATTTTTTTTTTCCTTCTCGGGTTATTTTTACCTTATTTCCAAGTCTGATTTTTCTTGTGCAGCAAAATAACTATATGGATATGTATACATATATTGTGTTTAACATATACTTTAACATATTTAACATGTATTGGTCTACCTGCCATCTAGGGGAGGGGGTGGGGGAAAGGAGGGGAAAGTTGGAACAGAAGGTTTTGCAAGGGTCAATGCTGAAAAATTACCCATACATATATCTTGTAAATAAAAAAGTATAATAAAAAATTAAAAAAAACAAAAAAACAAAACTTGGATCAGGAAGACAGGATTCAATACTTAATAGGATCATGTGTAATTGACCTAAACTCACAAAGTCTATTTCTCATATGTATACTAGGGATAATATTTAGATAAGCTAAATTATAGGATTGTTGTGAGGAAAAGTTTTTAGTTTACAAAACTAAAATTCTAAATAAATATTAGTCATTATTATTCTAAAAAAAATTACAAACCAATATCAATACTTAATATATCATTACATTTATATGATTGAAAGAAAATAATTAAACTGGAAGAAGAAAAAAAGAACACTACTATATACACTATAGTGGGATGCATTGAAGGCATGTACAACTAAAGAATACTTAAGAGAAATAGATCTCAGGGGATTAATGAAATTGGACAGAAAGGAATTTGCATATCTGTGTTATACTACACATGACACCTTTACAAAGAATGACAGGATACTGAGGCAGAAATATTTCAATAGAAAGTATATAAAGGCAGAAATGCTAATGCTAAATATATTATTTAATGATCACAATGTAATAAAAGTTACATAAAAAAAAACCCGGCCCTTAAAATTTTTTTTAGTTGGATACTAAATAATATAATTCTATATAGAAAGGGTAAATCAAAGAACAACTTATACAAACAACAGAAAATTTTATTAATGATGACAATTAGGAACTACACCTAGAAAGTGCTTTCATCAACAAAAGAACAAATCAAATAATGGCTTCTGCAATCCAAAAGACATGAAAAACTGAATTTAAAATCATCAACTAAACAACAAATTCAAAATTCTGAATATTAAGGAAGAAATCAAACTGGAAGCAAAAAAAATCTCAACTGGTTAATAAAAAACCAAGATTAAAAAAAAAAACAAAACAGAAAAATATCTAATTTTAAAGAAAAGAAAATTCTTAATATTAAAAGGAAAAAAGAATTCACAATAAAGATAATTATAAGAAATCACTTTACTTGGTCATATAACAAAATTCATAATTTAGAGAATATAAATGAATTAAAAATTACAAAATACCAAGGCTGGCAAAAGAAAAGACTAAATGACCAATGAAAGAAAGAACTCAAGGATCATACAGAATTATAAATGAATTCTATCAAATAGTCAAAGAATAATTAATTTCAATATTATGTAAAATGATGCAATTAGAAAACATCCTAACAATCTCTGATACCATCTTTGGATTGTATTTGTATATATGGCTCGATAGTTAAGGCAAGAAGAAACAAAGCAAAGAAAAAAATCTAAAGACCAATAATTCTAATGAATACTGATTTTAAAATTTATTAAAATATTAGCAAGTAGGTTATAATAAGACAATGGAAAGATTATATACTATGACCAGGTTGAATTTATACAAGGAATCAAAGGGTTGGTTCAGTATAAGACTACAAATACAATAAGTCATTTTGAAGAAGACTAAAATTATAATAAATCATGTTAGTGCAATAAAAACCAAATTACATTAATCAATGTGGGAAATGTTGACAAAATCCATAATACCTGTTTCTATTAAGAACTAATAATGGTCCTTTTCTCACTAAATAATATCTATCTAAATCCAAACAATTTATATCGGGGAGAAAAGTTGAGAAGCCTTTCCAATAAAATAGAGGTAAGGCAAAGATGCTCATTATCAACACTACTATTTTAACATATCACTAAAGATCTGTTAGCTAAAGAAATAAGGCAAGAAAAAGAAGCTGAGGAAACAAGCATAAACAAGAAGAAAACAAAATTAATGCTTTTGGCAGATGATATGATAGTATAATGAAAGAAATCAGTCAACTAAAAATTGAAACAATTACCTAGCAAAGGATAGAGAAAAAACCCACATAAATCATCAGCATTCCTGTATATAAGCAACAGAACCTATCAGCTGGAAAGAGAAGCTATATACAAAAATTACAGAAGTTATAGAACACCTGGAAATGTACTGATTCAGGAATTATATGTGAGAATGAACTGATCTCCTTTCCTCTTTCATTGACTAACTGTTCCTCAACTTTTACACCATAATGGCCTAAAGCAGAGTATTCCTCCCCCCAATTTTCACCACATGGAATTTTCAATGATTTAGCTATCCTGACAAGTATAAAACATTCTTTGTAGAAATAAAAGCAGACCTTAATAATTGAAGAAATACTAACTGCTCATGAGTAGGAAGTAATACTTCCTAATTTATATACTTAATTGCTATCCCAAATTCCCATAAGAATATCTTAT
Source organism: Antechinus flavipes (assembly GCF_016432865.1). Taxonomy (NCBI): domain Eukaryota; kingdom Metazoa; phylum Chordata; class Mammalia; order Dasyuromorphia; family Dasyuridae; genus Antechinus; species Antechinus flavipes. The sequence continues at coordinate 194,087,314 of NC_067398.1, forward strand.
AAAGTTAGAAATAAAGATGACAAATGAAAAATAATCATATGAATATATCAAATAGAATATGAAAAGATAAAAGTTCAACAATCTCATGGGTAACAATGCAAAAAAGGTAATCTGTCAGATTACAAAATTTCCTACAAAGCATTAAAAATTTAAATGATTTGGTACTTTTTTTTTTTAAGAGGGGACAATCAGTGGAACATAATAGATGTAAAACATAGAGAAGCAAGTACAGTTGCATTGTGTTTAATAAACCCAAAGACCTCAGTTACTAGAGGAAATTACTATTTAAAGAAAAGAAGACGGGAACAAATATTTATTAAATGCCTAATCTGTGCCAGATACTGTGATAAGTGCTTTACAAACATCATCTCATCTAATCCTAACCAGAGATAGGCTGTAATATTATCTGTGAAGAGTAACTTGCCTATGACAAAAATATTTATAACAGTACTTTTTATTTTATCAAAGGACTAGAAAATAAAGGATGCCTATCAATTGAGGAATAACTAAACAATCTTTTACATGAATGTAATGGAACATTAATACATTTTAAGAAATTAAGAATATGCAAAATTCAAGGAAAGTTGAAAAGACATATGAACTGACAGTGAATTAAGGAAAATGAAGATAATATAGCTAGTTTTTGCTTAAGTGGATTGTAGACAGTTCACCAGAACTCCCTCTCCACTCAATGGGCTCCAAGTGGCCCTAACCTTGACACCTGAGTGGCTTCAGTTTCTGGAATCCCACCCCAGGCCAGAGAGCTTCAGTGCCTGAGCATAAGATTCTTGGTGTAGGGCCCATTAACTGCCCATACCAGAGCCTGAATCTGCTTAATGAGAATTTAAATCAAGAACTGTCTTTAATCTATGATGCTCATAATTATGTAAAGGAAACACTGAAAATCTTACAAACATTAATAGATACAGTGATTCATAAGGACCTCAGAAGACTTAACAGTAAAGAAAGCCTTTGGCTTCTAGCAATAAATGGAGACTAATGTTGAAAAATAAAACACACATTTTCATAAAGACCAATGTGTTGATTTACTTTGCATAATTAGACTTGTTACAAGTGAGAACTGTAAAGGGGTAAGGAGAAAAATCAGTGGAAAATTAGACCGATGTTAAAAAAAAGACAAGACTATAAAATATTTCAAAGAAAAGGGAGTAATAAAGACAAATAAAGACACTAACCCTGCTAAATATAAAACAGTAAATTCATAAAATTACTACCAAAAGTATAAACCATAAACCACAGCTACTTTCTAATAGATCTTTAGAAGTTTAATAATCTGAGATCTGATGTATAAAATGATTCTTAGAGATTAAAAGTCATAAATTTGTATTAATTATTAACAAGATAATCATATTAAAACAGTAATATATGAAAGCTGGAAGAAAATAGTGCTTACCCATATATAGTTTTTATAAATAATATTCAACAAAGGGTGGAAATAGGGATGCTTTAGTGCAACAGAAGATGAAGAAATTGGAGACTTGAGTCCTAGTTCAATTCTACTAACTCATTAAGTAGGTTTTAGATTCCTAATATATAAAATGAGGGTGCCTTCCTCTTTCAGCGATGTCAAGATAAAATAAATTAGATATGAATAAAGAGTTGGTAGGTTCAAATGAGCCACCATAAGTAAAGTGTTCTGCAAAATTTAAAGGGTTATATAAATCTGGTTATTATTATTATTAAATAAAGGTAACACTATTTGTATCACCTCCACAAGACATCAAAATATTTTTCTTGCCTTTCATCAGTGATATGGAAAACATATTTCAATATAAAGACCACTGGCCTTGGAGTCTGAACACATGAATTCACAGACTAAATTTGCCACTTCCTACCTCTAACTTTGGGCAAAATCATTTTGCCTCTCTGGCCTATTTCTCATCTGTAAAATGGGAATGATAACCTGTCTTACTTGAGATGTTGTAAAATGAATTACCAGCAAATTTTACCCCCTTCATCAGCATTACAAAACTAAAAATCTATAAAACAAAAATTTTCAGAAAATAATGCTAAGTTTGAAACACAGCTATACAGTGACTATTAAGATAATTTTTGTGCCAAAAAAATTACTTTAGGGATGGAACACTATTTTATTCATGGAATCACTGCTAGATCATCAATGAGTCCAAGAGCCCAAACTCTTTATTGTTAATTAATAAAAAAGGCCTACCTACTTTTGTGGAATTATTCAGACCTAGCTAGTCAACACTCAGCCTCAGCACCCCGACAAGTTTTCAGTTTCCTTGTGGAGGAAAAGAAGGCTGGGTTTATCCAAGTTAAGTGTTGGAGTATCCTTACAGAATAGTCTTTTTATAAAGCTGGTAAATCTCCCTTAAGTGCTCAATGACTTATAAGCCAGTCATTCCAACATCAAATATAAACCATCAGGAAACTGGCCTCAGTCAAGACCACTCCTAAAACTTTGTATTTTCAGCAATGAGCATAATGCTTGGCATCTAGTAGGTGCTTAATAAATTCTTGTTACTTAAATTTTTATGTCTATTCAATTCCTTTCTCATTTTTGTTTCTTACAATTATTTTCCTCTAAAACACTCTTTTTCATGAAATTCCTCAGCCCTGCTAAGGATAACACTATCCTACTCATCAAGGTTCTCAAACTTATCTTTAACACTTCACTGTTCCTCAGTTTACAAATCCAAATCAATTTTTTAAGTGGCTCTCTACATGGGGATGAAACCATGGATTTCTGTAAGGTACTGAATAAGGAGTATTCTGTAAAGTACTGAGTAAGAGTATTCATTTACTATATCATTCATATAGCACTTTAAGGATCACAAAACACTTTATAATTATCTCCTCTGATCCTTAAAGCAATAATTTGAGTTAAGTAGCCTAAATATTATTATCCTCATAGTACAAATAAGGAAACTAGGGCTCAGCAAGTCTAAAGTGGCAGAGCTGCTAAATTGAGTTAAGACTAGGATCAAAATTTCTGAGTCCAAATTCAGATCACACTCTCTCCTCCTTATATTTCTTTCTTAGCATGTTCCTATACCTATCCTGCTCTGGCTTCATCTTCTCTTTCCAGTCTAGACCTTTTAGTTAACAATATCTACTTCACACTACTCTATTCTTGATCTCCTGTCCTAGTATTGCTCAATCCTTGGTATATTCCCAACTATGAATTAATTCCACCATGTGCCTCCTTAATTCACATGCTGCTGAAACAAATCCGGAGGAAAGCAACAACTAAACTACCTAGTCTACTACAAACTTGTTACATAATCTCAACTGCACCCTCATTGTAGTAAGGCAATCACTTACTGATTGATTCTCCATGCCTTTCAGTTCCAAAACTTCTCTCCTCCAATAAAGACCATTTACCTCGGAATTCTCTCTACAAACTTCAATCATCCTATATTTCTCTTCTTTCTCAGACAAATTGTGAGGAAAAGGTGGTTATTGCCTTTCCTCTTCTTTTACTGACTTCTCAAGTGTTTGCAATCTGGCTTCTGACCTCAATATTTAATTGAAACTACTCTCTATGGTTACCAGTGATCTTTTTCTCTCTCTTTCTCTCTCTTTTTAATCAATCTTTTGTATCTTTTTGGAAAGATTTTTTGAAAAGCTTTTTATTTTCAAAATACATGCAGAGTTTTTAACATTGACCTTTGTAAAACCTTGTGTTCCAACTTTTTTTTTCTCCTTCCCTTCTTTCCACCCCCTCCCTTAGATGGCACCAGTGATCTCTTAATTGCAAAACAAAACCTGGTAAAACTTCTTGCAGCCTTCATATTTTTCAGGCTCTCCATAGTACTTGACTAATGTTTCTTAGATGGATCTCTATTCAGATGCTGCTCTTGTAAAGCTGAAAGTAGCCCAAGGCTCTGTCCAGTTCTGTTCTCTTTACATCTTGTCATCTGGTTACTTATCAGGTTGCAAGAGTTTATCTTCTCTAAATAGATAAATCAAAGACCTGTATATCATGACTTAGTGTCTCTTCTGATCTCCAATTACCATTAGACACTACAAACAATCTATTATCATTGCAATTTCCCATTCCAAATATCTCCCTTCTTTTAAACTTCCCTGTTTCTGTCAAAGGCACAACCATCATTTCTATCACACAGATTTTACAAACTCAGGATCAACCTTGATGCCACACAATCTGTTGCTAAATGTAGTTTTTAATCTCTACAACCTCTCCCCCATAGGTCTCCTCTATCTCACACAGCTCTTACTATATCTTTATGGACTACACAATAATTTCCTGATTGATCTCCTTATCTCAAATCTTTTCCTATTTACACAGCTACCAGAATTATTCCTCTAATGCCAAAAGATTCCCAGCCAATAAATTCCAGTGGCTCCTTGGGAGCAAATATGAACTCTTCTGGCACTTTTTTTTTACCTTCCCACTTTCACTGGGGGGGAAAAAAAGAAAGAATCCTGTGATGACTGTGTATTTAAAATCAGCCGGAGTCAGGAATTCAGTTTAAGGGAAAATCTTCTCAGCCCATTACAGAATCCATTCACACAGAATTTCCATTTCTAACTCATCTCACATAATTCACCCATCTTTCCTCACAATTTCCTCATTCACTCCTATTTTACATGAGAAGATGATCTCATTAACTTCCATTTTCTGTAGCAGAAAGCCCTCACTACCATTCCCACTCTCTCCTGTTTTCAGGAGAGAGTGTTTTATTGGATGCTTAAATGCTGTCTACAAACATCATCTCACCCATGTATAGCAAACCTTCATTTCATCTAATTATCTCTGCTATACATTTGTGTGCCCTTTCTCCACTAAACTCTGAGATAGTCACCCACAATAGGTGCCTCCACTTCCTCTCATTTTTAAAACCTCTACAATTTGGATCTCTGCATCATTCCACTGAAACTGCCATGTCCAAAGTTACCAATGACTTTAATTTCAAAATCTAATTACGTTTTCTCAGCATTCATTCTTCAAGACCTTTCTGTATACTTTTTCAGTAACACCAGGATTCTTTCTTTCTCAGCTGTCATGATACTGTTTGCTCTTAGCTCTCCTCAGTCTCTTTTGCTTTCTTCTTTCATGTCATGCACATTAACCATGAGCATCCCTCCAAATCTTTGTCCTGGGCTCTGGGCCCTCTTCTTTTTTCTCTCTATACCTCACCTGCTAATTTTAGCAGCTTCCTGTAAATTCAACTTTAATCTCTGAACAGATCATTTTATATCCTGGTTTCTCTCCCAAACTAAAGGTCCTCATCATCAATTGCCTTTTGGACATCTCAAACCAGAAGCCCCATAACATTCTCAAACTTACTTTTCCACCCCAATCTTTATTTCTTAATTTTTTTATTAGTCAAGAGCACTACCCTCAGTTACCAAGGTCATTTTGATGGCATCCCTAACTCCTCACTCTCACCAATCCACTGTCAAACCTTATCATTTCTAGCCTTACCTTCTTTCCCTCCATTCACATAGTTACTATAATAGCTCAAGCCCTCACACACACTGACATAGTGTCTTCAGCTGTAAAGGTGATTAAAGGTGTTCAATAAGATTCACTATTTCCCTAAGACCAATAGAATCAAATATAAAATCTTCTCTTTGGCTTTTAAAACTTTCCTAACCTGGTCCCTTTCCACCTTTTCAGGCCATTTTCCTTCCCTTAGAACCTTACAATTCAGCTGTAATGAGCCTACTTGCCAGACACTCAAGTCTCCTGTCCTCATGCCTTTTCACCATCTTTCTTTCTTTCTTTCACAGTTGGAAGGTAGTGCCAAGGCCTATTAAATCTCTCAGACAAGCTTTTCTGATATTACTACCATCCTATTATAGGGTCTCATCTTCTCATTACTGCAACAGTCTATTAGATGGTCTGCCTGACCGACTCTCCTCCATTTAGCTACCTAAAGCTCTGGGCCCACCTTCTCACCATCTACTCAAATTCCAGTGATTCCATATTATGTCTAGAATCAAATACAAAATCTTGTTTGGCATTCAACCTTCTTAACCTAGTCTCCACCAACCAGTGTGGTTTTACACCTTATATCCCCCTCCCAAATCCATTGCCCATCCATCCCCTACCATGTATTCTTCAATACAGTGCTGTTCTTTGAATAAGACATCTCTTAGCTTCAGGGATTTTCTTTAGCTGTTTCCCATGCCTGTAATATTTTCCCATCTCATCTCTCCATTATGGCTTCCCTGGTTTCCTTCAAGTACTAGCTGAAGTCCTAATTTCTGTAAGAAGCCTTTTCTAATCCCTCTTAGTTCTATTGACTTTTCTATGTTATTTCCAGTGTATCTTGTACACAGTTGTTTTCATGATGTCTTCTCCATTAGAATTCAAGATCCTCATGGGCAGGAACTTTTTTTTTCTTTTTCTTTGTATCTCCTTAGTACAATGCTACTATAGTAAGCTCTAAATAAATGCTTCAAGACTGACTGACTGGTTTCCTTTAAGTTTAAGCTCAAGTTTTCTACAAGAAACCTTTCTTGATTATTTCCGCTGCTACTACTGTCTCCCCAATTACTTGATACAGGACCAAGCTGCTAGTGGCTGCTGGATGTTATAGGAGCCACCTGCCAGAGGCTGCGGGAGATCTCTTCAGGTGAGAGGAGGATGATGATAAGAGGAGACTGAGAGGCAGTTGTGTTGTCTATCCTCTTGCCTCTTGCCTCCAATTTATCTCATTCCCAGTCCCCAAGCAACACCTGTGTTAGTAAAGCTGTGGAGGATCTTGGAGAATTGGCCTGCCCCTTCACTTAGGCATGGTCCTTAACAATTAATTTTGCATGTTTTATGGGGCAAGGGTTATTTCACTTTTGAATTTGTACTTTGCATAGTGTCTAATTTACAACAGCCACTTAATTAAAGCTTATCGAGTAAATGAATCAACAAAACATGAAGATTTATACAAAAAGATTTGAAAAATCTTAAAGGCCTTATATACAATAATGTTTCTTTCCAATGGGATATAAATGGGTTGTCCTTTAAATTTCTCTGAGAGAACTGAAAATCAAAAACAAAATTACAGGGCAAAAAGCTGATCTCAAATCTAGGGGTTACCCAAGATGTTATAGTACCATTCCAGAACACATAAAATATAAGTCTGGAAAACAATCTGAGAAATCAATGGAGCCCTTTCTAATTAAATTGCATGCAAATGCCTAAGAGGAAAACACTTAATAAAAGCTTTTCATTGATCTAAGTCCCAACTCTGGTACTTACAAGCTGTGTGATGTTGGTCAAGTCACTTAATCTCTCTGTAATTTAGTCTTCTCCCGAAGACTGTGAACTGCAGCAAAGGTGCTACCTGCACGGAAAGAAGGAAATCCGTATTCCGGTGAGATCCTCGTGGAAACCCTTGGGAGGGAAGACTCCAGCTGGACTAAGGGTCCGAGGGGTAGGAGGTGGGCGATGACTGAGGATCCAATTCCCCTCCTCCGTATCTTACTTAACTTGAGTCCCCCATATAAATAGCCCCGTAACTTATTTCCCAGAGAGCAAGCTGGCACAAACTCAGCGCCACTGCTCAACACTTCTGCCACGTCTCCAGCACCGATTCCCTCCCTCCTTCCCTCCCCACATCCTCAAACAAGTCACTCATTAACTTTAGGCCCCATGGAGGCTCCATTTTCAAACGCTCCCCGATCCTTCCCAAGCTTCTCTGCCCTGGCGCCTTGCACCCCGCTATGACGCCCCCTCCCCCCAAGCCAGCCACACAGCTAGGAAGAGTCCCCACAAGCCCGGAGACGGGGACTCCAGACAAACCCCACCCCGCCCCCGGGGGCTTAAGTGGGAGTAGAAGTTCCGTCAGCCCCACAGAGGCTCACCTAGGGTGGAGACAGTGCGGGTGAACGGCGGCCTTGAGGGGAGGGTACCAGCTGTCAATGGAGGGGAAGGTCGGCGGGCAGAGCCGAGGGCCCAGCCAAACGCCCAGGATGCCCCTGGTCCAGAGTTGGCACCCAGAAAAAGCCTCCTCTGCCTCCAAAATGGCCGGCGGCAGTGACGCGTTGCCTGCCACGTAAGCCCTCCCGGCCCTTCCTCTCTCGCAATGCTCCAATCCGCGCCTCGCCTGGCTCGGGGAGCTCCGAGCTGCCGGGGGAGCTCCGAGCTGCCGGTGGAGCCGCGCTCGGAACTGCCGGACGTGGCAGCCCCGGGAAGCCAGGGCCCGGGTCACCCGAAGTGTAGCAACTTCAGATCTTAAATCTTAAGAGAGGTCCGGGGCATCTGCAAGGCTCTTCTCTTTAGAGTCTATGTAAATAACTTCATTCATTTCATTTCCTCCAGCAGGGTCTCACTCAGACCTCAAAATGCATCTGTGCGTGTAACCCGTCTTCAGAATCTCTGAAGCAACTTGAATTTGGATCACAAATGAGAGCTATAAAGAACTCTTCCTATTACAGACGAGAATATGAGGTTGTGGGTATTTGAGCCGCTCTGACTCCAGGTTGTGGTGGTTCAATTTCATCGGACTCCTCATGACCCCATTTGCGGTGTTCTTGGTAAAGATACTGGAATGGTTTATCATTTCCTTCTCTAAATCATTTTACAGATAAGGAAACTGAGGTAAACGGAGTCGAGTGATTTCCCCAAGGATTTTAACTCAATTTGTCAAAACTCTGTATTCTCTGCACCACCGAACTGTCTCTTGACTCCAGAATAGTATTCATTTAACTATATACAATTATCAATCAAGTAATATTTAAACACCTAATATGCGTCAGATTCTAGGGATAAAGTCTGATGGGTTAGACAACAGGCTGTGTGCTATCCATATATATATATATATGAAAAACTAGGAGTCTTCTCCAAGGCAATCCCAATAGACTGGATAGAAAATGACATCTGCATCCAAAAAAAAAAGAACCATGAAATTGAATGTAAATCAGCACATGCTATGTTCACTTTTTTTTTTTTCTGTTTTTCCCCGTTGCTCTGATTTATCTCTCCCAATAATGATTCATAAAGCAATGTATATTAAAAATAAATTAATTTTTAAAAACTGGGAGTCATCTCAGAGAGAAGGCACTAAGATTAAGGACTGCCAAAGCTGCTTGAAAGGGGGAGTTGAAGAAAGCTGTCAGAGATGAGGAAAGAATTTTTGTAATTCTGAATTTGACAAATACCAACAAATAGAAACTTTTCCATATATAAATATAAGCACTAATTTCTTTCCTCTATTCTCCATTTCTTTTCAAGTCTCATTTTACTTTGGCAGATTCAGAATCTAAAAGACAATTAATTGCTTTATTCCAGTTATCAATTGCTATCAATTAGGCAGCTAAGTCAATTAGCTCTTAAAAAGGAGCATTTATTGATACTGTAGAATAAAAATAAATGTCTGGAATACAATATTACAAGTACATACAAAATTCAGGGAAAAGTAGGTTTAAGCTTAGAGAACACCATGTGACAAAGAGGTGACTCAACCAGTTCCTGGTCTAATGAAAAGTCCATTTTTCCATTTCTGAAGTCTATGAAATTCTCTCTGCTGAGCCCTGAAGATCAGATTCCTCAGAGATTCCTAAAGTTTTGCTTCTCTCTGTCAGGAAGAAAGTTCTCTGAATCTACCTTTCCTCAGAATATTGTGTGTATTTCCTTTCATTATTCAGCTGAATGTACTGTTTATTTTTGATTTAGTATCTCCAATGGCATGGTCTGTAGAGAAAGGGATGTGAGAAGAATAGTGAAATTCTGGAGTAATTTCTCCAACCCCAGAAAGTTGTAGGGTAACATGCAAGGGTCCTGTTCCTCAAAATATTCCCATAACTCAACTGCCAAAGCAGTTGCTGGAATCTTTTTTTTCTGATTAATTGCAGAGAAGTCTCTAATTCTTTCAAAAAATTCTAATATATTTTGTCATAAGATTTCATCCAGTTACTAGAAGCATTTCATTCCTTGCAAATTGAGCATTGTTTGACCTCAACTTCCTTATGAATAATTATTGAATAATGGACTGATTGAATCAATAGTATATCTGGGAATTGTTCACACCTATTTTACACTTTTGATTCTGTTATTCAGTCTAAGATCCTAATAACCCAATAAAGATATCACTGCCTATAACATCTATAGCAAATAGGTATATTAGTTAAAATTGAGAAGTATAAAACATCCTTTTTGTGGGTCTGGAGGTACTGGAGAAGTGTGGGTTAATACACTGCTCAGTCTCCCAGTTTTCAATAAATATACCACAGCCAGAACTATTGCAAACAACTAAGTTATGGTAGTACAGTTAGGGTTAACTTTGTCTCCAGGAGTATTGATCTGGGTCTCAGCAGGAGGTCCTCTGCTCTAGAGAAATATAAAAGTTTTTTTTGAGATTTTGCTGAGGCCATTTCCTAAGACTTCAGGGAATTTCCATGCTAACTGCTTCTTGCCAGTAGCCATTTATTTATTTTTAACCTCTGGACTGCTAGAGAAATGCTTCTATTGAAGGTACTAGAATATGAGTAGTAAAATGATAAAATAAAAGGATTGTTCAAACCCTGTAAGCACTGATTGATAATTTATACTAGAAGTAGGATCAGGCCTTAGACATGTCTCTTATGCAAAGATCAGGGCCCACCATGCTGGGCAGTCCTGTGTCAATGTCTCCTATGACATACGTATTTTAGTTTTTGAGAGATATCTTCAGAATGTCCTTGTACTGCTTTTTCTGACCACTTTGTGAATACTTACCCTATGTGAGTTCTCCATAAAATAATTTTTTTGGCAAAAGTACGTTTGGCATTTGAACAATATGGTCAGCCCAATAGAGTTGTGCTCTCTACAGTAGAATTGGAATGCTTGGCAATTTAGTTCAAGAAGAGACCTCTGTGTCTGATATCTTAAACTGCCAAGTGATCTTCAGAATCTTCCTAAGACAATTCAAATGGAAATGATTCTGTTTCCTAGCATGGTGCTGGAATACTGTCTGGTTTACAGGCATACAACAATGAGGTCAGCACAATATGAAGGTTGTAAACCTTCAGTTTAATAATCTAATATGCTTCTGCTCTCCCACACTTTGCTTTGGAGCTTTCCAAACACTGAGCTAGCTTTGACAATGTGTGTATAAATCTCATTATCAATGTGGACATCCCTGGAAAGTATACTGCCAAGGTAAGTGAACTTATCCATAGCATTTAAAACTTCATCATTTACTGTAATTGATGCTTCCACATATGGATGGTCCACTACTGGCTGATGGAGGACCTGTGTTTTCTTTCTTTTTTTTTTTTTTTAATGATTTTTTTTTATTATAGCTTTTTATTTACAAGTTATATGCTGGGTAATTTTACAGTATTGACAATTGCCAAACCTTTTGTTCCAATTTTTCCCTCCCTTCCCTCCATCCCCTCCCCACAATGGCAGGTAGACCAATACATGTTAAATATATTAAAGTATAAATTAAATACAAAATAAGCGTACATGTCTTAACAGTTATTTTGCTGTACAAAAAGAATCTTTGAAATAGTATACTATTAGCTTGTGAAGGAAATCAAAAATTCAGGCAGACAAAAATATTGTTTTTGGAATTGGGAATTCTTTGTAATGGTTCATAGTCATCTCCCAAAGTTCTTTCGCTTGGCATAGCTAGTTCAGTTCATTACAGCTCTATTGGAACTGATTTGGTTGATCTCATTGCTAGAGAGGGCCATGTCCATCAGAATTGATCCTCATATAGTATTGTTGTTGAAGTATATAATGATCTCCTCGTCCTGCTCATTTCACTCAGCGTCAGTTCATGTAAGTCTCTCCAGGCCTTTCTGAAATCATCCTGCTGGTCATTTCTTATCGAACAATAATATTCCATAATATTTCATAACATTCATATTCCATAATTTATTCAGCCATTCTCCAATTGATGGACATCCACCACTTTCCAGTTTCTGGCCACTACAAAGAGACCTGCCACAAACATTCATGCACACACAGGACCTGTGTTTTCTTGATGTTGGTTGTTAGGCCACAATTGGCACAAGCAGCAGAGAATTGATCCATACTTTTTGCATCTCTGCTTTGAGTAGGACACCCCCCTACACACACCTTACCATAGGATTTGAGACCCTTTTACTCTCAACCTGTTTAGCCCATCTGCCAAAACAGTTTACTGGGATTTGACCCCTGTGCATGTCTTGGCAGTGCAGCCGGGCCTACCATCCTTAGAAGCAGCAGTTCCCTCAATTTTCCCTGCTCAAAAGCTACCCTGCCCAGGAGGTGAAAATGCCTGTGGCTGGGGCTGAGGACCTTCCCATGCAGCTAGCCCCAGGACTTCCAGCTTGCTGTTTCAGCAGAGCAAACCTGAAGGTGTTTACACTTCACAGGAGCCAAATCTCTGGTCTTTAATCTTTTTTCAGATCTTCATCTCTTGTCCTAGGAGGATCATTCTGAGGTGCTATTTTTGTCTTGATTGAGGGAGGATTCTGGAAAGCTTGGAATTTTTTGACCTATTCTATCATCTTCCTGGATTCCTATATGTTTTCTTTTTGATCTCTGGCTCTTTTCAGGGAATCTCTTTAAATGCTTCATTGATGCTATTTCCTTCCTGTTTCTTAGCATTGTCATCATTATCACTTTTTCTAATACCTATTTCCCTACAATCTGCCCCCTCAAAAACCCCCAAAACTTTTCCTTATAACAAGACAGTATATGTAAGAAAAACAAGTGTACTTATTGGCCACGTCTGAAAAAATTCTACCTATAGTCTACATTTCTCTGTCAAGAAATGAAAAGTATGCTCATTGTAATGATAAAAGTTTTAAAGTTTTTTCAAAGTTGTTTTCCTTTACAATATTATAATGATATAAATAATACTCTTGATTCTGTTCACATTACTATTCATTAATTCAAACAAGTATTCCTAAGTTGTTTGAATTTATGTCTTACATAATTTCTTATGTAACAATAATATTACATTATATTTATATATTTCAATTTTTTCAGTCAATCCCCAGTTGATATGTACACACTCTGTTTCTGGTTTCCTACTGCAACAAAAGATGCTACTATTAATATTTTGATATGTATAGGTCCTTTCCATTAAAAAAAAATCTTTTTGGAATATATGCTTTCTAGTAGTATCATTAGGTCAAAAGGCAGCAGACTTTAGTGATATTTTTATGTGTAGTTGATACATTTTGGCCCTCTCACTGAGAACCAGAGTATTAGATCTGCCTTTGGAAAAGGTTTTTAGACCTTTTCCTCTTATAATATTATCTCTTATCTGACAAAGTAAACAAAAGTCCAACCGTGAACAAAGCAATTGAAAGGACTAAGGAAAAAGAGATATGGTGAAAGAGCCTTTTGAGTATTTTAGCAGCCATTCAACCTTCCTTTCACCATGTGATTAGCAGACTAGAACCAGTCATAGAATGTTTTCGCATGTATCACAATATTTCCTAGGTGCTTCCTTTAAACATCATCACAACTCTCCCGGAATTAGGCTCTTAAGTTCTTCTATGTGGAGGCATACCATTTAATGTACTTTGTATGCAGGCCCCTCATTATATGTATATAGTTACAAATTGCATTCCAGAATATTTGGAGTGCTTGAAAGCTCTTATCAAGTCTATTAACTATTATCAAGTCTCTGCCATCCTCCACAGCACTAACAATTGTCATTTCCTCTTTATTATCATCTTTGATAATCTGACCAATGTAAAATTTCTCTTATTATTAATGGTTTAGAGCTTTTAAAAAATATGGTTAATGATAGCTACTTTTGAGAATTGCCTGGTCATCCTTTGGTAGATAACTATTGGGGAATAAAAGCTCTTGTTCTTATATACTTAAAGTTCACTATATTTAGATTCTTCCTCTGGTTTCTTACCTAAAGAATGTTTGAGACTCTAAGTAAATGTTCTCATCTCATGGGAAAGGTTTTATTCAGGTGAAGTTAATATTAAGACAGACTTTTATTTTACCAAAATTTGCCAGGCTTTGAGTCTTAAGTAATAAAAGGAAATAAAAAAATTCCTATAATAGTATATCAATGAGAATCTTTTGTGAATTTTACCTTAAGACTAGAAATAATTTTCTTACAGAAGTACAAGCTTCCCTCTAAACACACACATTCTATGATTCTAAAATTTGCTTATAATAATGAATGAATTGTCTGACTACTGATCATTTCCCCTGGGGGTCCCTGTTTTCCTGCAGACTTCTGTTCCTACTCTTCATCCTTGAAGCTCCCATCTCAGCAACTTCCCGCCTCTAGCCAGAATGGGACCACTTCTACAAGGACCTGAGTTATTCATCCTTTGCTAGGGTAGAGTAGGATTGTAGGTTTATGCACTATGTGCGGTCCCTTGCTTCCTTTGTTTGGCAGGAGTGCTGTGGGTGCTGCTGCTGAGGAGCCTGCCTCTGCCCTCCTGTGGTGAGAGAAAGACACAAAGCAACACAAAAAAGCAATGTTAAGTGAACTCTGATGCTTGCATCTCCAAATTCAGGCAAGAAGGAGGGAATTCTGATGGCATATTTATGACTGGGAGACTCTGGTGAGTTTTTATGGTTTTATCTGAAGACATTTAAAAATTACATCTAAGTTATAATTGATATTTACCTAAGTTTATGATAAAAGAAATCTATCAATCAAAGATTTCTTTTCTTTTTTTTAAATTGGAGCTTTTTATTTTCAAAACATATGCAAGGATAATTTTTTAACATTGACTTGAAGCTTTATTTTCTGAACACCATTAGTAAATATTTATGTTACTTATCAAATTTGGGATACAAGCATATGTCATTAATGATTTTGTGGCATGCAAATGTCACTGGGAGTTGCTTACCAAATTGATAGATATATTAAAGTTACACCATTCAAATGTCTTATCTTACAACAGAAAAACAGCTCCCATAACATCTATTTAGTCATACATGGAGTTGCTCATCCTAAATTCACATGGCTATTCTCACTACGGAGGGGAGACAACATGCAAATAACTACATACAAAAAAAAATGCAGGATAAATTAGAGATAACCTCAAAAGAAAAATTATTAAGATTAAGAAGAACAGAATAAGGCTTCTTGGAGTAGGTGAAACTTTAGCTGAGATCTTAGTCCAGGAAGCTAAGAGACAGAGATGAATCGAGAGTGTTTCAGGTATTGGAGACAGCCAGCAAAAATGCTCAGTCAAAAGATGGAGTGTCTTATTTAAAGAACATCAAGGAGGCCAGTGTCATTAGATCATAGAGGATATGGAGAGAAGCAAAATGGAGAAACACTAGAAAGACTATAAGGGGTTAGATTATGAAGGATTTTAAAAGCCAAACAAAGAATTTTCTATTTGTTCTTGGAGGTAATCAGGAGTTATTGGTACTTATTAATTTGGGAGGGGTAGCAGCATGGTCAACTCAGAAATTAAACAGCTGACAGCTGGTGGAGGATAGACTAAAGCAGGGAGAGACATGAGGCAGGGAGAGTGACCAATGGGTAGTATGTTCATGAACTCTGAAATTCCCTTATCTGATTATAATACTTCTTTTTCTGTTTTAGAAACTGAAATCTTCTTCCTTCTCACCCTTCCCTCCAGTCCCTCCATCCTTAAGTTCTTTCACTAACTATCACTCTTTCCTGGTCTTCTCTTCCTTTCTCTATCTCAAAGCCTTTATTGAACAAGTTCAAGGTTATACTGCTCATCCTAACACCAATTACTCTCACCACTTGTTGCCTTTGATAGTATTCATGCTATAGGAGTGAATCTCAAACAAATAACCTCTTTTGGGGGATGAAATCAGGCACGCGCAAGTCACTGAACATTTAATGAGGAAGGTTTGCTTTGTCCTAACAGAAAGAAAGTCCAACATTGACACAATAGCATTTAGTTTTTCTGGACTTGTCCCCTCCCCCATCCTTACCTTTAAACAGGTTTTGTTGGTAAGTCAAAGTATAGTGACTCGAGTGGTCTCAGATAGCCCCAAAATTTGATAGGCTCAGATTTCACTAGCGAAGACACCACTATTCCAGGAGAAGGATTTATTTATGTAATCTGACTGAACTTTCACTGAAGGAAATCAATCCTTTTATTTCTTGCTAATTAATTCACTCTCCTATTAATTAGCAGGGATATTACAGACTCATCCATCTCTGTAAGTCTTCTCTTACCCCATTTTTCTCCTATTTCAATGAAAAACATTTAGGTATTTCACCAGAGTTCTTTTTTCTTCCCTCCTCCTCATATCATACTATTCAAATGTCTTCTCCTACTATCTGATCCTTCACTCCTATGATACATGAAGAAATAATCCTTTTGCTTTTCAAGGAAAACCACTCTATTTGTACCAAGATCCCATTCCCTCCCATCTTCTCCAGAATATTCCTTTCTCTAATGTCCCCACTATACTTCAGTCTCTTCTTATCCTGATGGCAATAAACATGCCCATTATCTACCCCAAATTAAAAAAAAAAACCCTCATTTAATTTGACCATCTCTATTATCAAAAAATTATCATATTTCTTCTGCCTTTCAGAGTTAATCCTAGGTACCTCCACTTCTTCCATTCTCATTCTCTTCTAAACCTTCTACACTCTTACTTTCATTCAACTAAAACTGCTGTCTGTAAAGCTATTACTGATCCCTTAATTGTGAAAGCTAATGGCCATTTCCCAACCTGCTTCTTTCTTGATCTTTCTGCAATTTTTAGTTACTTTTAATTTCTTGATACTCTGTCTTCTCTAGGTTTTCACAATATTGTTCTTTTATGATGCTCCTCCTGACTCTTTTCAGTCTTCTTTGCTAAATCTTTCTCTATGTCATCCCTGATAATTATGGGTGTTCTCCAAAGTCTGTCCATGGATCACTTTTCCCTATATACAGTCTAATTTCATGATCTCATTAGCTCATGAAGCTTTAATGATCACATCGATGCTGATGATTCTCACATATATTTATCTTGCCCTAACCTTTTTCCTGATCTCCCCTGTCATATCACCAACATGGATGCAATGACATTTAGTTTGTCTGGACTTGCCCTCTCCATTGGACATCTTATACTAGATATATTGTAGTAATTACAAATTTTATGTGCTCTACACAAAAATCCTCCGCCAATTTTTTCTTCCAAAATTTCTAATAAGTATCAAGGGAATCAAGAGTATTATTATTTGAGTGACCTTGCACTCATCCATGTTTACAATTTCAGTGTCATTTTCAATTCCACACTCACACCATCCCTAATATCCATTTTGTTGCCAAGTCTTGTCAAGACTGGTGAACAGGACAAGATCTGATGACTTGTTTGTTTTTCACAAATCCACCAAGTTAAGGAGGGCCCTGACTCCATGTGAATTGGCCTTTCTACACTTAGGTGACCAGAAAACTATGTCAAAGGAGGAAGGGGCCAAGTAAGTCTTTGGGATAGCTTTGTTGCCTTTTTAGAGACAGTTTATTTCTTATATGGAGAAAGGGGAGTCCTGGTCCTATCATATACAGGGACCATATTTTTATCTTTCTTTGTATCCATAATGGTCAGCACAGGTTCTTGGTGCACATAAATGCTTGTTAGTCAAGAGTACGTTTTGTGGTGGATTCCTTTAAGTCCTGAGAATGTCTAAATTGTTTTATCCATTCACTAGTTATTTTGAGTAGAATTTATTTTTCTATATAGCCTCCTATTTAATTTCATTAATAACAAAGAAATTATGATAATTTTATAGATTTATTTTATATCCTGCTAATTTAGTGACATTTCTATTAGTTTCTGATAACTTTTTCTATTGAATTTCTAAGATTCTCTAAGTAAACCATCATATCACTTGCAAATTGAGATGATTTTCTTTACCTATGTATATTCCTTGAATTTGCCTTCCCCCCAATGCCATAATTAGTATTTTAAAAACTAAAACTTTATTCTTCTAATCCTAAGAAAACCTCTTCTCTCCATCTTTTAATTCTACTCTTTCCCTTCATCTCTAGTAAATCTCCCCCTCAATCAAGATACTTTTTCTATCCCTCAATTTTTCCCTACCTATTGGTTCCTTCCCTCATACAAACATATTTATGTTTCTCTCTTTATTAAAAAAATTTTTTTACTACGTCTTACCATTTCTTCAAGTTATCATACTATATCTCTGCATTTTCTAACCAAAGTCCTAGGAAAAGCTATTTACACCCATTGCTTTTACATTCTCTCCTGTTATTCATGTTGAAATCCTTTCCCATCTGGCATTGCACTTTATCATTCAACTGAAATTGTTCTTTCCATAGTAATCAAGTGATTTCTTAGCTGCCAAATCTGATGGTCTTTTCTCAGTCTTTATCCTTCTTGACTTCTCTGTAGCATTGGACACAATTGGTCACCTTTTCCTCTTGGATGAATATTCTTTTTTATGTATAAACATATTTATACAATTCTTTTGCTGCACAAGAAAAATCAGATTAAAAAAAAGAAAGCAAACGAGTAAGAAAACAAAATGCAAGTGAACAAAAACAAAAAGAGTGAGAATGTTATGTTGTGACCCACATTCGGTTCCCACAGTCCTCTCTCTGGGTGTAGGTAGCTCTGTTTATCACAAGACCATTGGAACTGGCATCAATCATCTCATTGTTGGAAAGAGTCATGTCCATCAGAATTGATTGTTATATAATATTGTTGTTGCCGTGGACAATGATCTCCTGGTTCTGCTCATTTTACTTGGCATCAGTTCATGTAAGTCTCTTCAGGCCTCTCTGAAATCATCCTGCTGATCATTTCTTATCGAACAATAATATTCCATAACATTCATATATCATTGTTCTATAATTTTTGTAGATATTCCTCTATTTCATTTAGACTATCAAATTTATTGGCATATAGTTGGACAAAATAACTCCTAATTATTGCTCTAAATTTCCTCTTCATTGGTGGAAACTTTTCCCTTTTCATTTTTGAGACTTCTTCTTTCCTTTTTTTAAATCAAATTAACTAAAGGTTTATCTTTTTTTTTTTTTTTTAACAAAACCAACTCTTAGTTTTGTTTATTAATTAAATAATTTTGTTTTCAATTTTAGTCATCTCTTTTATTTTTAGAATTTCAAATTTGATATTTAATTGAGGGTTTTTAATTTGTTCTTTAGTTGTAAGCCCAATTCATTGATCTTCTCTTTCTTTATTTTATGCAAGTTAGTATCTAGAAATACAAAATTTCCCCTTATTACTGCTTTGGCTACATCCCATAAACTTTGGTATATTGTCCAATTGTCATTCTCTTGGATGAAATTATTGATTGTGCTTATGATTTGCTGTTTCATCCATTCATTCTTTTTTTTCCCCGAGGCAATTGGGTTGAGTGACTTGCCCAGGGTCACACAGCCAGGAAAGTGTTAAGTGTCTGAGATCACATTTGAACTCAAGTCCTCTTGACTTCAGGGCTGGTGCTGTATCCCATGCACCACCTAGCTGCCCCACCCATTCATTCTTTAGGATTAGATTATTTAATTTCCAACTAACTGTTAATCTATTTTCTCCTAGCCTTTTACTGCTGTGATTTTTTTATTGCATCATGATCTGAAAAAAAAATGCATTTACTATTTCTGCCTTTTTGCATTTGATATTGATGGTTTTATGCCCTACTACATGGTCAATTTTTCTATAAGTTCCATGAAATGCTGAGAATAAAGTAAACTCCTTTCTGTCTCCATTCAATTTTCTCCAAAGATCTATCATACTAACTTTTCTAACATTCTGTTTACCTACTTAACTTCTTTATTATTTATTTTGTGGTTCCATTTACCTAGTTCTGAGAGCAAGGTTGAGATCCCTCATTAGTATCGTTTTGCTATTTCTTTTTGCATCTATCTTAACTTCTCCTCTAGGAATTTGGATGCTATATCACTTGGTACTTATATGTTCATTATCTATGATACCCTTTAGTAAAATATAGTTTCCTTCCTTATTTATTTTAATTAGATATATCTTTGCTTTTACTTGATCTGAGATCAGGTTGGCTACTCCTGCTTTTTTTTTTTTTTTTACTTTACCTGAAGCATAATAGATTCAGCTCCAGCCCTTTATCTTCACTCTGTATATATCATTATGCTTTCACTGTGTTTCTTGTAAACAACATATTGTAGGATTCTGATTTTTAATCCAATCTGCTATCCATTTGTTTTATGGGAGAGTTCATCCCATTCACATTTACAGTTAAAATAACTAATTCTGTATTTCCTGACATCTTATTTACCCTAGGTTATGCTTTTCTCTTTCCTATCCCTCTTCCCTCTTCCCCAATATTTTGCTTTTGATGACTACCACTCTCAAACAGTCCTCCCCCTTTAGAGCCCCTCCAACCCCCCCCCCTTTTTTTTTTTTTTTTTGCTGAGGCAATTGGGATTAAATGACTTGCCCAGGGTCACACAGCTAGGAAGTGTTAAGTATCTGAGACCAGATTTGAACTCAGATAGTCCTGACTTCAGGGCTGGTGCTCTATCTACTGTGCCACCTAGCTGTCTCCCCCCCCCCCCTTTTTTACACTTTCCCCTAAAACTTCTGTTTTTTCTTCTATTAGTCTTTCCCTTTCATTTCCTCTTTTCCCTCCCATTTCCCTATAAGGTGAGAAAATGACTAATATTCTCCCTTTGAGCCAAATCTGATGAGAGTAAGAGTCACACAATGCTTATCCCCCTCTCTTCTTTCCCTCAATTATTATAGGTCTTCTTTGCCTCTTCATGAGATGAAATTTCCCTTATTTTACTTCCTTTTCCCCTCTTTTTTTCTAGTGTGATCCCCTTTCTACCTCTAGTTTCTTTTTCATATTATCATAATAAAATCAAATTGTACCCACACTAAGTTCTTTTCTTTTTACCTTTTTATGTTTCTCTTGAGTTCTGTGTTTGGAGACCAAATTTTTAGTTCAATTCTGGTCTTTTCATAAGAAATAAGTAAAATTCACCTGTATCATTGAATGACCATCTTCTTTCCTGAAAGACAATTCTCATTTTAGCTGGATAGCTAATTCTTGGCTGTAATTCAAATTCTTTTGCCTTTTGGAATATCAGATTTTAGACCCTTTGATCCTTTAAGGTAAAAACTGCTAGGTCCTGGGTAATCCTAATTGTGGCTCCTTGGTATTTAAATTGTTTCTTTCTGGCTACTTGCAATATCTTTTCCTTGGTGTGATAGTTCTGAAATTTAGCCACAAAATTCCTTGGGGATTTAGTTTTGGGGTCTCTTTTAAGAGGTGATATGTAAATTTTTTCAATGGCTATTTTACCTTCTGATAGGTTCTTTTTTTCATCATGGATTTCAGGAAGCCCAATAATTTTTAGATTGCCTCTCCCAGATCTATTTTCCAGGTCAGTTGTTTTTCCTAGGAGGTATTTCATATTTTCTTCTAATTTTTTTCATTTTTTGTTTTTGTTTGATTGATTCTTGAAGTCTTATTGAGTCATTCACTTCCATTTGTTCAATTCTAATTTTTAGTGTATTATTTTCTTCAGTTACCTTTTTTTTAGCTCCTTTTGCATTTGGCCAATTGAATTTTTTTGTTCATTGTATTTTTTTTCCTATTTCACAAATTTTGTTTTTCAGTGAATTGGTGTCTTTTTCATATCTATTTTGTAGGGCATTATATGTTTTTTCCATTCCTTCTATCAATAATCTCATTTCCTTTCCCCATTTTTTTCCCTAACTCTCTTTTAAAATCTTTTATGCAATCTTCCAAGAAAGCCTTGTGAAATGGAGACCAGCTCATATATCTCTTTGGGATTTCATCTGGAGTTGATTTTCTTTTATGAACCTCAGATTTTGAGGTCTGTTCTGTCTTTCCATAAAAGCTATCTATGGTGAGAGTTCTTTTTGGTTTTTTACTCCTTTTTTTTTAAGGCTTGAGGTCTGTTCAATGCAAAGGAGCAAGAGCTGCTTTAGTTTGCCCTGGGGTAGTTCCACTGATTGATTTCCAGTACTGGGTAATGGTGGCTAGGTCCCAAGTTTTTCCAGGGTTTAGTAGTTTACAAGTTCTGAAGTCCTTCCAAGGCATTGTCTTCTGGGAATGTGTTATATTCCAAAAATTTGTGTGTTCCCTCACTCCAAAACCAGTTTAGAAGTTTAATCTGCTGTTGTTTTGAGAGATGGTCAAAGGAGGTCACAGAAAGTTGTGTTTGCTCTCCACCATCTTGGCTCTGCCCTCCGGATGAACATTCTTATCTGAATTTTTGTGACACTATTCTTTCCTGTTTATCCTCCTACTTGTAATTTCTTGGCCTGGGCAATATATATTTATTTTTTATATCCTCGATATCACATTATTTTAATTGGGCTTAATATCCCAACATACTATTATAGACACTTGTCAAATTCATTATTATGGAAAAATAAAATCATGATCCATGGCTCTAGATAATTTAGTACATAATTTTTCACTGTTTCATATTCCAAAATAGATCGCTATATCAATAAATTTACATCCTTATAAGAACTATGAACAGGAAGGGGAAAACAAAAACTAATAATAAATAGTAAAAGGAGTTAAAAAGATAGAAATGGCAAAGAATACCATTTTAGGAGCCTCTCAGATAACAGCATAAAAATAGCAGAATGGTAATTTATTCAGTTTGTAAATGAAAAATTGTCCATTTTCTTCATTATTATAGGATTTTAAACTGCATAAAAGTCATTTTAAAAAAATTTAAAGTTTTAATTAGCATAAAAGTCTTCTATTAAAATCCCACTCCCATGTCTTGTTGTGATATAACATTGGTGATACTAGGTCACTGCATTGAATTGGTTGCCTATAGGGTGATTTTTTTTTTTTTTTTATAGTCACATCATCTTTCAAAATACTTGACTCTATTCTCTACTAGGAAAAAGTGAAGCTGGTGTTTGGAGGTCTTGAGTTACAACACAGCTAAAACTGATTTGGTGTTTATATAAGTTTGGCATTAACACAGAGAATTCCTAGAGTAGAGGACCATCAGGCTGTCTAAGGAGGGCTGAAATGAACTAGATAAGAAAAAAGGAGTAATTGAAAGCTTTCAAACTACATTTGGGTCAATCTATGAATGGCCTTTACACTTTCAGCCTAGATATGGAAAGTCTCCCAAAAAATCCCCAAAAGGACTAACTACTAAGTTATATATGTTGGTGCCTATGTCAGTGG
Organism: Antechinus flavipes; assembly: GCF_016432865.1. NCBI lineage: Eukaryota > Metazoa > Chordata > Mammalia > Dasyuromorphia > Dasyuridae > Antechinus > Antechinus flavipes. The sequence goes on from NC_067398.1 coordinate 194,110,356, forward strand.
GTAGGAATATCTACTAAAGAACTTATGTGTCCTGGAAATAAATAGTAGAAAATGGAACAATCATGCAATTCCTTCCACATCACTGGGGTTAAAAGTGTAGTACCAGAGAAATCTGATTTTTTTTTTATGAGATGTTTACAGTATCTTCTTATAAAATTTGAATTGATATTACATAATACTATAGATATATTTTATACATTTCTGAATTTCTAATCTTTTTCTGTGTTGTTTGCTAGTCTTTGTATGTCATCTGCAGCTTTCACAAAATTCCCCCAAAATTTCCATTTAATTTCTTATGGCAACCCATGATATATCAAAATTGTGATGGGGAAGGTTGGGATGTGCAAAGGATACCTGTAAAAAAGTTGAACTTCATTCATTTTAGAGCTCATCCTACTTCTATCATTCTTTTGGCAGTTATTCCTATATTGTTTTGATACGTAAGTTTGTATGTGTATGTCTTGCCTCCAATTATAATGTAGGAGCCTTCATGGCAGGGATCATATCTTAACACTTCTTTTGATTGTCAACTGTGCTAAGCAGGATATTTTTCATATGGCACATTCCAAGAAGATTTATCATTTAAGGATCATGTTTTTAAATTCTAGATAAATAATGTTACACATTTTTAGTAATATTAATAAAACAATTAGTTATTCACAATTTATCACTACTTAATTATAACAGAAACATACATAGACATCAAGAATATTTTATAAATCTTTCATTAAACAGTTTGCACATTTAGTGATATAAATGGTAGTTATAGATAATACTAATGAACATTTGTCAAATTTGGAAGACATTTTTTAAATTGATAAGTTTCTTTGCTATAACCAACAAAATATTGACGTAATTTGTAATTTTTATTTTAAAAATATATATATATTACAATTTGGAAACATTAAAATCAGAAATGGTCTAAAACCAAAATATAATTAGACTTTGTATTAAGACAACAATGTTAACTGCATCCCAAAGGGCAAAAGTTGCTGTACAATAATTAATAAGCATTAAAGTTATTTACAACATGTGATTATATTTACATTTTCATAATATAAAACATTCTCCACCAAATTCTTTTTAAATTTTTCTTCAGGATAATAAAGCTACATAACCTGAATTTATTTAAACTGTGACTTAAGAAAGCAATTTCTAGTGACATCAGACTTTAATTATGCTTTCTGTGCTCTAGCCATCATTCTTATCTACCTTTCCACGAGGACCTTGGATTCTGCCCTTGGGATGCAAGGCTCTCAAAGATGAATTGTTGCCTCACTTTTCCTGGCACCAGGCTTGCATCTCATTTTTGGGACATTTATATCATGACTCTTGTAGCTCATGTACATAAGCTATGTACAAAAAGATAATTACAGGAGAAAATTATCTTTTTGTACATAGCTTATGTACATACATTCCCATTTAGAATATAACTTTGAATTGGAACATAAGGATCTTGTATTTGATTGTATTCCCTGCTCTTACCACAGTGGTTCCTGGCATAAAGTAAGTGCTTAATAAGTGCTCAATGAAATTATATATCTATTTACCTATCACAAAATTACTTATCTTTCTGTATACATTTTTCAATTTTCTACTTCCCTAATATGTTTGTTTAGTATCAGAACTAAAAGAAATTGAAATTGAATAAATCTGAAATTGAATATTGAATTGTATATTGAAAACTGAAAAGTTTTGTTTTCCTTACTTAAATTACTCCGAGGAAAACTAATTTGAAAGTTTGTCAAAATGATGATTCTAAACAATGGTAATCATCTGTTAGCTTTATTAGTATGAGTAAATTATGGGATATATAGTTTTTACCAAATCTTGTGAATGATCACATAAAGTTGATTTTCCTCATGAAATTAACCGAGCATATTTTTTTGTCTCATTGAAATAATGCAATATAAATTTAGGCTCATTTTAATATATAAATGTATAGGAATAATTTGTTTTTATTTGTATGACAATCCATTTATGTGTAGGCAAAGATTAATAATCTAGTTGATTTTAATGATTCATGAGGTAATATCTTATGTTAGGTCTTACCAAGCATTTTTAAAAGCTTAAGTCTTCTGATATCAAACAAATAAAAATGGATCCCCCATGGGCCACATATTGGCTTAGAAAGCAACAAGTTAACATTATCTATACTTTGTTGTATTTTTATTTATTTTGTTAAACATTTGCCAATTACATTTTGAGCTGGTTCTGAACCCACCGGGAAGATCTTAAGGCCTAATGTAGCCCAAGTTCGAAACATCTAGCCTAGGTTACCACAGAACAGGAAGACTTTTTTAAGGTCAGAAATAAACAGAGATTCACACATTATGAAAAATATCTTTATATTATATGACTACTTTGGTGACATCATAGCTACATTAAATTCAAAAAGATTGAAGAAAACCTTTAAATATTGTATTTTCAAATCTGAGACTTGTTATAATTCAATTTCACTGTCATTCAAACAACCAGACATTCTCTATCTTACTACATATAAGTATATAAAAGTGACCAGAAAAAAATCTCATTTCCCCCTAGAAGATAGAATGGTTCTGAAACATCTGTGAAATGGTTTGATTTATTCTGATGTTATAATGTCTTGAAAGTACCTTATATTTTTTCAAGTGTATGAATAATTATTCAGTGTAACAGTCATCCTACACATTATATTCATTACAGAATTTTACAGGTCACCAGTAGTTCTTGCATTTACATCTATTTTCCAGACTTGATAGTGATATCTTTAAGCATACACTTTTCACTTTCAACTATGTGATGAAAAAAGACATATATTCTCTTCATCAATTTCCAAAGACTAAGAAAGAGGGAATCATTTTGAGCCCCTAATGGGGTTTTGAAGAATTTCTTTTTAAAAGTTATCTTTTTAATATAATCAACTTTTCTGGCCTTCATGTACAGCTCCTGACATTTCCCACAAATAGAACTGATTGTTCTTTTAAGACTCTTCTAGTTAGTCACTGTGGAAAAAAGTCATTGTCTTCCAAACAATATAGAAGTCGGACTCCTACAATGTCATCATCCTGCAAGAAATCTACTGATTCTTTGGAATCAGTAGGGCAGGTAGATGGAAAAGAAACTTTGCTTAGGCAATTCATCCTAATTTTAAAAATTAAATAAGTATGTAGTTCTATTTTATTTTCCCCAACCCCAAATCTCCCTAGAATTTTAAGCTGCAGGAGACACCAGGAAGAAAAAAATGTTTTCTTATATCCTTACATGTCCAACACAATGATCACTAATACTGGGAACTCAAAATATGTATTTACTGATTAATGATTGAATCATCATGTAGATTCTATTTCTTATGAACTTTGGAAACCCATAAATTGTGATACATTGTTTTGTCTCGAGGGGGGTTCTTCTCATTAACACACCATTGATGGATAAAAAAATCAAACGACTTTACACAGGAAGAAAACCTAGTTTTCTTGTATAATATACTACATCCTAAAAAGGGTAATTAAGGGAAGGTTGGACAATGCAGTTATGAATAACTTGCACATTGCTCTTATATCACTAATACAATAGTATAGTCTTCTGAAATAAGTAAAATGTTTCTCCTGTTAGTTGTAGGATTCTTCCGGGGGAATCTATAATAGAAAATCAGATGACAGATTTATAGATCTTTCTAAACTACCAAAGAGGCCACCATAAAAGCATCTATTCAATACCAGTTGACACCCCTCTCCTCTGATAAAAGTGTTCCCAGTCTAAACAAAAGATATGTATCCAAAACATAAGAAAAATTAACATACAATATTTTTTCAGTAATAATTCAGTCACCATAAAACATAGTTTAAAATATACAATTAAAAAATTTGTGGAAAAAAAACTGGTTACATATCAAGTTATTAGCCATGCAAAAGACCAGCTTAAGCATAGTTATCCTATATCAACTATCAATAACTTTGACACTTATGAACAGAGATCTTATAATCATTCCTAAGAAAAAGAATTAATCCAAACTCTTTATAATTATTCTATATCACTATTACAAAACTTAAACAACTTCTTATAAGTTCATTTATCACATCCTCATATCATGTACACATTCAATCCATTTTGTCAAAAAACAAAATGATTCATTTACATATTTATGAAATAATTGCTGCTACGTTAATAGATGTCTATTAGTGGTGTTGCACATAGGATTTGTGACTAGAAAATGTCATAGTAGTAAAGTATTCCTAGATACAAACATCTAAGTACAAAACATCACTTCTTGGTGCATCAATTAGGCAGTTCTTTGTAATCTTTGCTATTAAAACCCATCTTAGGCCGTAGATTCTGCAACCTAGTCTACAGCTGATTTTTCCTTCTTTTGTACACTTTTTATTTGCATCTGTAATTGTTTGCAGACTGTCAGGTTCATGTTATTACATGCCTTTCCTGGAATAATAGAATGTTTCAATATGTGAGACCACTCCATAGAAATTTGGCAGCATGGCTGTATTCAGCAGGCCTGTTTGTTCTTCTGGGTGTTTAGTCATTCAAAATGCTTTTTAGAATTAAATTACTTAAAAAACTGCATAATACTGCGTATAGCTCTACAATGGGAAAGAGGGAGTTGAAGACACTGTTTTCTGTGCTCACTGCAATACCTGTGTGAAGTTCATCTGCAAATGAATGATTTTAGATTGTGTGTTAGGATGCCAGTGTGCTTCTTGTAAAGATCCACAGTCATGTGTGAGAACACTAACATCTCCTCAGTCTGTCTGTCACCTGTTAAGCACCTTCAGCAAATATAAAATTTTGAGAATCTTAATATTTACCATTTATCTATCACATTGATTAGCATCCAAATAAGGTGACAGAGTATAAGGAGGACAACTAAAATAGAGTTCTTTAAAGTGTTCTACCATGTCCAATAAAGTATTATCATTCATTGCTGCTGTTGCTAGTGACTTCTTTCTTAGGAGATGATGAAGTGTCTCGAGTTGGTAGTAAATCATAATGACATGGAATGTGGCTGTTCTTTGGAAGGTCATATGGATCCTGGCTGAGAGGTCCATTATTGCTTAATACTTCTTGTACAATAATCATTGTGGGTTCTGTGACAACCAAAAACAGACATTTATAAAAAATGACAAGCAAATATTAAAGAATAAAACATTTCTTGCAAATGTGAAATAAAGGAGTTTTTTTTTTAATAAAAGCACAGAAATATATAACTTTGAATGTTAAATAATTGATTTGATTAAACTATTTTGCCATTGTTGAAGTGAAGTATTCATTGATTATCATAATTAACATTGCATTGCAAGAGGATGATGACATTGCTGTATCAGAGATGTCAAGTGATTCACAATAAAACTGCTGTGTGACTTATAAGATTATAGATTTAGAGATTGTAGAGAGCTTAGAAATCATTTAGATCTACCCCCTCCACTTAACAGAAGAGGAAACTGAAGCTGAAAGAGATGAAATTGACTTAAAAGTGACAGAACTAATTTAAACCCATGGCTTTTTGCTTTCTCTATACTGCATCAGGCAAATAACTTCCTCTCTTCTCCCCCCCAACCTTTTTAGTACATAGATATTCCAGAAACTACTCTTCTGAAATAACCCCCCCTTAAAAAGCCAAACTATGATTAAAAAAAACAAACACAAAACTCTTTAGCATCATGTTGTCTCAATGATAATGTTCCAAATGAGCTGCATATATACAATTCTTCACAGATAAAACTACAAACACAAATGTACAAATCATATAAATGTACACAAAACAATTTGCATGTACTCTGCATAGCTGAATATATTGACAAAACTGCTATGTTAGCAGAATATATAATTTCTCTGTCCTCTTTAGACATCTCCTATATCAAGTATTCAGAGCTCTGTTGTTTTCTTTTTCTCTCTATCAAAACTAGAGATATTGGTTTTTTTATGATAGCTTGAGCCAATATAATAAAAATGACAGTACCTCCTTAAATTAATTTGCTTCACCAGTCCTCTATCAAACTCCATAAAGAATAATTTATATAGCTAGGAAAAATAATAATGTTTATACAGAGGAATCAAAGGTCAGGAATCTTAAGGCAATAGTGGAAAAAAAAAAGTGAGAAAGGGAGTCCATCAGTAAAAGATTTCAAACTGTACAACAAAGCAGTAATTATTAAAATAATTGGTACTGGTTTAAAAAAAAAAAAGAACAGTCTATTACTGGAACAAAATGAGATGACTAGAAATGGTTTGGAAATTAAGAAAATGTCATTTTTTTCTTTAAAGACACTGTATACCAATTTACTGACTATTGTGTATGGATTAAGAAAGATTAAATAATATTTTTAACAATTATTCATTAACTACTTTAGTTTGTTTTCAAAATAACATGAAAGAATTTAATATTCACTAGATTCTCTTACCAACTTCATAGACATTCTTATTAGCTGAAGCTGAGCTACTGATCTCAGCATATGGAGAGTCTCTGTGTACTGGTGACTTCATTTCCACGTAGCCACTCTCTGAGTTTTGGGGTATGATTACTGGTGGATCTTTAATAGTAGCATATGGATTTTCAGAACTGTTTAGTGAACAGCTACTTGAATTATATTCAGAATTCTTTACTAAATCTGTGGAAGAAAAAATAGCAACTCTTCAGAAATCTGTATATTTGATATTAGATTACTTAGCTGTCTACACACAAGAAAGTTTTAAAGTGAAATGTATCTAAATATTTGTTTTGTTCCCTTGTGAAAAACTATATCACAAACTTCAAGTCTGAAGACCAATAAGTCAGATGAGTAAAAGATTGTACATTATCTCTCTGCATCTCAAAGAAAGTGTAGCTAGAATCTAGAATTTAGTTAATACAGCTAAAACAGAGAATCTAGAGACAGAAAAGGTAAAGAGGCTGTATTTAAAAACTGAAGAATTATCTCTTAGTCTGAACAACTGAAAATTCCTTATATTTCTGATGCTGATTTATATCACAACTTCATTATATGAACTTTAAAGGCTATTTTAAAAATAAAACATATAAATTCACAATTTGTGACTGACTAATATCTATGCCTCCCCTCCTTCTCTTCCAATCATTATAATATAACTATCCCACAGGCAAGTATTATTAGATTTTGATCTTTGTATTTTTAGAACCTAGCCCCAAATAGTTATTTAATAAGTGTCTGTTGAATTGAATTTTTTACTATCTTACTTAAGGTCATTATTATCTTTATGAAAAAATACAATCTTCCAAATAGTATTGAAGCTCTTAATTATCTGGTTCCAACCATCTTTCTAGATTAATTTTAATTATCTCAATGCACATACTGTACAGTCTAGCCAAATAGTTTGACTTGATCTTCCCCATTCATAACATTCCATCTTTCACCTCCATTCCTTATACATACATACCCATATACTATAAAGACCTTTATATGTATAAAGTATACTTTTATGTTTTTATAATCCATTTTCTATATGTAGTATCCTCTCTGGGCTCACTGCCCCAACCACTATTTATATTAGAAGGCTGGATCAAATAGGGTGCTTGGCTACTACTCTGGTATCACTCAACTGCTGGACTTTTCTCAGGATGCAGAGTCTCTGTGGTCCTTACTGGACTTATTTATTATTAGACAGCTGTAGTTTTTTCCTACCTTCAGCCACTGACTAAACTGGGTAATAAATACTTCATTATCTTTGCCTGGAGTATGAAAATACTTTTTCAGCTAAGGTACCATAGTGCCCTTTCAATTTGGGCAATGAAAATTAAGATCCTTAGAAACTTTTCTCTTTGACTTTCTCAGCTGAAAAGTAGTCTGTCACCTTCAGGAAGGAGGTGGGAAAAGTGTAATCTAATCCCTTCTTGTTCCAACTATCCTTCCATTCTCCAGGCCCTTCTTACACATCCCCACTCCCATAAAGCATAGGCTAATAGATTTTAGCTCCACATCCTCCAATGCCTTTTAAAATATTAAGGGAGAAGTGGTCAGAGACAAAATTATGAATACAATCTCTGCCCTAAGGGCAAGGTCAAAGTCTCCCTGGCCTCCTGCAAATCTCATAACTGTGAATTTAAATTCTTTGTTCCTTCTTCCCTTTTCACTTTTACCTCAGACACAGTACAAGCCTCAATTTGGGCTTCTAGCTGATACAGTGGATAGAGCGTCGACTATAAAGCTGGAAAGACTGTAGTTTAAATCTAGGCTCAGATATTTATTAGCAATGTGATCTTGGGTAAGTCATCTAAACTGTATTTGCCTCAGTTTTCTCGTCTGTAAAATGGAGATAATAATCTCCCATGATTGTTAGGATCAAATGCAATAATAATTTTAAAGTTCTTAGTACTGCCTGACACTAGATAGTGAGTGCTAAATAAATGTTAACATTACTTGTTTATTTTTGCTCTTCCTCACTATTTTTTTCTCAACTTCATTGTTCTTCCTCACTATACTGATGAAGTCCTAGATAACTAAGTGGAGTTGGCAGAGGAAGCCTGAAGTATTGATAAGATGATAATTCTCCCTGAATCAAGCAGGGAAGGGCATTGATGGGGATCAATTAAAGCTTATAGACCCACTTCTGTGGAGGTCTTGGGAATCCCACCTTACCATATGCAATCAGAACGCCAAGTGATGATGTCAAACTCCTAAGGTTAAATTTCTCCTATAAATCCACTCATGGCATATGCCATTTTTACTAAATCCCTTTTGGGGTTAGCCTGTCATGGCATCCTGCCTCATGAGATCTTTCTTCTCACCCTCCCCCATGCCTCAGAGTGTCTTTCTCCTTGTTATAATAGCTAACTCTTTTAGGGTGCTAAATCTCTTTTAGGGTTAGCCTGCTAATTGATAGTGTAATCCCCTTCCCTCATTGACTCCTTTGGGATTAATCTGCTAAATTTCTCTTAATGGAATACTCCTACCTAATGGTGTATTCCCTTTCTCCTGGTTAATTGTGAATTCCACTAGAGAACTTGTATTTTCTCTTGTTAATTGTTAAAACCCCTTTTCTTGGTAATTATATCGCTCTCCTGAATCTATTTCATATTTATCACTCTTGGTGTCTATTTTTACCTCTTCATTTATCCCTAACCTCTTCTCATAAATAAAGGTACCTTTTGGCAAGGAGAACACCATTGTGAATTCTTCAAATGTGCCTTGCACCTTGTATGTTGAACTAGGAACATCATCATTTAGTGCCCAACTTCAGCAATGCCATATTTTTTCCGTGATTTATGATTGATAATGCTAATTCTAAACTGCCAACTTTCTGAGGTCTTCTTACGTGACTATAATAGACAATTTATCTAATGTCCAGGCCTCCAAATAATAACATGTTTATTTGAATTTGCTCCCTCTATATTAGTCAATATTCCTTCTGTTCATTTTGTATTTTACACACTCCTTCTTCAGATAACCTCTTAGAATATTTGTTTTCTGATTTGTAAAATAAGAGGGAGGACTAGATAATTAATTCTTTCTATTGCTAATATTTTAAGATTTTATACTCTACACCATCAACCTAAAGCAAATTTCCATTGGCTATTCAACAAGTTACCTTAATCTTTAATAAAATTTCCACACTACTCCCATGAAATAATTATTTCTTCTAATTTAAACTTACCTTTTAAGGATTTCCTCATATATTCTCTGTCAAGTCCAAAAGCACCTGTAATTTAAGAGGGAGAGAAACAGTGAGAATATGCAGAATAAATGCTAGAATTTGATCTAGCAAATCTAACAGTTTGGAGTTAGTGGGAAATAATGAGAACTCTGAGACAATACTAGGAATTTAATGGATGTTGTGAGTTTCTCAGCCTCAGTTCCATGAGAACCTACAGAGAAATTCACTACTATAATAAGATCTTCAAGATTGAGAATAGAAAAGGGAGTAATCAAACTGAAAAAATCATATTGTACTAAGATTTCTCCAAGTGGTATCAACATTAATGTTTTACTGTATGAATTGTGGTGTTTTGGTCTTTTTCATTGATTTACTGGCAATAGAGCAGAAGTTCTAATGTTCTGAATACAATTGAGGTTATCAAGAGATGTTTTAGTATATTGTTTATCTAAAGGGTAAGATTTGGATAACAACATGATCATGTTTTCTTTTTTCAGAGTAAGGCTTCTCATGCCATTAAAAACTAAAACTTTAATATATCTTATGTATATATTTATAGCTATATATCTATTTTAACATTCTCCTTTTTAAGGCATATATTAACCTCTTATTTTAGTATCACATTATGGAATGGGGAAGGGTCATTTGGTGTCATGGAAACAATGAACATGAACTTGGACAATTTTAGAGAGATACTGGAGAATAGAAGGTCCTGGAGCAATATAGACCATGGGGTTATGAACAGTCAAGCGTGACTGAACAATTGAACAACACAGAATACAACTGGAAATCTTGAATCTGAGCATTTTTCTTTGTTCTCTTCAGACAAACTGGTTCACTTGTCTTGAACATGCACTCTCAAGTGAGACCAAACCAGCTTCTCCACTATACTAAGGTGAATGACACACTATTAAGGCTAACAGAGACTAGATCCCTTTCCTTGTCTTCATTTAAGTATCTATTTACCCACTACAAAGTCATAAATTACTGTTCAGCTACAACCAACCCTGTTTAGGGATTAATCCTCCAAATTATCATTTTTTACTAGTGAAAGAAGGGAAATTCACATTCTTATGCTCGATTAATGTAATTAACAAGATGTTCTATACCCCATACCTTTATTAAGTGATTAGCCACTCTGACTGATCTACAAAATTAATTAAGCAATCAAACATGTAAAATAGATGTGAAAATGCCAACATATCTTTAATCAATCAATCACAGGTAAAAACTAGTTTGAACAAGCTACTTAATCAGGATAGGAAGGAGAAAAGTGCTTTGCACTACTCAATGAAATCTGATAGCAAACTGTATTGGGATGAATTGAAGGAATTTGGCATTTTTCTAGATCTATGGATTTCATATGAGAAGATTTGATAGTTATCATTTAGGAATGCTTTAAGAAACCAAATCCTTGAATCTGTTAAAAAAAAAAAAGGGCAGAAGGGGTAGGAAAAGTGAGTTCAGAATAAATGTTATCATTTCATCAGGTAAACTGACTGGGCTAGTAACAAATAATGCATTCAGCCTGTTGAGAAACACAAAAAGATAGTCAGAAAGAAGTGCAACTTGAGAATTCTACATAGTCTCAACCCTCAGGGCTCGGCAATAGAATTCACACATTCTTGAGGGGAATTTCATAAGAATTCTAGAAAGAAAGAAATTGGATTTCATTCAACCAGGTACTATAAATTACTTCTTTGCTACAGATTCTATTTAAGTTTGAACCCATTTCCCTTTGGACTTTATATATGTGTGTGGTAGTGTCTCAAACTTTTGGAGAAACTGTTTTTTTTTGTTTTGTTTTGTTTTTTGTTTTTGCCATCTGTTCTTATTATTCTTGTTTAGTAAATATCTCTAACTAAAATTGTCTGTCTGGCTAACTATAGGCACTTCTGAGTGAGGGTACTAGCACCTTAGAGTTACACCTAGAATCTTGGGGGGAGAAATAGCCACTCTCTAGAAGTCTGCCAGTGCAATTGAAAATTGAAAAACCCTTCAGGAGTGGTGCTACATTATATTTACAAACAAGAATTTACAGAGATATTGAAATATCTTTTCCTTACTGCAACCAACTAACCATCCTGAACTATTTCACTATAAGCTTGTTAGGATACATTAAAATGGGAAGCACAAATTAAACTAGAATATTTAGTTGCTAGTAATAGTGGGATCTTTCTAATTGAGGAATAAATTAAATTCAACAACAATTTTCCAGGAAAGCTGAAATAAAATATTTTTCCATAGATAAATCCAAAACATTAGAATAATTTTGTTTGTTTGTTTTTCAGCTAGATGATTGGTATTCCTTTTGGTATCAATTCCTACTCATTTACATTTCAGAGGAAGCTGTGAAGCACAGTAGTTAGAGTCCTAGGTAGTCTAGTAGACTTGAGTTAATAGACTCAGACACTTCTAACTGTGTTATCATGCGAAACTAACTTCACCTCTCTCTCAATTTCCTCAACTGTAAAATGGGAATTATAATAATACCTACCTTTCAGGTTTGTTAGGAGGATCAAATGAGATAATATTTGTTAAGTCCCTAGCACAGTGCCTAGTGCACACATACTAGTTTCCTTCTCTAATATGTTTTTCTATGGTTGCTTTAAATGATAAAAGGACTGCTAAATACAGTCAATTTGACTCACCAAGCTCATTGTGGAAGCCTCCATGTTTCCAGTCTACTGGGAGTGTCCCCGTGTAGTCCACAACAGGCCCTCGCTTTCCAGGCTCCACATTTTTTATGTTCATAAATATCTGGTTGTTTTTTGACTATTAAAAATGAAAAGAATTTTGAGTAAAAGAGCACAACTCTGGTATTACAATTTAAGGGAGGTGTCTGAGCAGAGATTAGAGAAATATTTTTCAGGCATATTGAAGAAAGAATTCAATAGGTAATAAGTTGGACAAGATTGTCTTTAATTATTTAGTTCTTCCAGCTCTAAGATTCAATGATTCTGTGAATTATGCAAAAATATAGAGCCTTACAGAAGGTAAACATTTAGTTATATTGTGGATGTTCCTACCTCTCTCATCCCTATAATATCTCATCCCAAGAATAATATAATAAATTCACTGTGCCACAGTGCTTGACATTGAATTAATTCATTTGGGCCATCTGACTTATGGTCAAAAGAAATCTGGATTAAGTTGGAAAATCAAAGTCTAGCTCTGTCTCTGTCACTTCTTATCTGTGGAACCCTGAGTAAGTCATCAAGCTTCTCTGAGTCAGGTGCATTCTTACCTTCTATGAAATGAGAACAATAATATCTGTCACATTTATTTTATAGGACTCTGATAAGGTTTAGTTGAGATAATTTATAGAAGGATCTTGTAAAACTACAAAATGCTATAGAAATGTAAGGAATGACTACTATCATTATTATAATAAAACAAAAACATTCTTGGAAAATTTAAGGGCTATTTAAGTTAATTTGATCAATAGTATATAATCTCCTTGAGGAGAAGGATTATTTAATTTTTTTTATCTTTTGATCATTAATGCCTTGCAAAGTGATTTGCACATTTTATTTTAAATTGGGTGATTCCACCCATGACCTTGTAATGATGAACTACTCTATTTTTACTTTAATTCTAGAGTAATGCACACGGTGAAAAAAGGTAGACCTAGTTTTGCACCAAAGTATAAAACTTAGGCAATTAGAGCATAAATACAAAGATATCAGGTACCTGGAAATAGGGGAGAAGATGGGAACTGGGAATAAAAAGAAAGTGAGAGTCAAAGATGAATTACTTATTTTGCAGTTATACTGGTTATGCTAAAGGATTTCACGTTCTCACTAAAAGTACTATAGAAAAAGATTTTAAAAATCTGTAAGATGCTAGGAATCACATCTCTTGCTTTTATGTTTATGCAATTTATCTGATTTGCATCTATTATTTTACCTTTCCAATTGTCATCCTGTTTTGGTTGTTGACGTGAGGTGATGTAGAACACTGAGTGAGTGTATGGTAACTGGGGTTTGTAAAATAATGATTATTAATGTTTCCAGCATTACTTTGAGGAAGTGTATCTGGAAAAAAGAAGAGGAGTAAATGAGTAAAACATTATCTAGTATGATGAGATGATACAAAAATTAGTATAGTGAGAATGATGCAAGAAAACAATGAAAAAAGAATCAACAGCTTGATAAAACATACATACACATATACATTCAGTGAAAAAAAATAACATCTTAAAAACACAATAGGCAAATGGAAAAAGAAATACAAAAATTCACTGAAGAAAAGAACTCTTTAAAAGAAACATAGGTCAAATGGAAAAGGAGACATAAAGGTTTGCTGAAGAATATAATTCCTTAAAAATTAAAATTGGGGAAGATAATAGCCTCATGAAACATCAAGAAACAATAAAACAAAATCAAAAGAATGGAAAAATACAACAACTTATGAACTATTTCACTGGAAGAACAACTGACCTGAAAAACAGATTGAAGACAAATAATGTAAGAGTTATTATATTGTCTGAAATCCATGATTAAAATAAGAGCTTCTCAGACATCACTTTTCAAGAAATTATTAAAGAAAACTGCCTTGTTATCTTAGAACCAAAGGATAAAACAAAAATCAAAAGAAACTACTTATCACTAACTGAAAGAGATCCCAAAATGAAAAATTCTTAGGAGTAACATAATCAAGTTTCAGAGTTCTCAGGTCAAGGAGAAAATACTTCATGCAATCAAAAAAGGAATAAATCAGATACTGTGGAACCACAGTCAGGATAACACATAATTTAATAGCTTCTATATTAAAGGATCTGATGACTTGTATCATATTCCAGAGGGTAAAAGAGATAATATTATATTCACGTTTTGCCCAGAAAAATTAAGTATAATTCTTCTGAGAAAACAATGGATTTTAATGAAGTAGAGTATTTTCAAGCATTCTTATTGAAAAGACCAGAGCTAAATTAAAAAAATGATCTTCAAATATAAGACTTAAGAAAAGCAAGGAATATCAAACTGTACATACCCTTTGACTTAGCTAGAGTCTCTACATGGTTTGTATTGCAAAGAGATCATAAAAAAGGGAAAAGGACTTAAATGTGCAAAAATGTTTGTAGCAGCCCTTTTTGTAGTGGCAAGAAACTGGAAACTAAATGGATGTCCATCATTTGGGGAATGGCTGACTAAGTTATAGTATATGAATATAATGGAATATTTTTGTTCTACAAGAAATGATTAGCAGAATGATTTCAGAAAGGCCTGGAAAGACTTATATGAACTTTTGCTAAGTGAAATGAGTTGAACCAACAGAACATTGTACACAACAATAACAAGACTATATTATGATCAACTGTAATGGACCTGGCTCTTTCAACAATGAAGTGATTCAGGCCAATTTCAATAAACTTGTGATGGAGAGAGCCTCCAGAGAGAAAACCATAGGGACTGAATGTGGATCACAGCATACTATTTTCACCTTTTTATTGTTATTTGCTTGTTTTTTTTTTCTTTCTCATTTTCCCTCTTTTTGATCTGATTTTTCTTGTGCTGCATGATAAATGTAAAAATATGTATAGAAGAATTGAACATGTTTAACCTATGTGGATTGCTTGCTATAGAGGGGAGGGGAAAGATAAGGAAGGAGAGAAAAAAAATTGGAACACAAGGTTTTGCAGTGGTAAATGTTGAAAATTATTTTTCTATGTATTTTGAAAAATAAAAAGCTATTGCTGTTTTAAAAAAGAAAAAGACAATTACTTAGAAGAAGAATCAGATATACCTTAATTTGTACATGAAAAGCAGATCTGAGAGAAATTTGTAAAACACTTAATGGAAAGGAAAAACTTCCTAAATCTTTAAAAAATTTTTCATTTTCAGTTAAAAATTCTGTTAATTTCTCTCCTATTAGTCTTACCTGAAATAGTATAATCTGCAGTGATGACCCTCATAGCAGGAGTGTAGGTAACTGTTGGCATATTTGATTCTTTCTCCTTCTGTTTGTGTCTATAAATAATGAACAGTGCCAGCAGGAAGAGTACAACCAGGACAAGAATAATGATGCCTGCAATAGCGGCGATCTGATAAGAATGAGCAGGGTTAGCAGTACTTGTTCGGCTTAAACTGTTCAAGTTTCCAACTATTAAAATGCCAGCTAGAAAAAGAAGAAAAGACATGAGTGATTATTTTGTGCAGAATACATGAGATATTTGGATGATTTCAATTCATAAAATATTCACTAGGAAGTTTCTGGAAACAGAAAAGCAAAAAGAAAAAAAATATCATTTTTCCTCAGGAATACATCTGTGTCCAGAGCAAAAAGGCCTTACTCGCTCCTCCCCACAAAGGAGTTCCTTTAAGATTAAAGCCCAGAAAACTTTAATTTGATTTGAGACATTACTCTATTTTTTATACATTTGTGATGGTATGACAGATCATAAAATTCCTAAGTAATTCAATTCTTAGAATTACTAAAATTAGATTTATATCTATTTAAAACATTTCTGGAAACATAGAATAATGTCATTTATAATCTGATCGAAAAAATGATATACCTTATTCCATCCCCACATGAAGGGAAAAAGGAAGGGGAAAGAATTTTTAAAAAGTTAAGTGACATATCCCTGGTCACATAACTATTAAGTGTGAAGTTGGAGTTGAACTCAAGTATTCCTGATTCTAGGCCCAGTAATACACTGTACCCTAGACTACCTAGCTGCCTCGTTGACTATATATTATTATTATTATTATCTTTGAAAGATAATGTTCCTGTCCATGTTATTTTCCATGTCAGATTGCTACCCAAGAAGGGGGCCGTGCTGAAGCAAAAATAATTTGTTATAGCAAGACAACATAACAGATAGATAGCTAATTACCAAATTATTTTTTTGTAAGGATGTAGCCTAATAATATTACACAAGAATGCTCATTACTGGGAGTCAAAATTCAGAATAAAATATGTCCATCTGTTCAAAGGGGAAGCAGTGGAAAGAACTTAAGAAACTGAATAAAGATCAAGGTTTTAATCCTTCTCTGACATTGAATAATCATATGAACTCAAGTAATTCATTCTCTGGGCCTAAGTTTCCTCATTTGTAAAATGAGTGGTTAGATTAGATTTTATGTAAGGTTCCTTAAAGCATTAACATGTTTTGTTTCCATGAACTTGCTGTAGTATAAAAATGAACTTTTTATATTCATCATAGACATGGTCCCCTATCTCTTTTTCACACATACCCAAAAATGTTATAGTAAACAACAATGATATAATCAAGGAACATCTTAAGTTAAATGTGATTACAGTAAATTAAAAACAAAAGAAGAGTATAAACCCACATTCATTAAGAAAATACAATGCATAATATTATTAAAGAAATTATATTAAGAATTTGTATTATATATCATGTAATATGTAAATTGTATTATTATATTAAGAAAATACAATATATAATAAGAAAATACTGTGCAATATCACAGAAATTTTCTAAATTCTCTTATTGCCCATTTACCTTGATCGCATCTTGTACCCTTCCAGCCTGGACTGCAGTAACAAGTTCCTGTGATGTGGTCACAAGTAGAATTGTTTAGACAGTCACATATTTGACGACAGCCATAGCCATATGTTCCTGAGGGACACTCTGAAGAAGAAGAGGAATCAAATGTGAAGTTGAACAAATTAGTAGGAGCTTGACTAGATCTGATAAGTAAAGAACTAATTTTGTTTAGGGAAAAAATCCAAAATTTATTTTATGAATTGGGATTTTATAAAAGGGGAATTTTGTTTTACTCGTCAATTCTAAGGTAATGGTTATAAACTCTAAAAAGAATGAAGAACAACTATTTCCTAAGTGGTCTTAATTTCACAGAGAATGATCTGTATTTGAAGTTTACTTTTGAATTAGAAATCTGAAATCAAAAAACGAGATTTTTAAGAATTTGTTTGAATGTGGAATTTTTTTTTATTGTGATCTTGCTTGGGACAGTAGTTCTACCCCACCACACTGGGAGGTCTAAAAATTCATTTTAAAAATACAGAAATTTTTTATAACTGAGCAGCAGGGGGCAATGTACTATTGTTGTCAAGATTTTCAGTCAAAGTTTTAGGTATCTGTTTACAAAAAGAATACTGGGAAAAACACATTAAATAACTACTTTTAAAAGTACCTATCATTAAATAACTACTTTAAAAAGTATTTATCAAACTTTCCATTTTGTTTGTGATATATATATATATATATACATGCACATATATGTAAATATAATTATAATTTAAACATCTGAAGAGACTGTGTGTGCAATCATGCATATAATTTAGCAACTGAACTAAAAAAGATTGAGACATTACTCTATTTTTTTATACATTTGTGATGGCATGACAGATCACAAAATTCCTAAGTAACTTAATTCCTAAAAATACTAAAATTGGACTTATGTCTATTTAAAACATTTCTGGAAATACAGAATAATGTCATTTATAATCTGTGTTTTATATCCTGGGCAGATGAGGACATATCATCTGTTCTCAGCCGGTTCAGTGTTGTTAGCCTATGTATCAAAAGTCCTTCAGACTTCATTTATCTCAGAATTCCTTTTTCATGGAATCAACCTCATTCCCAATGACTGAAAAGCCTGGAGACATATTTTAAGTCTAGGAAATTAGGACTGGGGAATGATGGCAGGCCAACATGGCAGGCTAATATATTTTCTTTCAGTGGGGGACAGAGGAGAGGTTAGGTAAGGAAAGAAGGCATGTATAGGAATATATCATTCATTAAAAGACAATGAGGAAGCTTTTGTTTGTTTGTTTTTTCTCACCATTCTATCCTAATTTATCCTAATCAACTAAATTAAATCTACCAAAGAAGGAATCCAGAAAATTAAGCTAAAGACCAAAGTTGCTATAATATCAGATTTTAATCTTCTCTGTACAGGCTTTAATATTGTCTAGTACATAAAATGAGACAATAGAAAGCTTCAAGAATAGAATGAAAAATCTGAATTCAGTTTTGTTTATTATTTCCTCCAACCATAGGATTATGGAGTGATCATGAGAATTTTCGACCTTTCGATTACCTTCAAAAAAAAAAAAAGATCTCTGCCTTTAAGTCTCTCAGTGCAAGTAGGTAGTTAAAATAAGTTTCATTCAAATTATAATTTAGTGGTGTAAAGTATTTTTATACTCACTCTGTTCACAGTGTTTCCCCATGAATCCAGTGCGGCAAGTGCACTGTCCTGAGATATGGTCACAATCAGCTCCGTTTTGACACTGGCATATTAATGCACAATCTTTTCCATAAAACCCCAGAGGGCATCCTTTGGGACAAATAAGGATGATGAGGATTAGAGGAAGAAACAGGAGTTAAATAGAAATACAGCCCAGAATGAATTATTCTAATTCAGTGAATACAAGATGATGAAAAGGCAAAAAAAGAAGAAGAATCTCTTACAGTTGTTATTTGAGTATAAAGACACAGTTCTTACAAGTACATCACTATTCACTAGCAAGGTATGTCACCATTGTTAAAATAGTTTAACCATTAATATTGTATCTATAATCTTTTAAAGCAGTACCAATTTAAACCTCCAGACGTATATTTGTGTATGTTTGTGGAGAGAGGGAAGAGGTAGCTACTTTATCACATTGTCATTGAAATCTTCCAAAGCTCTTTATTTTAAGCAATGACTACTGTTCAATTCTTTTCCCCAAATATTGAAATTATCAAATATCATCTGTTCCAAGAAAATAATGTCACATTGGTAGAATGTTCAGTATATGAGGACAAATATTCAAAAGTTATTTTTTAATAAAGGATAGATGTAGTCAATTTAACAGGTGCTTGTCTTTATGTGAGAGAGAATTCTTGCGCTAGTCACTTAGAAACCCTTTTGGCTTATAAAGAAAGGCTAGTGAGTTGAAATGCAAGAATCAGAGTTAGAATTTTAGAAATCTCTTCTACAAATGTTTTGAATCCATCTTATGTGACGGTGATTTCCCAAAGCTTAATTTATTTTTATGCTTATTGGTTTATCTTATGGTGAAACATAGTAAAAATTATGTACATACACATATACACACATACATAACTATAGCACCCAGAGTCCTATGGTCATTGCAATTATATGATGCTTTAAAATTTGAAAAGCGTTTTCCTCATAATTCTGTGAGGTAGTTTGGACAAGTTGGATAATCCTCATTTTTTTTACATGAAGAAACTGAGGTTCAGTAACTTGTTCAAGTCATGCATATCTAGTACTCAATGGAGATTCATTATATGACATGCTCAAGATTATATCATGATTTTCAGTCTACAGATTTGTTAGTTAAAAAAAAGAATATAAAATGAGTTTGGATAACAAATACTTTATACAATTCAGGGAGATTCCCCTCTAGCCCTACTTAGTACCTGCCACTTTATAGAAGGATGTCTATTGAGGATAGGATGAATGAAAATGATACTAAAAAAGTCAAAAAAAGAGTCTAGGAATATGAACATCCAGTTTACAACACATTCTCATATAGCCAAAGTCTGGCTATTGTATTCTGGAGCTTCCAATTCAACCTATTAATTAATTTTAACTAATAATTAACATTATTCCTTGATATTATTATAGAAAGTGGAAATTTGGCATATGAAG